>NC_061100.1:77590147-77667421 GCF_015104395.2 Macrobrachium nipponense | reverse complement strand
TGGTCACCATGGAGCTCTGGATAGAACATGGAAAGGGTAATCTTTTGAGGACGAGACAGCGACTTCACCGTAAAAAATTTACCACATAGTTTAATAGTGGATGTTGTCTTTAGCCTATAACCTAGGATTACATTTCCTTAAGTGTGAACTAAAATGGATTTGGTAGTAAAATAAATTTACGTAAGAACCTTTTAAAACACCATATTATGGGCCTAGGCAGCAGCCTGGTTTACGTCAATGACCATAAGATTAGATAATAACAATAAACTGGGCAAAATAAAACTGTAGCCTACCTATAATGCTACTGATTAGTAAAATATTTTACTTTTATATAGCCTGTACTAGGACAGTATGTAGTAATTTTTGCTAAATGAGATGGTAGCCTAGTGTTAAGGCTACATATTAAGGTAATATAGTGTTTTATGTAACCCATACCCTTAGGTGTGAATTACATAATTTGGACTAGGCAGTAGCCTAGATTAAAGTAAGTGATAGCCTAACTATAGGGTTACACATTTGTAAGTTAATGTTTTAGTATATAGTAGATCAAATAGCCTAGGATTGGATATAAACAACCACCTGGTTAAACAAAAATGGTAACCTAATTGTAATGTTACATAGTAAGTTTCTGTTTTTATGTAACCTATGCATCAGGAATGATCTAAAATCTGGTTTAGGCAATATCCTAAACTAGGCTAGGAGAGAATATTTCGGGAAAGTATTCTGTTACTGGTCAAAACAGTAGTTAATTCCAAATAGCCTAGGATTAGATATAAACAGCATCCTAGACTTAATAAAATGGTAACCTATGTAGAAACGTAACCAGGTTAAGTAGGAACCCACTTTTTAAAGAGAATATCCTACTACTAAAGCCTAAAAACAATAGTTAAATCAGTGGCTGAATGGTAGTCTCGGCCAGATGAAACAGAAAACTAGATTATAAAGGGGTTCTTTCCTGTATAGTTTATATCCTTAAGTGTTTTTAAACAAGCCTAGGATAGGCAGTGGCCTAAAATAGGTTAAGTGAGAACCCTCTAAGAAATCTAATACTATTCTTAACCTAACGTAGATTATGCTAGAAGCAATAACCTAACCAATATAAAACAGTAGCTTGGGTCAGTTAAACAAATTAGTTTAAAGCAGTTAGTCTGAATGGCATGACATTCAGAATTAAATTTCACATTGCCCTTGCAAAAGGAGTAACACTGTGCTATAAGTAATGAAGCCATATAATGGTGTCAAAACTAATCTAAATCCTAGAGGCTTCAAGTTAACATAGATATTTAATCAAATGTGTTACAACTACATATGTGTAGTCAAATTAGCTTGTAAGATGGAATACACTATCTATATAAGGGACTTCAAACAATTATTACTTAGTTTCTAATAACACCTTATTTATATTACTACTGGGACACCAGTATGCAAGACTATCAACTCGAGTATTCTGCAGCAAGTTGCTCAGTTTGAGTTTTACCCATGGGTCCAGCTCTTACCACCTGCCATGAGCATAATCCTTTTAAAAACAAGAAAAATTGGGTTTGTCGCTAGATAAGTTCAAAGTGTGTAGTATGCTCCTGGCAGCAAGTTTCAAGGACAAAACATGTTTAAGGCTGTCTTGATAGGTCCTAGTGTTCAGTAGGGAAGAGGAAGTAGGAGATTATATCTTTCCGGCAGAACTCCAGCAACATATCTTTAACCCTTTCTCACAGCATGATCTGTGTTTGGGCCAAAACCCAGTAATATCGGTCCTCAATACCTCCCAGGTTAACCCTGCAGAGGAAGTAGATGAATTAGATAAATCTTTACGTAGGGGATGACATTATTACTAATGAATGGGAAGTGGACATTACCACTTAATTGGCCCTGCTGAACCCAGAAGGGTCAGGGACACAAAATTTGGCTAACCATGGAAGAAATCTTTCAGATGCTGAAGAGGATCTTTCCCCCAAAAGGGATCCTGGTGAGGATACCAGGATCCACTTAAGCATGACAGAAATAAGTACTACATTTTTGGAGGGGTATAGTAATTTACCTAGGACTTTTGCCCCTTGGTTAACAGGGAGTTACAGTTTAGTTGATAAAGTTCAGTCAGATTGAGTAAGCTCTCCCAAAAGGGATATTACACAGTTGGTAGCAATTGATCAATTCTGTAAGGAAATTATGAGTAACATCACAGATGCCCTTGCCACTGAATGGCAATATATAAGAGAAATGTAACATGAATCTGAAAAGGAAATTAAGTCAGTCATGTATGCCCCAAAGAGTGAAAGTTTAGCGTCCTGTAACCGGAATGTGGGAGTGGATACAAAACTTCGGATCAAAACATAACAGGGGCTCCAATACTCGCCCTTGATGATACTGTTAATCCTTAGCGAGACGCCTCCTCAATGTGCATTTTCTCTCCTGATGCCAAGTATCTAATCAATGAGAGAAAAACTATGAGTGAAATTATTGATGTGGAATTTAGAGATATGGCAGCATTCCCTAATACAGAATGGTGCCTAGTTCCACCTTCACCAGACATGGAGAAACCACTAAAAGAAATGGTTCTTTTACCTGGGTCTATAGCATAAAAGACATAGAAGACACCCTTTACCAAGTCAATGGAAAATGGATCTTTCCTTCCATTTTGAATAAGACACAAATTGCTCACCAAGTAGCCCTTTTAAATATTTTCCAAGCCTAATCTTTCCTATATGCAACAATCATGCAATCTACCCACCTGTCCACGTTCCTCGTTCCTAATATAATTAAGTTTAAGACTTTGAACACCACAACATGACTTACAACCCACAAATTCCTATAAAACAGAGAGCTCTCTCCCACCATACCAAACACCAGGTCTTTGCCTTCTCTTCAGCCCACTCTCTTTATGTTTTTGTTTCCACCCCGCGCCACTGCCATCTTGTCTCCTATGACGTCACAGCACGGATACATCAAGGCTTTTTCTAAAAATCAACCATGTTTCCCATACACTGAACAACAGACACATTTCACCAATACAGACAATAAAAATAAAATAATACTGGCTAAACTGATATATAATCATACTTAGCTCTTTCTCCCTCCCCTCCAACCTCTTCCTAACCTAATCCCTTCTAATCTCCTTTATTCTCCAACTCTTTACCCTCTACATAATTTCTTATATTTTCCTCTGAAACTCTTGCTTTAGTTAATTCATCAGCTATGTGATCTTTTCCTTTTATCCATCTCACCTTTATTTCCCAGATTCTATTGTTTCTCTTATTGTTGCAATATCTATTTCTGGGTTCGACCTGTGTCGGCCGGTGAAAAATCCCTGTAGCTCATTTTTCAAGTATAAATAAACTCTAGATATACCAGAGAAAAAGCTAGCATGGTATGCTGAAGTTACTACCCTCAGCGCGATCACCCCGAAGGGTGTCGGTATAAGTAAAGGGGCGTTGTGGAAACCACAATACACAGGGCCTTTGCCACTTAGAAGATACCTTCCCAAAATCCCCTTCCGCGGTGGGAGCCGTCACAACGAAACCCACCGCCAACTCCTCTTGCCACTACTACTAATACCCACGCGCTCTTCCTTTCATTCCTGTACTAGAGATTGAGTGTGATACACACATTTCGCTGCTCCAGGATTTTTCCCCTTAATTGGTTAATTATGGCATCGCAAGGTTCTTCTGCTTCTAAGTTGAGTACCCCAATTTGGTTTTTCATATAGCATTTAGTCGAAAATGAAATATTTTACTGCCTCGGCACCTCAAGATATGTGTGGGTGCTGCCGGCTGAGCGGCCATTTCGGGTAGTCGGTGCAGCACAAGGTGATTTCACACACCAATCTATTGAAGAATAATTAGGTTATAGACGTTATTTTATCATTAATTAAGGGACTGGCGCTTGTCCCAGCAGTGAATTCGTTCACTTAATAAGGAATAGTTGACTAATGATAAGTTGGTCTAGTATACACTTTAGTAAAGTTCACCATGAGTTCGCGTAAGGGACGAGCATCAGTCATTATTATTTACATTATATAGTTTATTATGTGTTATTTTGTACATAACCTAATTCTAGAGGCGGTCGAGTTGCCCTTATCCTTTCCCTAGAACCAACCTAGCCTAGGTTAGGCTTGGCTGGTAGCCTATGTGTTCCTTCCTAACACCCCGTACATTATGGGACTTACCTTCTTGCCGGTCTGGACTGATAAGTTTGTCTAGTAGGTTTAATAGAGTTCATCCCGCCCTGCCGGTCTGGGTTGAAAAATTCATCCTAGTAGGTCTGGTCGAGGATTATCATCCTTCTTATTTGGCAAAGGAGGCAATAGGCCTACTTTATCTAGTATGGTGGTAGCCTGGTACATTGTTGGCGTCCCCAAGCAGGGATATCATTCTATTTCCTTACCTAATTCTCGGGCAACTCTTCCATAAACCTCTTTTTGTGTATTGTATGAACCCAAATGTATGGCTGGTCGGTTAAGCCTGGCCTACCTGGCATAGCCTCTTGATCGGGTGTGACCACTACCAATCGCGACAAGCCACGGCCAGTCTGCGAATCTCCTAGTAGAAGTAGGCTATATAGCCTAGATTGGTTTCACCTCTGTTCGAGTGGGAACCAGGCGTTCACGACCGGCCATGCATTCTATCCCTTTCCCCCCCTCACCCTCCTTCTACAAGGTGGGGAGGGAGGGAGAGTTACCATATTTAGACTTGACCCTACGCTCCATGTACAGCTCCAGCGACCCAGTGGTCTACCACCACAACAGTCTTTCGGGAACGCCGAATATTGCGTGAAAGTAACTTTGGTATGAAACGTCTCGTTCTTTGTATCTCCGCCGCTCCGGTAAGAGTGGAGGTAGGGAATGAAACAATCCTCCTACTATATAGCTAACGGCCCCCTCTGGTCTATAGCTTCACCCCTCCGCTCCTTCCGGCATAGGCAGGAGACAAGGAACCGACTCGTTTCCTAGACGGAGCTCCGGCGATAGTACTACTTACAGCTCCGGTCTTGTAAGGGACCGGTGGTGTGAAGAACTTCACACTCGCTGTCCAATAACTAAATCTAGTATGGCCAAATCTCAATTTCATTCCTTTCTAGGCTCCGGCGTAGAAGGAGAATAACATGTTCGTCTATGGTATCCGTAGCCATCTGTCTCCGCCATATACGCCGAACAAAGATAATTATAGAATGTAGTAGGATTCGTCCTATCCTTCCGGCATAAGCGGATGGCAGGTTTTACAATAACGAACCAAACATTCTCCAGGGATAGGAATGAGATTAGACCATACTAATTAAAGTGTTTTTATTCTATGTAGGCTTTTATCAGGTATAGATTTAAGCTTAACTATTAGAATAAGGTGCATGTACTCTTCGGAGTTATCCCCGTCTCAAAGCTCGGGACTCATGTACACATTCTATTACAGACGGTCCGTTGTCAGTCAGAGGGTTGCCACGCTTCGCTGGGCAACTCGTACGGCCACATAGTTTGTCGCTCGCATGCTAACTGCGCAGTTCCCTTTGACAACTACGTGGTCTGGCATCCGGACGCCTGCGCCGTTTGTTACAACATGGTGCTAACCTTGTCTGAAGAGCAGGTAAGTAACACTTAAATAAAAGATGTTTTACGATTGACTTACTATTATGCATTAGTACATTATAACCAAAAGGTGTTATATGCTTGACATACGTTTATACATTAAAATTATATATTTAATATAATTCTTCCTTCCAGATGAAACTCTAACCCGAGTTTTCTCTTACAGGCGGATCCGGCTACCCGCCACGAAGCGAGGATAGCTCTCCGGAAGTGGGTCGCAGGGTTTGGCAAAAACGCGCCCAAAGGACAGCCATACGTGCTGGACGCTAGGTTGTTCTCCCTGCTTATTTCGGGAGCCACAGCAACAACGGCCGTGCCAGCAGAAGTCGCCGAACCCCTCATCGAAGCCATAAGAGTAGCGACGATGCCAGGGCCTGAGGAGCAGGAGGACCTTATGGAGGATGTGGCAGCGATGAACATTCATACCAAACCCATGGCCACGGACGATCAGGTAGGTGGGGAGGTAAGTGAGCAGAGTCTCATATTTAGCCCCACTCCTTCTTCCTCTTCTTCCTTCAGGGGCTTCTCAGGGATCCTCTCCTAATCTCCTAATCTATCAGGAGCGCTTTCTGTCGCCCCGAAAGTCAAGTCTGTGAGACCTAAGACTCTAAAGAAGGTCTCCAAACCAGCTTTGTCAGCGGCGAAGGAGTTGTCCTGTGCCCCCCAACCGTCGACATCCTCCGGCCCATTGCCTGCTGCCATGAACCCTTCTTCTGCTACGGGGGCAGGATTAACTCCTGTTCATATGGCGGCGGAGCACAGGTTTGATCCTGAAGCCTTCACTAGCCTTCTCCTGGAGAAAGTTAGTGGAGTTATAGACCAGAGGCTAGAGGCTGCATGTCTCTCCTTGGCACCAGACCCCTGCAGCCAGGCTTTTTCGTCACTGACGGAAAGGATTAGACCGCTGGAGGAGATGCTTTCCGGACTTCTCCACTCCAGAGCTCCGGCCTTGTCTATGGTAATGCCGGATGCATCTAAACTTCCCGCATTTGATAAGGAGAACCCGTGGAGACGGGCTCTGCATGCTCCGTTCTCCGACGGAAAGTTGACAATCGAAGGATGTGGGACCCGGCCTATCGAAGACTTTTGAGTTCTTCCCACCCGGGCTTCAATTTCCCTTCCCTGGTTTTGTGAGGCTAGCGAAACATGCGCTTGTTAGGGTCGATAAGGTCCCTAAGGAAACGGTTATCTTTCCTAGGGAACAGGCCCAAGCGACTTGGGTTCGATCCCTCACTGATTGGGGCTGCGTCAACACTAAGTTGATGCCCCACAAGGGAAAATACACAATTTTTGTGACCCCAGATGGTGCTCCGTCACCTTGTACCTCCAAGGTGGCAGAGCTAACATTACAAGCAGCAACAGAGGACAAGCTGTTGCCAATACTCAGAGAGACAGAGGTTACCTCCCTCTTGCTACCTACCGGAGCAGACTTTTGGACGGACGCTCTGGCCACATTTACCGCTGGTAAGCTAGACCCGGATTGCGTCTCCGACCTTTTCTCTGAAAGGCTGTTGAGAATTCCGGATCACTTGGTGAAGACAGAGTTCGAGGCTAGGATCAGATTATCCAGATCCATCAACTCCGTCACAGCGGCGGAGCTAGTAGCCTCCACATATGAAGAGGAGCAAGTCTTCAGAGTCCTGGCGAAAGGTCTGCTACAGACCTTTCAAGTGGATCTGTACGACTTTGCTATAGCCAGAAGGGCTTGTAGAAAGCACGTTCTGGCTGCGGCTTCCATCAAACATGAGCCCAATAGATTGATTAAGTCATCAATCTGGGGAGATAACCTCTTTCCTAAGGAAGAGGTTAACACATCCTACATGAAGCCTCCAGGGCCAACCAGAGCCTAAGAGTCCGATGGGGTCTCCCCTTCAAACGTCAGTTTGAAGGATCCACTCAGCAGGGTAAGACCAAAAAGAAGGCAAGACGGTATAACCCATACCAGACAGCCCGACCGCAAACTTTTATGCAGGCGGTACTGGTGTCACAGGTGGGGAAGCCTTCTACTTCTAAGGCTCCTCCCCAACAGTTTGTGCTAGTGCAAACCCCCACACCTCCTCAACCCTCTACTTCCACGGCAATGGTACCATCCTCGGCCTTCAACCCAACCTATGAAGCGAAAGATCTCTTTCGCTCATACAACAGGCATGCCGGAAGTAGCCGAGCCAGGGGTGGCTCACGGTTACGTACCGGTTCCAGAGGCAGGGGCTTCAGGGGAAGTAGAGGCACCAGACCTGCTGCCAACCCGTGAGAGATCTCAGGTAGGAGGGGAGGCTATACCTATTCCGGGACCGTTGGACCTTCTGTCCATGGGCCCACAATATAGTCTCGAAAGGCCTAGGCTGGAAATGGGAGAAGGACCCTCCTCATCCAGTCAGTTTCTACCAGAAACCCACAGCGGACCTTTTGGACTACACCAAAGATCTCCTCCAAAAGAGAGCCATAAGGAAGGTGAAGAACCTGAGATTCCAGGGACAGTTGTTCAGTGTCCCAAAGAAGGACTCAGACAAGAGAAGAGTGGTACTAGACTTGTCGCGTCTCAACTCTTACATTCACTGCGACAAGTTCCACATGCTGACGATCTCGCAGGTACGGACCTTACTTCCCCATGGGGCCGTCACCACCTTTATAGATCTTACAGACGCATACTATCACGTTCCAATAGTCAGGAACTTCTCCCCGTACCTGGGATTCAAACTAGGCAAACAAGCCTACTCATTCAGGGTCATGCCCTTCGGACTCAACATTGCGCCCAGGGTATTCACTAAACTAGGAGAAACGATAGTTCAGGAACTGAGAAAGAAAGGTATTATGCTGGTAGCCTACTTGGACGACTGGCTGATTTGGGCAACCAGCGTGGCAGAGTGCCACGAATCAACCGCCAAGGTACTAGAATTTCTGGAATTCCTAGGTTTCCAAGTAAACAGAAACAAATCCAGGTTAACTCCGGCTTCCAAATTCCAATGGCTGGGAATTCAGTGGGACCTGAACAAACACAAGCTATCTCTCCCACCCAAAAAGGCCAAAGAAATAGCAAAGGCTACAAAGTACTTTCTAAAGAACAGGCGATTCTAGGCTCGCTTCAGTTTGCATCTCTCACAGACGTCCTGCTAAAAGCCAGGCTGAAAGACATCAATCAAGTCTGGAGGTCAAGAGCCAACAACAAACTCAGGGAGAAGGTTTCGGTTATCCCTCCGATTCTAAGAAAGAGGCTCCGGCCTTGGACGGAATGCCGGAACCTGTCCAAATCAGTACCTCTGTAGTTCCCTCCGCCATCACTAACCATCCACACAGACGCTTCTCTGAGCGGTTGGGGAGGGTACTCGCCACACGAAAAAGCTCAAGGAACATGGTCAGAGACATTCCGCCAGTTCCATATCAATATCCTGGAGGCAATGGCAGTCTTCTTGACCCTGAAACGCCTGTCTCCGGCCAAAAAGATTCACATAAGGATAGTTTCGGACAGTCATAGTGGTACACTGCATAAACAGAAGAGTCTCCAGGTCCAACAAATTGAACCATGTGTTAATAACAATATTCTTGTTGGCGGAAAGGAACCAATGGCATCTGTCAGCAGTTCATCTAGCTGGAGTGAGGAATGTGATAGCGGACTCCCTATCCAGGACAACTCCTCTGGAATCAGAATGGTCTCTAGACAGCAAATCCTTCAATTGGATTGCAAATCAGATTCCGGACCTCCAAGTGGACCTATTTACCATGGAAGCCAATCACAAACTACCTTGTTATGTGGTTCCCAACCTGGACAGTCGAGCTTTCGCAACCGATGCAATGTCCCTAGATTGGAACAACTGGCAGAGGATTTATCTCTTTCTGCCAGTGAACCTTCTATTAAAAGTGCTACACAAGCTAAGATCCTTCAAAGGGAAAATAGCTCTGATAGCTCGCAACTGGCCGAAGAGCAACTGGTTTCCACTTCTCATAGAATTGAAACTCAATCCCCAGCTGATACCGGCCCCGGAGCTGACGCAAGTAGTACAAACTCAGACTGTGTCAGCTTCCTCAAGAATTCTGAATGCCCTAACTTTATGAACTTCATGAAATTTGCAGCTCTGAAAGATGCAAGTATAGATCCTCTGAACATTCTATTTATAGAATCTGATAAAAGAGAGTCCACAATTAGGCAATATGATTCAGCAGTAAAGAAACTGGCCAAGTTTCTAAAGGATTCAAACATTCACGAAATGACTACAAATTTGGCAATCTCCTTCTTTAGGTCATTGTTTTAGAAGGGTCTAGCTGCCAGTACTATTACCACAGTGAAATCAGCCCTAAGGAAAATCTTCCAAATAGGCTTTAATATTAATCTTTCAGACGCTTACTTTTCTTCTATCCCAAAAGCATGCGCCCGTTTGAGACCAATAGATCGCCCTCAGTTGGTTTCTTGGTTCTTAAATGACGTACTAAAACTGGCTTCAGACTCAAATAATGATTCATGCTTCTTCTCAACTCTATTGAGGAAGACACTGTTTCTAGTAGCACTGGCATCAGGAGCTAGAATATCTGAACTATCAGCTCTCTCCAGAAACCCAGGCCATGTCGAGTTCCTCCCGTCAGGCGAAGTCCTTCTTTCACCGGACAGGCAGTTTTTAGCCAAAAACGAGGACCCACAAAATAGGTGGACTCCTTGGAAGATCCTTCCTCTTGTGGAAGATAGTTCTTTATGTCCTGTCCATACCCTTAAAACATTCCTGACCAGGACTTCTCAAATAACTTCAGGCCCTCTGTTTGTTAGAGAGAAAGGTGGTACAATCACCTTAAAAAGGCATCAGGCAACAAATTCTTTACTTCATTAAACAAGCAAATCCGGACTCAATACCACATGTCCATGACATCTGGGCAGTTGCCGAATCCATTAATTTCTTTCAAAACATGAACTTTGAGGACCTGAAGAAGTATACGGGTTGGAAATCTCCGGCAGTTTTTAAACGCCACTATTTGAAAAACCTACAGGCCCTTAAATTCCCAACTGTGGCAGCAGGAAGCATAGTCCTCCCCAAAGAACGGGGCTTACGTCCTACCTTTCACCTCTGTTATTCTTTCCCTTTCACTCTCTCCTACCTACATGACTCGCTCGTACTCCCCACCATCCTCTTCTCCGGGCCGGGTTAGATTTGTTCATCCCGCCACCGGAGCTTGTATATTGTTTAAATAATTATTTGATAGTGCCTTATTGGCCATACCAATTGTGTCCTGCTTGAATTTTAGTGTATTCCAATTCACAAGCTTATTATAATTTCATATTATACTATGATGTTAGTTTTAAGTAGGCTAAGGACTAATTATAGTTTAAGTAGTTTAAGGTTTAACTAGTCCATAAGTAACTTCCACAATGCCCCTTTACTTATACTGACACCCTTCGGGGTGATCGCACTGAGGGTAGTAACTTCAGCATACCATGCTAGCTTTTTCTCTGGTATATTTAGTTTATTTATACTTGAAAAATGAGCTACAGGGATTTTTCACCGGGCGACACAGGTCTTCCCCCAGAAATAGATTTTTCCTTTGTCAAAATCCCTTTTTTAATCTCTTACTACTTATGCCAGTACTACTCGATTTTATTGCAGTCATCAGTGTTTTACTTTAAGTATTAACCACTGTCTCTAATTTTCTCCCTCTTACTCTCTCTTACTATGTTTGAAATATATCAGTCCTTCTATGGACTCCCCCACACTCAGAGCTTCTGCTTCAGTGGTGGATTTGGCTACTCTGGGATTTTCTAGACTTCCACCATATGGGACTTCTCCCCTTACCATCTGGCCAATATATAATATGACCCAGTTGGGTATGGCCATCTTCTATATTCCCAAGTGAAGCATCTGTATTGGCTTCCCAATAAATCTTTTCTTCTTCCAACTCACTTATTGTAACTTCTCCCTTTATGTTCTCAGTTTTTCTCACAATTTTAATAAGCTTTTTCAAATCTTGAGTCGTTCCTTCTTTAAAAGTTTTACTTCGTAGGACATTTCTGGCATGGTATGTAGCAATACCCAATTCAACTGTCCTACCACTGATCTGTACTCGGTTAACGCCTTTTGTCCTAACACTCTTTTAGCTTCTGGTTATCTTATAGAATTTATATACTGCCACTGATTAAGACAAAATCTATTTTCCTTATGCACTACTATCACTCCTATACTCTTAAAACTTTTACTTTCTTGTTCTAATGTGTACACAAAATACTTACCATTCAATTTATTGTCTCTTCTTCAAAAGAATATATTAGGTTCTAGTCTACCTCTCTCACCTTTAAGCTCCTCCACAACTTTTACCACCTTACAATACCATGCTTTTGCTGCATCCTGGAGCCCATAAACAGTTTTCTTCAATTTCCATAATCCACTCCAACCATGTTCCCTAGGTGGTTTTAAATATACATATTTCTCTCTGTATTTCGTCACCTTGTAAATATTGTATTTCGTCACCTTGTAAATATGTAGTTTTTCTCATTCAGTCATCTCTTCTTCAAAACCTCTAGCTACCAATCTTACTTTACTTATCCTTTCCCCTCCTTTTACCTCTCAGATCCTATCCATCTTGTAGATATAGCTTTTTGTCCACCATCATTTACCTTCTAATGTATTTTTTTTCTCTCCAACTTTGTAGTTCTTTTTCTTTAGCGTAGTTAACCTTCTATTTTCAATTCCTAGCAAAAAACTCTTCTTCATCTTCAAATTTTTATACATTACTACGTATAATCTCTTAAGTTAACCCATCCCTTGTCACCTGAATATGAGATGAGTCTTGTACATTGTATGAATTAGCCCAAGATTTGCTTGATCTTTTTCCTGCAAGACTTAATATAGTACATTCTTCTACTTGTCCTGTATCATTGTTTATAGGTCTAATTCAGTTTCCTTTTTCGAATTTGGGTAACTCACTTTCCCCGCCATCTTCCATTGTTTCCTCTACCACATCTCTTTCTATAGCCTTTTCTGTCTACATTCCTTCTCCAGCCCATTAGTTTGTGTTTGTTGGTGGTGTTTTTATGTTGCATGGAACCAATGGTTATTCAGCAATGGGATCAACGACTTTACGTGACCTGCGAACTACATCAAGAGTGAACTTCTGTCACCAGAAATACACATTTCTTAACACCTCAATGGAATGCCTGAGAATCAAACTTGCAGCCACTGACGTGGCAGGTCAAGACCATACCGATCACACCACTGAGGCGCTCCTCCAGCCCATTAGTTTTATCTCCTTTCCTTCCTGCCTATCTGCATTCCCTTCACTTCAGTTGGGGCATACGATCTATCTTTTGCAATTTGTGATTTACCTATTTTAGGTATCTTTTCTGTTTCTGGTGATAGTCTTTGAATCCTAGTAACATGTACTCTAGCTACTTCTCTTTAAGAATCCCCATTTTTAACCACTACCATTTTCCCTGATACTCCCACAGCCTGAGCAGGCCCTCTCTATTCATTTTCTCTCTTATAGAATGCCTCATCTCCCACTATTGCTTCTTCAAATTTATGTTCTCTGATGTTTTTATTTAAAGCAATTATTATTTTATTACAAGACTCATTTTTGATAAACACTTCTCTGGCCTTATGCATTGCATTCAGTGTATCCCTTACTATATTCTCTTCCATACCTTTCTCTCTGCTTAAAGGACTTGAACTCTCTTCTATTAAATTATGCAAAGAAGGGTTTTATCCATATATTTATTAAGCAGTTCGTAGTACTCACTACCCATCTTAAGGCTATGGACCAATCCACTAACTCATCCTCTATCATCTTTCTTAAATTTTCTTTGGTTATGCTTTCTGTCTTTTCACATTATTCATTGCTCCATGGAGATTCCGATGCTGTAGCCAATACTTTAATATGTCATCTTTCCACCATCCTCCTCAATTTTTTGTCTAAATTCTCCCCCATTGTCTGACAATATTTTGGAAACTCCAAATATAGCAAACCACCCATCAAAAAGTGCCTTTATAATACATAGTTTCTGGTTTCTTATCTTTTATCCAAAAAGCCTGACAATACCTCTGTCATATCTACCATTACCAAGAACTTTCTCTTTTCTGTCTCTCCCACATCCATTGCTACAACTTCATTAAATGTTTTACTCCAAGAAAATCCTACTACTGGTTAACTGGGTTTCTTTTGTATCTTGTACATACCTCACAACCTGCAATTAAGTTTCAGACCATCACTCCATTGTGCTTCCTCTGTTAGCTTTTTTATATTTTATCTTTACTTCCGTGACCAAACTGTAGATATAACTACATCATTGCACCTTTAATTTCTCTCAGACTTTTCCCCTTCCAACCCTCCAGTAATAATTCTTCTACCTTGCTCCTGAATACATATTGGTAATCCAAGGTGACCCTGTTTGTCTTCTTTTAACTTTACCTTCATTTTCACTTCTATTATAACAATTTTCTTTCAAATTTATGGTCATACCCATTTTACTCATGGTTTTCTTACGTATTAGCCATGGTACATCACCCTGCAAAATTTCTGTCTTCAAATAAAACATTTTGTTTTTCAATATCACTGGTATTTCCATTACTCCTTTTTGACTGAATATGATGACCCACCAAAATTAAATATTTTATTAGATTCTGTCCTACTATCCTTCCTTCTCCTCAACTCTTCCTGACTCAAACAGTGCATGCTAGTCACAATTCCCCACAAACTGTTACTTTCCCTTCTTTATTTATATGATTTCTTCCACCCCTACCTCCTGCAAGTTGTTTGGGGTCAGTCAAGGTGGAAGCTAGGAAGCATGAACACGGGAACCCTGGAAGGGTAGGACATGCATTGACACTCACACAACTTCCTAGATCCAATGGAGGAATCCACAATAAATCATAAATCACTCACAGACACCCAAAAACCACAAAATGAAGGGAAGGAATCATGAGCTTAGCAAAAAAAACCATCTTGGGGGAAGGAGAGCAAAAGCGAATATCCACTCTCCTAAGGCGGTTGAAGAAAGACTAAATGTGTCATGCGGTTCGAGTGTGATCGCTGACCAGCTTCCACCTCATCTATGCTTTAGATCCAAGATGCCACAGATTCCTTGGATATACAGTTTTTTATTGTTTTTAACCTGTTTTCCACTGGCACCAGAAGATTTATCCTAATGTTAAGACCTTAGGTTAGCTATAAATGATCAAGCTTCCCGAAGGGATGTAGATAACCTCCTTTTGCTAGCTGCCCTATTCAATTCGTGCATAATTCACCAGTTTCTTCCAGACTCCCTACTCTTAGTTCACTTGATACCATTAATCAAAAACAAGCTAAAGGATGCAGCTGACCCTGGCAACTACCGGCCGATTGCAATCACAACTATCGCATCGAAGATACTTAGAGTAGGTTCTTCTAGTGAAACTTCTCCCCCTTTCTACACACCACTGACAACCAGTTTGGGTTTAAAGCAAACCACTCAACCAACACCTGCATCTACATACTGAAAGAATTGCTGAACTACTACCTATCATCAGCCTCTCCTGTTTTCCTTTGTTTTGTAGATGTGAGAAGAGCATTTGACATAGCAAACTACCTGAAGCTGCATAAAAGGGACACACCCCTGTATCTAATTGGCATTTTACATTGCTGGTTCTCTACACAGCAATTCTGTGTCAAATGGTGTAACGTATTATTGTACACCTTCGGCTCCCTAAACGGGCCTCGGCAAGGGGGCATTCTCTCTTCATACCTGTTTAATACGTACACAGATGCCTTGAATGTCAAACTGAACTCACTCCCAATCGGATGTACTGTCAATGAAACAACTATAAACAACCACTGTTACGCTGACGATATGGTTCTGATTTCTCCATCAGTGCAAGGTCTCCAACGACTCATCGACACTTGCCGCCAATATGCAGAGGAATTTGATATAATCTACAACAAAACCAAGACCCAGTGCATGTCGCAGCTTCCGAGATCGCTTAAGCATATTGCAGAACCACAAATTTTCCTTGGAAACCATCGGCTGGAATTTGTGCACGAATTTCCGTATTTGGGTCACATTATCACCGATGACCTAAAAGATATGGCAGATATTGAATAGAGCCGTCGTAAACTATGTGCAACTGGCAACATGATTGGAAGGAGGTTTGCCTTCTGTCACCAAGATGTGAAACTGCTGCTCTTCCGCTTGTACTGCTACAGTATCTATGGGTGTTCCCTCTGGACGAACTATACCCTAAAGACCATGAGACGTATCACTGTTGTGCACAATGACATTCTGAGACGCCTCACAAACACTCCATGCTACCACTCCACCACACAGATTTTCATAGAAAACCACTTGGACAATTTAAAAATCATTGTAAGGCAGACAATGTCCAGTCTGGTAACCCGAGTGAGAAACAGCAGCAACTCGCTCATACAAAGCATCCTAAGGAGTGAAGCAAGAAGATCTAAATTGTGGGAAAGATGGGAGAATGAGGCCTTTGTCCCCTAAAGGACTTAATCTCTGTATTGGCAAGATGTCATCTGCAGATTTTGTCCTTATTATATTTATTGCTGATATTTTATTTTTTCATAATTACTGTGATTACTATCAAGTTAAAGTTTCCTTTTACATTCAATTTTCGTATTTAGCCCTTTGGATCTGATTACTGTAACCACCTAAGGTCTCTAGTTGAAATTTAAGTTGTATAATCTGTCCACTAACTGTTATAACTCTCAATGCATTTTTTTTTCTCACCAATATTATTACTGTTATTACCATTATTATGATTACTATCTTTTATTCTACCTCAGCTATTTTGTGGATTAGTGCCGATTACTCATTTTTTTATCATGTTGTCTCATATATCTAGATTGTGTATGTAACTGTCTGTATTTTGTATATTCCAGTATATGGCCCTGAGCTGAAATAAAGGATATTATTATTATTATTATTATTGTTATTATTATAAAAATACAATTAAAAATGTGTTATTTTAAGCCTGTGTAGGAGTGCTTGCTTATACATACAGTGGTACCTCGACATACGAAAGGCTCAATTTACGAAAAATTTGAGTTACGAAAGCAAATACAAAGATTTTTTTGGCTGTACATACGAAAATAGTTCAAGTTACGAAAGGTTGTTGCTGTAAAGTCCCGAGATTCGCCCGGACCACCGAGAACAATTTTAAAACTTGCGTGCCGGCAACTGAGTAGACTCGCCACCATCCTCCCACTCACCCATTGGTTCCTGATGCTAGTCACTGCCGTAAGATCCTACTCTCCTATTGGTCAGCATCTACCCCATGTGCTCTATGTATTCTATTGGTAAAAGGATGCTGTAAATTGAAAAACTTATTCATGCAATACATTTAATAAAAAAAAAAACGTTAGGTAAAGATAGAATAAAGAGTAGAAATGAATGGTTATTATACTGTTTGGTAGAGAGAGAATGAAAATTTTATTACTGTACGTACTGTGTGCTAGGAGAAAGTGGTTGTTTGGCGATCGTTCGGTACTCGTAAGTGCTGAACGTAAACAGAAGGTTGGAAGCATTTTTTTTTGTTTTGTTTGATTGTTTATTATAGTTAATGGTTGCTTAATAAAGAGATTTTGACAAAGGAAAAATCTATTTCTGGGCAGTGACCTGTGTCGCCCAGTGAAATGTTCCTATAGCACTCATTTCTAAGGTATAAATATTGCTAAATATACAAGAGAAAAAGCTATATGGTCATGCCAGAGTTTCTGGCTCGCTCACCCTTAATTAAGGGTGTTGGTATGGAATAAAAAGAATTGTGAATTAGATATCATAAAATATAAAATAAATCAGACTGCTATCATCGAAGCCAACAAATATTTTCTAGAATTCTTCTTCTGTTTTGATAAATACAGTGGTACCTCGAGATACAAAATTAATCCGTTCAGAGGCGGCCTTCGTATCATGAGTTTTTCGTATCTTGAACTGCATTTTACATGTAAAATGCCTAATCCGTTCCAAGCCCTACAAAAACACCCCAGTAAATTATATTTCCAGGCCTACAACACATGTTCTAGGGTTACGACGCCGATCCAACGGAAGAAATATGACTCCAAAAAGGCAAAATACTGTACATACATGAGTAATATTCAACTGCATGTAATGTTCAACCCATTTTTACTGCATATATTAGGACTTTAGCATATGTCCCTTAGCAATAAGCCTAGCCTATGTTAGCAGTTGCTACTGTAGCCTAGTCTATGATTCTGACATCTAAACCTAAGAAGCCAAAAGCTTAGAATATGCCAATAAAATGTATAAATAATCAGTATGTACTCATTTTAAATAATTATTAATTAATCATTAACTATAATACACAAACAAACAAAAAAAACCTTCCAATCATTTGTTTACATTCAGCTCTTACGAGTACCAAACGATCGCCAAGCAATCACTTTTCCTAGGACACAGTAAGCTATAAATTTTCATTAGTATCTCTCTTCAACTAAAGAAACTACCAAACAGTATAATAACCATTCATTTATATTCTTTATTCTATCTTTACCTAATGGAGATACCAAGTTACTGACAGCTACATATACGTAACGTAATATTAAAACAGAAGAAGAATTTTAGAAAATACGTAGTATTTGTTGGCTTCCATGATAGCAGTCTGATTTATTTTATATTTTATGATATCTAATTCACAATTTTTTTATTCCATACCAACACCCTTAATTAAGGGTGAGCGAGCCAGAAACTCTGGCATGACCATATAGCTTTTTCTCTTGTATATTTAGCAATATTTATACCTTAGAAATGAGTGCTATAGGAACATTTCACTGGGCGACACAGGTCACTGCCCAGAAATAGATTTTTCCTTTGTCAAAATCTCTTTATTAAGCAACCATTAACTATAATAAACAATCAAACAAAACAAAAAAAAATGCTTCCAACCTTCTGTTTACGTTCAGCACTTACGAGTACCGAACGATCGCCAAACAACCACTTTCTCCTAGCACACAGTACGTACAGTAATAAAATTTTCATTCTCTCTCTACCAAACAGTATAATAACCATTCATTTCTATTCTTTATTCTATCTTTACCTAATGTATTTTTTTTTTATCAAATGTATTGTATGAATAAGTTTTTCAATTTACAGCATCCTTTTACCAATAGAATACATAAAGCACAAGGGGTAGATGCTGACCAATAGGAGAGCAGGATCTTATGGGGTGACTAGCATTAGGAACCAATGGGAGAGCGGGAGGATGGTGACGAGTTTGCTCAGTTGGCGGGACGCTAGTTTTAAAATTGTTTTCGGTGGTCCGGGCGAATCTCGGGACTTTACAGCAGCAACCTTTCGTAACTTGAGCAATTTTCGTATGTAGAGCCATAAAATTTTTCGTATTTACCTTCGTATCTCGAGTTTTTCGTAAGTTGAGCCTTTCGTATGTCGAGGTTCGTATGTCGAGGTACCACTGTATATGTTTCATTATAGCTGTCAGTGACTCTGTATCTCCATTAGGTAAAGATCGAATAAAGAATAGAAATGAATGGTTATTATACTGTTTGGTAGTTTCATTAGTTGAAGAGAGATAATGAAAATTTATGACTTACTGTGTGCTAGGAAAAGTGGTTGCTTGGCGATCGTTCGGTAATCGTAAGTGCTGAATGTAAACAAAAGGTTGGAAGCTTTTTTTTTTGTTTTTTTTGTACTATAGTTAATCATTAATTAATAATTATTTGAAATTAGTACACTGATTATTTATACATTTTGTTGGCATATTCTAAGCTTTTAGCTTCTTAGGTTTAGATGTCAGAATCATAGACTAGGCTACAGTAGCAACTGCTAACATAGGCTAGGCTTATTGCTAAGAGACATATGCTAAAGTCCTAATACAGGCAGTCCCCGGGTTACGACGGGGCTTCCGTTCTTGAGATGCGTTGTAAGCCGAAAATCGTTGTAAGCCGGAACATCGTCAAAAATCCTAAGAAAACCTTACTTTTAATGCTTTGGGTGCATTGAAAACTATGTAAACTGCATTCTTATGGCTTTTTCATAAAAAAAACCTTCAAATATTGATTATTTTGCATTTTTGGAGTCATATTTCATCTCCCAGATGAGCGTTGTAGGCGTCGTAACCCTGGAACATGCGTCGTAACCCTAGAAATAACGTCTATTGACAAGCGTCGTAACCTTGGAACGTCGTAAGCCGACACCGTTGTAACCTGGGGACTGCCTGTATATGCAGTAAAAATGGGGTTGAACATTACATGCAGTTGAATATTACTCAAGTATGTACAGTATTTTGCCTTTTTGGAGTCATATTTCTTCCATCGGATTGGCGTCGTAACCCTAGAACATGTGTTGTAAGCCTGGAAATATAATTTGCTGGGGTGTTTTTGTAGGGCTTGGAACAAATTAGGCAATTTACATGTAAAATGCGGTTCAATATACAAAAAGCTCATGTTACGAAGGCCGCCTCAGAACAGATTAATTTCATATGTCGAGGTACCACTGTACATGTATGCATTGCATTAAGGTAACCTACACTCTTGACTTTTGTGTTTGCTTGCCTTTCTCTTTCTCTTCATTTTTTTTTCGTTAAGAATTTGGCATTTGCTTACCTTGCTCCCCACTGGTTTATGCTTTATAAACTAGTAGTTTTTTGACAGAGGGAAAGCAGAGTAAAATATGTATGTGTAACACTATTATACCTTATCAAGTACAGTAAGAGAGAGAGAATGATAGAGAGAATTCCATAGTTTATCTCATGATAATGAAATACTTTTAAACCCAATATTCAGGTTGATTAAAACTTAAAATATTTACCAAAAAAAGTAATGCAGTAAGGTCATGTGACACTTGTTTACATTCCACTATGGTGGCCGTGGTACCTTAAAACCTAGCTTTCATATTTTGAATTTGAACTATTATATTGATGGAAGTGTTAAAAGATGAATGAAATTGTGATAATACATTTACAGCTGCAGTACTACTGTATAGTAATTAATCTCTTGGGTTTATTACATACCATTGGACGGTGAATTGCCTATAGACTTGTAATAAACCATTGATGTTTTGATTTTTTACAACTTTGATGATGTAGTTGTGATAATTCTTGTTAAGAAACTGTTTAAAGAGAATTTTGTCAACTTCTATAATATATTTTTATTTTAGCAGTAATAAAAATAAATACTTAGTTTGGTAACCCAAGCTTGCCTTAGCCTAACTTAGTCTCTGAAACAAGGTAGGGTAGCCTAGCAAGTTCTGAATAATCAGGCAAGGTTCTCCACAGTATCATCCAGACTTGTGAAGTCTTAATGTTATTTTGTGTTTGTGTATGTCATGTGTGAACACTTACAGAAACCTGGTTGCAATATTCCTGTCTTTAATGTGGTGTATTTTGGTGAAAGCATTACTTTCATTTTTTAAAAACTTTCTTTTCAGATTTGAAGAATTGGAGAGAATGACATTTAGTGCATTGGGATCAAAGGAATTTATGAAAGAAAAAGAAAGGGCAAGAGAAATTGAATTTATGTGTCTTTTGGCATGTATTTACAATGATAGCTCATATTTTGCATATAACATTATGCGCGAGTTAGTTATCAAGAATCCTGAGAGTGAGAGGTGCTGGAATCTGCTAAATTTAATTATATCTAAGGCTGATGATTTTAGGCATAATCGTTTCCTTCTTCGACTGACTCACAAGCATCCTGATTTAGTAGCATTAGACCTACTTAATGGTCATAATTGCCTGGTAGCAGGGACATACAAATATTCTTTAGCTCAATATATACAAGCATTTAAACAAGACCCTAGTAATCCTCTTATTCCACTGATGTTAGGATTGACATTCACCCACATGGCTTGTCAAAAATTTAGTGGAAAAAAGCACTCTCTTGTTGTTCAGGCTTGTGCTTTTCTTAACACCTATGTAGAAATGAGAGGGGAATGTCAAGAGTCTATGTACAATATGGGAAGAGCATTTCATCAACTAAATTTATTGCCTCAAGCTGTTCACTACTACAAGCGTGCTCTGGAATTCCCTGCAGTGGAGTCTCCTCCAGATGGACCAATGCTCGATTTATCTCGTGAAATTGCATTTAATCTTGCTCTTATTTACCAGAGTAGTGGATCTCCTAATTTAGCAAGAATGTACTTATTCAGATACATTCAGATTTAAATCTCTTATATGGGAAGTACTATCAGTTTAATTTGTGAAGAGTGGTTAGAGTAATTTTCTTGTGACTTTATATCATTATATTTTAATTGTTTTGCAATAAGAGTCACAAAGTATATGTCTAGAGTTAATTTCAAAATAGAAATATATATGCCCATGTTTTGTTTAGAATATCTTGGAAGTCAGTATGATTGCCTAACATCAAAATGATAAGTCTTTATCAATCTTGCTGTAATTTTATACAGTAGATATTGTTAAGAGGCAAGAAAATATGGTAGTTACATTGTTTAGCTTTTTGCCTCATATTCCTTTTTTAGCAGTGACAAATACATGTATTTTTTACATATTTTTTCAGTTATCTGTATCAATAGTGATTTTATTATTGACTTCAAGTTTCAGTCAATCAAGTAACAGGTCTGTCTGTTTCACCATCCAGGATGTATGGTGAGAGACACACACACTTGATACTTAGTTGGAACAGGATGTCAACGATAAAATCATTGTTGATTCAGATACGTAATTCAAAGTTATTTTGTATATATTAAAGATTCATTTTTGATACTTAACTACATTTTTCACAACTTTAAGTACATACTAGGTTATTCCCTTTAAAATGTGTAAATATCTGTGCCTATTTGTTCGTAGAATTCAACTATTTCAATTGTTATTCAGCAATTGTACCTGAATATAAGTATGTATTGTACACGAATCTTGCCATTGTTTTATTTGTATTATTTAGTTGGTTTGTCATGTTTGTGTGCTGACATTTTTATTTTATAGAATCCTTTATCTTTCAAAAGCCTGTCATATGGTAAAGCCTTTTTGTGGGGTTTTAACTGTCTAGCCCTGGTTTATAGAAATTTATTTATTTAGCTTATGGATAGGGTTTTGTATAGTCTTATTCTTCTTCTGACTTTTGTAGTGTATATGCTTTGTTTTGTCTGTTTTCATCTTTTCACCATCAGTGAATGTATTTATTTAGTTGTTCCGACGCCGTATACTTACCCTGAATTACTATCGTAGGAGAATCCTGGATGTCAATCAGGTACCGACCAGAAAAAACTGGTTATTCTCTCCAGACCCGCAGCCAGGTATGTGCCCCAGGGTCGAAGATCACAACCTCTGACCTGCATTCCTTTCCTGGTCGCTGTAGCATTCACACGCTCCAGCTTGTCATCCGTTACCGACCTGTTTCCCTTGTCTTTCCCTATGTGTGGTGTGTGTGCTGCGTGTGTGTAGTCTTTCAGGTTTTCATGGAGTCTTCGTTGCAGCGGTGTTGCCCAGGTCCTGAGGGCAGGGCCTGTGGGACCTTCTTGTCGCCTTTCAAGATAGATCCCCACACTTTGTGCAACAAGTGTTGGGGTCGCCCTTGTTTGCGGGAGGCCATATGGAGAGTGCACCGCGTGGTTGGATCATTAATGGGATCTGGCCTCAACCAAGCACAAGAAGCCTCGCTCTCCTTCCAAGAAGGCTTAATCGGAGGTGCCACGGAGTAGGAGTACTAACTGTTGCCCTGGAGGTCCTTTGCTGTCGCCTGCTTGCTGTCAGGATTCCCTGACAGAGCGTTCGGAGTGTTCCCCTGTCCCCTCCCAGCGAGGGGATCTAAGTGAGCCCGTTGCCAGGTCCCCGCAAATGGCGGGACCCAAGGAGTCTGTTTTGGTGAAGGATGTACCGTCAGATGATTCCGCTTTTTTGCAGGTGTGCTGGACTCATGGTGGCCTGCCGGGCACTCCATCCATGGACACACTGGTTGCTGCGCTATGCGCCTCCAAGAACTTGCCACCAGCTGAGGAGTGCGCTGGTCCGGAGCCGGGTGCTCTGCTCGGTCCACCCGGGATCCCTGTGGGACTTTCCTCCGCGATCCCAGCCACCTCTCCGGAGGTGGGGGATCTTCCAGGTAGGCGACGGAGCCGACGGATTCATCTGGTGTTCCCCCTGGCCCGTGGTCTGGCACTCCCCGTACACCAGGTAGGTCCCCCCTAAGGGAGGAGGCGTTCCCATTCTGGGGCCCCTCCTTCCCCCCTTACTGGGACGGAGGCTCTCGCTAGAGGGAGCTCCCTGGGGGAGGGTCTCTCCGTTCACTCCCACACGGATCACCCCGGCTGCACCTCCCTCTCACCTCGGAACAGGAACCGCCGCAGAAGAGACAAGAGGAGAGGCTGCTCATCGGAAGAGAGATCGTCGTCGGGTGGTTCCTCCTACAGGTTGTTGAGGAGGAGGCTCTATCACTCCAAGAGGAGATGCTACGGGAGGAGTCGAGGTCGTTCTTTCTCCTTCTTCCCGGATCGTAGGTCCAGATCTCCCCGTCGTAACCGGGACTGCAGGGGTCGGAGTAGGAGTGGCTGTCGCCAGGACAGGTCGCGCTGTAGGCGCTGTCACTTGCTGGCCTCCCGGTCTCTGAAGTCGGCTCCCAAATGCACTGCTCCCTCGAGGTCCCCCCATGAGAGGGGCCTCCCCCCCTCCTGGGGTTGTCCCCCTGTGGCTCTGGTGGATCCTATACCAGCGTCGGTGGCCCCAGCGGCCTTTGCACCAGCCAGGCGGGCTCCTTCCTGTTCAGGACCTCCACTCCCACCCGTTACACAGGAGGAGTGGAGTGTTCCACTCCAGTGCTCAACCGGCTGAGCTTCCCCCTCATCCAGAAAGTGGCCCATGACTGCCCCTCCAGCGTGGGCGGACCCTCCCTTCCCCGGGGGTGCCTCAGTTAGAAGTAGAGGGCTCCGTTTCGGCCCGGCAGCCCACTCCTGTTCCTGCAACTGGTAGCAGGGCTGTCCTTGTCGAGAGAGGAATTTGAGGAGGACGCCTTCGCTCTCACCAGTCTTCAGAGCCCCCTGGAGGGCCAAGGTGCCACAGACGAGGGCTCTGTGTTCCACAGGGTGCTTGGGTTGATCTGGGTGCAGAACGGTTTGGCGGAACTCCCCACTCCCCCAGACTCCAGGAGACTCTTGGTGGTAGACCGACTCTTTGGGGTAAGGTGGAGTCCAAACCTTCCCTGTCCCTCCCCCAGGCCCCCTACTCAGCCAAGGCCCTGGAACAGGTGGAGGAAGTAGTAGCAGGACCCAAGAACTCCCTGAGGGCCCTGGGCTTGCTGAAGCTCTTTCTGGCTGCCAAAGCCAGGCAGAGAAAGTTATACGCGCCAGAGGGTATGTACCTGGCCCTGAAGACAGTAGAGGGCCCTCTCACAGCCCTCTTGCCGGACTGTTCGGGGGAGAAGTTATTGGCAGGTCCCATTTCCTTCTCCCAACAGGAGGCCATGGCCATGGAGTCCACGGCGTCGACCTCCATCTACGTTGCGTCGTGGGTGGACCACTGGACGGGCGCAGTCACCAGCTTCGCGACGGAACTTGACCTGCAGGACAAAAGCGAGTTGGCCGCCTTCAAGGAGTTGGTGCTGTCAAGGGGCAAGTCTCTGGGCTTCCTGACCACCCAGCTGCTGACCCAATGGACTAACTGGGTCCTGAGGCAGAGAGATGTGATTCTTGCTCGCCTCCTGAGGGGCTTCCCGGACAGGGAGGTGAAGGCCCTCCGGAATGCTCTGGTGTCAGGGGAACCCCTTTTCCTGGATTGCCTGGTGGAGGAAGCCATAGAATGGTGGAGGAAGGCGAACCAGGACTTCGTCGTCTACAGGGTGTCGTCCTTGTGCAGGCAACCAGCGCCACGGCGTAGTATCAAAACCCAGAAGCCAAGACATGGACCCAAATTGGGGGTAGGGGCCCCCTCGGGTATTTCGGAACCATCTGCAGGAGGCTGGGGCCATCAGGGAACTCAGCCCTCCTCCAGGGCCACTAAGGCCTCCTCTTCCTCTTTTAGAGCCAGGCCCACGTCCTCTTGCAGAGGTAAAGGCGGCCGCTTCTCTAGAGGAAAGTAGGAGGCAAGGCCTCCTACCTGACTTGAAGCCTCGGGTGGGCGGGTGCCTCTCCAATCATTGGCGGGACTGGGAGTATCTTGAGGCCAATCCCTGGACTGTCCAGGTCCTCAGGGACGGCTACCGGATCCCCTTCCAAGACGTAAAACCTCCCCTGATGGGGGAGCCGGACAGGGGGCGTTCAGCCCTGGATCCTCGGTCATGGGGAGGCTCTTCAACTGGAGGTCCTGTCTCTATTAGAGAAGGGAGCCCTGTCCATCCACAACTCATATGTCCTCAAGACTGAGTTCAAGATGGAGATCCCTCGCTCTGTGCTGGCGGCCTTGAGGGAAGGGGACTTCATGCTGTCCCTGGGCCTCAAGGATGCATACTTTCTGATCCCAGTACGCCCCTCCAGCAGGAAGTACCTCCGCGTAAGGTGGGAGGAAATGACGTACCAGTTTAGGACCCTCTGTTTCGGCCTGTCCACAGCACCACAGGTATTCACGAGAGTGTTCTCCCTTGTGTCTGGCTGGGCCCACAAGAAGGGCATGTGTCTCCTGCTGTACCTGGACAATTGGCTACTCCTTACTTCCTCAAGGCATCATCCTGAACTGGGAGAAGTCGCACCTGGAACCCACCAACGGGATGGTGTACTTGGGAGTGGATCTAGATACAGTGAGAGCCAGGGCGTTCCCGTCGGAGGAACGAATTTCCAACTTGAAGGACGTAGCGACCCCTTTCCTGACAGACATGCCCCGGCCAGTTAGAGAGTGGCAGAGGCTGATAGGCCACCTCATCTCCCTGGAGAAGCTAGTACTACCTCAGGGAAGGCTGAAGATGAGGCCCATCCAGTGGAACTTGAAGGACGGGTGGGCCTCGGACGGGAAGAACCCATGGGAGCTGTTAACTCCCTCAGCCGATGGCGGATGCCCTTCGTTGGTGGTTAGACGACACGAACCTCTGGCCGGGGTTCCCGCTGGCGGATGTTCCTCCGGAGATGCTCTTATTCACAGACACATCGAGGGAGGGCTGGGGAGCCCACCTACAGTCAGAAATGAGGGGGGGAGTGGTCGGATCGGGAGTGCGAGCTCCATATTAACAGCCTGGAGCTCCTGGCCATCCTCAAAGCACTACAAGCCTTCGAAACCAGCCTGAGACACAACGAGTGGCATTCATGTGTGACAATGCCACTGTCGTTGCTTACATAAAAAACCAGGGGGGTCTGAGATTGTGACCCCGGTGCGCCTTGGCAGAGGTTGTACTAGAAAGGGTGGAGAACGCCGGAATCTCCCTGTCAGCAAGGTTCATTCCGGGAAAGAGGAACGTGATCGCCGACGGACTCAGCAGGCAAGGCCAGGTCCTAGGGGCAGAATGGTCCCGACACCTGTCAGTAGCGGGTGAGATGATCGGGAGGTGGGGTTCCCCCTCCATGGACTTGTTCGCAATGAGCCTGAACCACAAGCTCCCAGTGTTCTGCTCTCTGGTCCCGGGCCTGGCAGCGGTGTGGGAAGACGTGTTCCAGCACCCCTGGGACCGTCTAGACCTCTGCGCATTTCCCCCCTTCAGAGTCCTCAGGCAGGTCCTCAATTGTCTCCGGGCCTCTAAAGCCACAGTCATGACCTTTGTAGCCCCCAGGTGGCTAGACAGAGACTGGTTCCCGGACCTCCTGGAGATGTCCACCCAAGAACCCTGGGAACTCCCCCGAAGGCCGGACCTTCTAAGGCAGCCCCACTTCGAGAGGTTTCACGAGGGCCTGGATGCCCTCTGCCTTCACGGGTGGAGGCTATCAAGCTCCTCCTGAGCAAGAGGGGTTTCTCAAGCAAGGTGGCTTCCTGCATGTCGGGATGCCTTAGGAAGTCCTCTGCAGCAGTTTACCAAGTGAAGTGGAAGCTCTTCTTGGCCTGGTGCAAGGGACAGAACTTGGACCTCCTACGGACCAAGATTCCCATGTCGCGGAATTCCTAGTCCATCTGAGGGAGGACAAGGGGCTCTCCATCGCAACCATCAAAGGGGTCAGGGCGGCTTTGAGCCAGGTCTTTTATCAAAGAGGGGTAGACCTAGGGAATTCCAAGTACTCCCTGCTTAATAGGGGCTTTGAGCAGGCATGCCCCCCCAGGTCCCTGACAGTACCTTGTTGGGACATGGCCAGGGTCCTGGATGCACTTAAAAAAGCGCCCCCTTCGAGCTGCTCAAGGATATTACAGACAGAGCTCAAACTCAAGACAGTCTTCCTCTTGGTCTTAGCATCCTCCAAGAGGGTTGGGGAGCTTCATGGCCTCTCCTACCAGGTGTCCCACTCAAGGGGATGGAGGGATCTAACTTTCAGGTTCGTGCTGTCCTTTGTAGCCAAGACTCAGAACTCGTTGGTTTTGGACGAGCGGTTCGTGGAGTTTTCCACTGCAGCCCTACCGATGTCAGAGAACCCTAAGGATCTGCTCCTTTACCCAGTCAGGGCGGTAAGGAAGTACCTCAGCAGGACGGAAGGACTCTGCCCCGGTATTCAAAACCTGTTTGTCTCTACCTGGTGCGAGAAGAGGACGGTCGCGAAGAACACCATCTCCTTCTGGTTGAGGGAGACCATCAGGAGAGCCTACTATGAGGGGGCTGGGCCACCTCAAGGTGCGAAGCCCCATGATATCAGAGTTATAGGCACCTCCCTGCCTTTCGCCAAGAACCTGACCATCGGCCAGATCCTCCAGGCAGGGGTGTGGAAGAGGCAGTCCACCTTTATGGCCCATTACCTCAAGGATTGCACGAGGAGGTCTCTTGATGCTTTTGAGATCGGGCTGGTGGTTGCAGGCCAGCAGAGGGTCTAGTCTAGCTGGGGGTGGGTGGGATTCGTCGTATGAATGTGAGTGTATGATGTGTGTTTTATCCTTCCTCACTCCCCCTTTCCCTACTGGGCCTTCGACGTAATCGTCAAAATTCCTCAGCCATTAGGTGAGTCTATGTGAGGGACATTATATGCTTACAAACCCTTGCATTACACTCATAGAGAGTTATTCCCTCCCCTACCCACCAGTCAGGATCAGCTCTATTCGGTGGAGGGATCCCTACCTGCGCCCTAATCCAGCAGAATGGGTCCCCCCCCCCTCCTTCCTTCCTTCCTGAAGGAGGCTGACCTCTTCCTTAGACGGGACTCATCCTTCCCTAGATACTCCC
Source organism: Macrobrachium nipponense (assembly GCF_015104395.2). Classification (NCBI taxonomy): domain Eukaryota; kingdom Metazoa; phylum Arthropoda; class Malacostraca; order Decapoda; family Palaemonidae; genus Macrobrachium; species Macrobrachium nipponense. The sequence goes on along the minus strand of NC_061100.1, from coordinate 77,638,749 downwards.
GCCTCCTAAGGAATAAGTCTCCTACGATAGTAGTTCGGGGTAAGTATACAGCGTCAGAACAAATCACAAATTTTGAGTAATTTGTATTTTTCCTAGCTATACTTACCCTGAACTACAGAATTTTTACTCCCACCCTTCCGTCCCTGCGTATCTGAAGGCAGGAGTTCTAGAGGTGTGGAAAGGACTGCAAGTCAGAAGTTGTGATCTATGACCCTGGGGCACATACCTGGCTGGGGGTCGGGAGGGAATAACCAGTTTTTTCTGGTCGGTACCAGATTGACATCCAGGATTCTCCTACGATAGTAGTTCGTGGTAAGTACTATAGCTAAGAAAAATACAAATTACTTAAAATTTGTGATTTTTGGTTAGTAATTACTTTTTAAGCATTGTTTTCATTGATATTAATAACTATTCTTTATATTTGAAGTATTTTGCGTTAAAATTTGTTATTAGTCGCAGCCATTATGCAGATTATCAGTTTGAGGTTTTGCTTATGTTCCTTGTTTCATGAGAAACTGTACTTCTGTACGTACAGGCTTTCAAAGATCCTTTTCTAAGATGCTGAGTGCTGACAGATAGGACAGATAATGATGATTCTCTATGATGGGAACAGCTATGCAGAATGAATGAATATATACACTTTGTTCTTATACGATGCCAGAACTGTACTATTCATACATGGAATATCCTTCAGAGCATGCACAGGAACAGCTGTGTACAGGTGACTAACAAGGAGGGTACTCAGGTGGAGATTGGGGAAGAGAGGATGCCCAGTTTAACCTGCCACTGTTTCTCTGCAGTGATGGAGTTGCGTTATTCTTATTGCCTGTGTGCCAGTTAAATAATTGTTGTGCTTTGTGTGCGCTTGGGCACTCTTTGTGCTTTTCAGAGCTGATTTGTATGTACTGAGTATTTCCTGTATGCGACAGGTATTTTGCTTTTTGTTTTGTGTGTTTTGTTAACCTTTGATGACTCTCTATTCCTAGGGAGAGTAAGAAGGAGCAATGGTACTACTAGGGCCATGGTCAACTCTGTAATCGATTTGTCCCTACTACAATTTTATTCACATTCAGTCTGTATTTCTTGAAGGGAAAAGAATGTACTCTTGATTTTCATCCTGTCCTGTTTGAGCTGCTTGGCCTTATCTGTTGGAGCATTATGGGGAGAAGAAGGAGAAAACTAAGAAAGATCCCTCTCCTTCATAGCCCCACGCCAGAAGTGAGGCAAAGTCCTTCCAGAGCTTTAATCCACCCCAAAAAACCATTCCCCTTCCTTCATTCCCAAGTACTTCCTGCAGTGCCAAGCCTCCATTTATTAAACCAATTCCTCCCTCTGATGAGCAGGTTAAATGAAATCTGTGATGCAGTTGAGGAAATTGTGGCTTTTCTTTAATATTACAGGTTCTCCTCTCAGCATTATCCGACTCCTTGGCTGGGTATGAAGAGGTACATTTTCAGATTTCTCGACTGGGCACGAGGGGATACAACAGAATTTTATTTTTCTTCAGCCCTGGCACTGACCCTTTCCACCACATCCACCTCCCACGAGATAACCCCCAATTAGCAGACCATGGAAGTCATCACCTCCCTCCACCGTCCCCCAGCCCCTGTCTGACTTTCAGTTCATTTTGGGAATCATAGAGGCTTATGGCTGTGAGAAAATGTTCCTCTCACTCACTATTGCCCTCCCCATCCTCTCTTTCATTGGCTCCTTAGCTCTCCCCTACCACCAGAGATCCCTGTCTGTCCCCCACCTTCCGGCAATCAATGGTACAGGCAGAGATGTACCCCATTTCCTCGTTACTTGGACAGGAACCATGCTCGATCTTATCCTCCTAGAACTCTCTCAAGCTCTCACAAGAACTCTAGGTCACAGGCGTTCTTGTTCCACCCACCATTCCAGGGGCAGGCACTCCATAAGGGAGAGCTGCTCCCCCCTTAGGGCTTTTTTGTGTGTACAGAAGCAAACAGGATTGCCACTCCTCACTGTTGTTCATCATCTCCAGACTGTATGTAGATGGAGGGAGTCCTAATTTTCTCATTAGTGCAAGAGGAGACCATTCTCCATGCCAGCTTTCAACACGCAGTCTTCACATAGATCAAGGGGGCCAGGTCTTGATGTAGAGAGAGAGAGAGAGAGAGAGTCTCTTCTGCACCGTATCCACATCCCGCCAAAGGCTGGACTGGTGAGGCATTGTCCCCCTGTCCTACTCATCCTCTCTGCTTCCCTCCTACTCCAAACTACTCCCACCCCCTCATTTTGGGACCACCTTTACGTGGTGAGGGGGCTCTCGAACCTCAGGAATCTCTTCCCAGGTTCGAACCCAAGAGTCCCATATGACATTATATATTTTCGAGTAAACTTATGTGGACCTTTCCATTTTTTGCCAAAATTTTTGAAAGCAAATAAATGAGAAAACATATCATGGCTTAACGTGGAGTTAAATCCGAAGCTAAATAGTGAGAACTGTGGTAGATCCATCATCTACCGACAATGTTCGGACCTGTTTTTCAGGCGGAACTATTCTGTGGAGCTGGACCACGGATTCCAGGGGGGGCCTGGTTCTAGGAATAGAACTCTCGGCATTCTATCCAGTTTGCCCATAATGTGATTAGGATGGGGATAATTGTATTAACATAATACTCTTAGTCCTAGCAGCAGGTTCTGCTTACACCTTGGGCCATACTAATCATGTTATGCCATCCCCATTTTGGGGTAGGGTAGGGATGCGGACATTTGGGAGTCCTTTCTCACTTGTGCCTTTGGCAGAAAATTTAACTTCGCGAAGGGCAATGATATCTTTTCAAGAATTTTTTTTTTTTTTTTTTTTTGTGTGTGTGTGTAAAAACTCAAAATTTATGAACTGTGAAATAAATGATTTGAGTACCCCTGGGCCCCATGATGGAAAACTACGGCACAGTTGATGACCATTGGCACGTCACTCCCGAATTTCCTAGGTACTGCCACAAGTAGTGAAAGTACTATAAAAGATACAAAGGAAACACCCTGTTCCAAGTAAAGCAGCAGAGCCAGAAAACCAAATAGAGTGCATAAATACAAAAGAAACAAACAAAATAAATTGGTAAACTCCAATATCGTAACAATGGAAACCATATATGATGAACAATAATTCTGAATTAGAGACAAATAATCCTCTCAGCAATACAGAAAAATATAAAAAAATCATAATAGACAAGCAACATACATAAAACAAGGACCAAAAAGAAACAAAAATTACCGACTTAATCCCACATTGGTACATTTTGATGACCTCTTTGGACCAGATAATTGGTCAAGATTTCTAGTCCTCAAAGCTGACAACAAAATCTCAGCAGCGATGCTAGAAAACAAATTACTTAACATATATCCAACACAAGACATGGAATCAGACGACATCAAGGACAATGAATGGCTTATCCAAGTAACCAATAAAAAGCAGTCCACTGCCTTTTTAAGTATAAACAGAAAATAAATAATATAAAGGTAATAATTACAAGCCATGAAACATTGAATTATGTACAGGGTACAGTCATCCTACCCAATAGCGAGCAGGAGCTTCCTTCAAAACAACTATTGCTAGACTCCCTAAAATTGAGATATAACAATATCCACGATTTAGAAATATACTCTATTTCAAGTAGGAAAGATAAAAGTAAAAATATCAACATTGCCAAAATAAAATTTACAGGCCATTTAAAATAAAAATTCTTGGACAAAATAGAGAAGTTCGTCCTTTTGTTCCTAAACCATTACAATGTACACAGTGCTCAAGGTATGGACACACATACAAAAGATGCCGTAATAAAGCTATATGTGCAGTCTTGTGCATCAGATGACCATACCACTAATTGGAACTGTAAACAATCAAAATGTATTAATTGTGGACTAGCCCATCACGCAAAATCTAAGGAGTGTCATTTACCAATATAAACACCAAACTTCAAGTTTGTTAATAAATAGGACAGGAATGTCAGTCATGGAAGCCAGACTTGAGCTAAAAGTAAGAGGCGTTAACAATCCATCCAAAACCCCCACCTTTTCAAATGTGACTAAAAATCAAGACATCAAACAGCACAATGACAAACAAGATAGTATAAACATGGAACTGGATTTCATACCAATAATACTGAAACCCAAAATAAAAGTGATATTACAACAACCAATACCACCACCAACATAGATGATTCAGTTATCCATGGAAAAGAACTTCCAATAGAAGAAGAATTAAATAATGATGATAATCGAACTGGCAAAAAGAAAAGAATTCTAGAAAGAACCCCACCTAAGGGAAAAAAAAGTAAATATTGAAAATTACAATCAATCCAGAGAGACTCCAACTACACCAGGAGAACATTTTAAAAAAGATATTAAACTAACCTCATCACAAGTGGAAATACACAATTACCCTCAATCTCAATCAAACAGCCAACATCTGGACAGTAAAGATCACTCTTTACAATTTCCATCAAATAATACTAATGAAAATCATACCATTAAACCAAACCAAAATATAACTATCACCCCCCAACCATCCACAAGACCGAAATATCCCATTAACAACAACAAAACAAAATAACCCCTCAAACCAACAGTCCTTATCACTACAGAAAAGGAACAATAGAATTACAAAACCAGAAATTTCTAAAGCTAGACCAAAAACTTCTGAACCAATAATTAACATTACCAAACATGCTTCATCTTGTGGTTGTAATGAATGCTTTGTAAGTACATATAACCAACTAACTACCAAGACAGAGGACACAGTACGAAATTGTATTGACAATTTTACCAAATTAAGGAGGTGCCCTTTAACACACCAACATGAGAACGAATTATGTTCTGAATCCTTAAAATACTAAAAGGAAATTATAAAATCAAAAATAGACTTATTAATATTCAACTATGAAAAACAAACAACTGCAGAATCTAATAACCAACATACAAATACAACGATTAAAAAACCACAAATAAATTCAAATGCATATAAACTACGAGATAAAGTAAAATCAGCAATCAATTTACAGAATTTAACACCAATTCCTCCCAATAATGGAATATAAAATCATTCAATGGAATATAAATGGTCTCTTAACCCGAACTACGTCTGGGTGAATTACAAAGAATCATACGAGATCACAACCCAATGTGCATATGTCTACAACATATAGGAAGTAACCCTACAAATATCCAACACTATAAAATTGCCTGTTATTCACCAACTGACGGTGGAAAATTAGGCACAGCCCATATACGTTCATAAATAGCATTACATATGAACCTGTTGACATACCATCTATGCCATATCAAATAACATCAATTAAACTGTATATGCCTGATAAAAGTAAAATTACTATTTGAATTTATATAACCAACCAAATTTCAATGCAAATTTCAGTGAGTTTTCTGAACTTATTAGCAAAAGTATACAGGAACCACTACTTATAGTAGGAGATTTTAATGCACATAAATCCTTTATGGATATTAATAACCCCACTGACACATCCGGAATCAACATAGAGAATACTATAATGAAACACAATCTGTATTGTCTCAATGAAAGCGAAGTTCCAACATATTTTTCAAATACACACCTAACCTTTTCTTCATTGACATTTCATTATGTTCAAATGATGTAGCGGAGAAATTTGAATGGAACGTCCTAGACGATTCATACACAAGTGACCATTTCCCAATCATTCTGAACTACTTAAGTAATGTCAAAAAAGTCAAAATATTGCCACCTACAAGATATAATATCCAAAAAAGCTAAACTGGATAAATATTTCCTATACACACGAAACATACCACCATTCCCACATAATGAAGATCACAATACTACATGTGAATCCTTCTCAAACTTCATAATAAATGCTGCAGATAAAAGTATTCCAAAACCAAAACACATTCCACAAAATCCCCTGTCCCATGGTGGAATCCAACATTAACAACATTAAGTAAAATAAAACATATATTGAGTCGCAATCTAAACAGACTCAAAACTCGCCTTAAAATCACTCAACAAAATGCCCTATAGTATAAACATATTAAACAAAATAGTTATAACAAACATAACAATTAACCACATTAAACCACTATATAACAAATATGCAGCCATTTAGAAAAACGGTAATAGCTGAAAAAATCGCATCATGGAAGGAATATGTCTCAAACATATCTTCAAACACATCCACAAGGGATGGTCTGGCAAAAGATAAGGAAAATCAATGGAAAACATATAAGACCTCCAAGAAGTGCAATACATTTAAATGGAAAAATATACCATGATACTTATGAAATATCAAACATAATTGGGAAACATTTTGAAAACATCAGTGCTTAACTCCAGCCTGATCACATTTTTTCACAAAGTATCAGAAACAAAAAGAAATATAATACTCAATTTTGAAACTCTTGAAGACCTGGAATATAACTATATTTTTAACATGGATGAACTAGATAATGCCATCAACTCTTGTCATCCCTCTGCACCAGGATATGATAAAATATCATTTGAAATGATAGAAAAATTAGCTCCTATAGCTAAATCATATTTATTAAAATTTTACAATAGTATCTGGCTAAAACGTGTCTTTCCTGATAAATGGAAACATGCCATAATTATTCCAATAAACAAACCAGGAAAGGATGCAAGTAATCCATCCAATTATAGACCGATATCTCTAACAAGTTGCCTATGCAAAATCTTAGAAAAAATGGTTAATGCACGATTAACGTATGTAATAACCAAAGAATCCATTTTAACACCAACACAATCTGGTTCAATAGCTGGCAGATCAACCCTAGATCCCTTAACACATTTAGAAGATCATATCAAAAAAGGCTTTGAACAAAAGAAATTAACAGTAGCTAATATTTTTTGATATAGAAAAAGCATACGATACAACATGGAAACATAACATCATGCAAAAACTCCACTCCAAGGGACTAAGAGGCCACTTACCAATATTTATTAAGAACTTCTTAACAAACAGAACTTTTCAAGTAAGAGTAGAAAATTCCTACTCAGTAACCTATAAACTGGAAGAAGGAATCCCTCAAGGTAGTGTCTTGAGCTGTACATTGTTTGCTTTAGCAATCAATGACATTACTATAAATTTACCAAGTGGTGTAAAAAAACAGTTTATATGTTTGATGACTTTGTCATTTTACCTAGTAATGACGAAGTAGTAATCTGAGACATGCTCAGAGAGTTCTCGTACTGCCATTTCAAATATATGTAGTTGGGCAAATTCAGTGGATTTTAAATTTTCAACTGATAAAACAAAAGCAATCGTCTTCTACAAAGACAAAAGGTGGATGAAGAACCAAACAATCAAACTGCATCTTTATAGCACTGAAATACAATTTTGTACAAAAATCAAGTATCTAGGAGTAATATTATCAACATTTAATTGGAAAGAGCACATCAAATACATTAAAGCAAGGGCATCAAAGCCCTTGCCATATTAAAAAAGTTATCACACACTAATTGGGGAGCAAAGCGAGACATTTATTAATGATATATAAGGCAACAGTCTTATCCATATAGATTACTGCTGTCCAATATATTCATCCGCCTCAGAATCTGCATTAAAATCTCTCGATGCAGTGCACCATGAAGGCGTGCGATTGTGCACAGGAGCTTTCCGATCGTCCCCAACAAACTCACTTTTGGTGGAGGCAGGTGTTTTGCCCTTAAAACATCACCGTAATTTAATAACAAATACAAAGAGGTCTTTCATGCAAGCAGGATCGTCTCCTGCAACTTACTGCTTCCAAAACTGTAATCAAGTAACAGCAGTTAATAGTACTAGCTCTTTCCCAAAAAGAGCTAGATACATAATGAACATAAATAATATTTATGAATCCAATTTTTCACCCACCAATGGAATTGCCACCACCATGGATTTTAAATAGAGTAAAGATATGTACCTCCCTGTCTTACCTACTCAAAAAACAAATGACAAGTACGGAAATGTACCGCCAACATGCTTTGGAGCAACATTAGAAGAAAAGGCGACAAATTTATGATATATACAGACGGCTCCAAAATAATGTTGGAGTAGGAGCATCTGCATATTCGAAAAATATGTTAAGTAAAAAAAGCCTACCTTCAATATCATCAGTATTTACTGCTGAAGTCACAGCTACAGATGGCTCTAGATATGATATCTGAGGCAAAAGCAAGTGTCTCTGTTATTTTCAGTGACTCACGTAGCGCTATAGATGCAATAAGACAGTATAAACCAGGAAACCAAATAGTACAGGAAATTCAAATAAATATTCATCAACTCCTCCAATCAGGAATATCAATGGAAATATGTTGGATCCCAGCACACGTGGGAAGAAAGGAAATGAATATGCAGACTCTGCTGCCAAATTAGCCTGCACTATCCCTCCAACAATTTCATATGCCCCAGTGTCAGACTGGGTAAAATCAGTTAAAACATTAATTTACCAGGATTGGAAAGAAGAATGGGCCTCTGTGCCAACAACAAATAAACTTAAAAAATATAAAAACTGAAGTCTATGCATGGAGGACATCCTCACAGGAGGAAAGAGCAAAAGAGGTGATCCTAGCAAGGCTACGTATAGGACACACAAGATTCTCACATGGTCACTTGATGTCAACACCACATGCTGACCCAGTGAAATGTAACAGATGTCAAACACATGACAGTACAGCATTTGCTTGTTGAGTGCCCAAATTGGACCAGCAAAGATCTATTTATCTGCGGAGTTCGGAAATGAAAAATATTCTTGCGGAAAGCAGGGATTTTTCAATTAATAAAATCATAAATGTTTTAAATAAGACGGGTTCTTCCAAATAAAGTCTAATTTTTTTTTTTTTTTTTTTCTCAGGATTGATCCTGAGAACCAGCCCGAGAAGAGTCTACTTGAGACTCAGAGGTCTGGAAAAACTAACACCTATTAATAATAATAATAACAAACTACTCCCAGAACCTACAACAGAACTCCTATTAGGACAGTGTCTGTTAAAGACTTCCTTCCTCATAGCCCTTGCTTCAGCCAAATGAGTTTGGGGGCTACACAGATTGTCCTATCTCATCCAGCACTCAGGAGTTATGACTTGCTCTCCTTCTTCATTGTTCCTCAGTTTTTGGCTGAAAAACCAAATCCGATGGTAATAAGCTCGAGGCTTGAGTTTCATGATTCCCTCCCTCAGGGATTACTTGGTAGAGACCCAGATGAGATGCTGGTATGCCTGGTTTGCACCCTAATATATTACTTAAAAATGACGAAAAATCTTAGAAAAGAGTGAGCACTTTTGTGTGAGCACTGGGCCTAGCAAGATGGAAGTCTCTTGAAATACAATATCCATCTGGCTGTGTGGAGTTATTTCTATGACTTATGGTTCTCCTGAAGCAGCTGTGGACCCACCTAAGAGGAGCTCTCAAAATCAGGGGCGTAGGACATTCTTTTACCTTACGGAAGAACTCAGTCCAACAGGCAGTGAGGGTGGCAGTATGGCGACGCCAGACTAGCTTCACCTCATGTTACCCAAGTGTATCATTCTTAAGTCTTGAAGCAACTTCACCCTCAGACTGGCTGGGTTCTCCAAAATTTGTTTGGACAAAGTTCTGGCCCATGAGGTAGGGAGCAGGGCCAAAGGCAAAATGTTCATAGTTCTCTAGCTCATAGTTTACACATGCTCACCAGGGGTGGGTAGTTATTGCTCTCTCTGGCACTACCTCCCATTTAAGAAGTTTTTCTATATAATGTGAAAGGCATAGTGTTTGTATTCCACCCAGTAAGAACAATGACCCTGCCCCCACTTTTTTTGTGTATCCTGGTAGGAACAATTATATCTTTTAAAAGTAATTTGCATTTCTGTTTGGTATATGGCACAAAAATAAACTGGAGCCTTTTATATTGGAGGTAACCCACTCATCCATCCTGCTTCATTTCTTTGGGTTTTTTTATGCTGATTATCTGGCAACGAGTACAATGGGTAGCATCAGATGGCAAGATGGGGCATCCTCTCTTCCCCACCTGGGTACTCTTCTTGTTAGTACATTTTTGGTCCAGTGTATATGCTTCAGGATACTCTATTTGACAGAGGTTCTGGTTTGTATACCTAGAAAAAATAAAAATGAATTTAAAAATTTGGCATTTTCTATAGAATAAAAAGCAAGTGCTTTATGATCAAGATCTTTGATGGCTGTGCAATAATGGTTTTAGAAAATATTTACCGTTTTTTTTTCTTACAAATCATGAAAACAATTTCACCTCAATCCCTGAACATAGGATATTAAAAGACATGAAATTTTCCATGAACTGTATTCGTATATAAACATTCATGTTAGTGTTATTTTGAGTAAATGTATTAATTTCTGGAACTTTAGGCCAGAAAATCTCTATATGCAGGGATAAAAAAAAAAATTAAACCATGAAAAATCATCATGGTAGTTCCCCTTAATGATAAAGATTGGGTTCCTTTCAAGATCATATGTACCGTTCAGCTAATTCATTGGTCCAGGAAATTGTTAGTCCATAATATAATTGGAGTGAACATTTTTAAATGCAGATATCCAGTGCATATTTAGTCATTTTTATTCAGTGTCATTGCTGCTAGGAACAAAATTTTGCTCTTATGCAACAGTGTTATTAAAAAAAAAGGATCCTTTACTTTTCAAATATTAATAAAAAAAAGCAATACATAATATCACCCATTAGGGTTGACATCACATACAGTTATTTGTTAACTGTACAATATTGGCAGAAATGTTCTGTCTGGCATCTTCATGTTCCCAGCAGTACTACACTATAACCTTATTCTTTTCTTTCATTCCTTCTGGTCTCTCCACACCAAGCTGTCCAACTTCTTTTAAAATCAACTTGTTCTCGTTTTAATCCCTTGTTTTGAATCTAAAGCAACTTTTCACACTAGCCGTATATGAGTAAATAAATATGAATAAAGTGATTTGGTGTAATAATTTAATGTTCAACACTATTAATATGTATAGGTACTCCTTGTTTAACGATGGGGTTCCGTACAAGCGACCACGTCGTTAAACGAATTCGTTGTTAAACGAGTTATTTTCTTTGTTTTGACTAATAGCATTGATTTTCAGTCATATATTATACACAGAACTAGTTTCTGACATACCCTACTTCTTGGCAAAGTTCTCACAATGCTTTTTATCATTTTATGACTCAGATATTTTAACTTCATATTTTATAACTTCATAATGTATAATTTTCTTTAAAATAGTGTACTTCATTTAACACATTTGACCTACATTCTTGAGTTAGCCTACTAGTAAATCAATACAATACTAAGTCAATACATTACTAAACTTTTCTCAGAATCTGCACATTATTTAGCAGTGACTTTCATATTATAAATCTGGTATTTCATAATTATTGCTATTAGTTTATTCGTCATTTATTTTAATTGTAGAGGGTAGTGAGATGAAAAAATAATGAATAAATTTAAGTGATCACAGGGCATTTGAATGTTGCCGCCAAACCGTAAACAAAACACAATGCCATCTATTGAGGTAAGTGAACACAACTATTCACTAAAGGGATAAGCATTTTCTAGCATTGATAAGATTTACGCTTGCACTTCTTACCTCTAGTATCATCTGATCTCATGGGTGACATATTGAATACTATGTATGTAAATACACAGTTGTATAGAAAACTATCAAACTGTATTACATGTAAGTCTTTCAAGCATACCAAGAGTAAGGAATTCGTGTATGCCAAATGTCTTAAGTGGAACATTTAAAAAAATATATTTATTTTCATGTCAATATAAAAAACATACTATATTTGACTTCACACATTTCCTTTTCACTACTAAGAATTCACACATTTCCTTTTCATTACTAAGAATTCACACATTTTCTTTTCATTACTAAGATCATTAAAACAAAGGAGATATGGCAAAATTTTTGCTGCCTTGAAGTTGTAAACAAATATGGTGCCTCCCGTTTGGCCGCGCAACAAACTAATGGCGGCTGAATCAAGCCAACCAGTGGAGTTCCCAGACCATAGAATGCTGACTTTAAGAGGCTCAACTGAACAGCTTTCTTTACAAAGTATATTAAAGCCTTATTTATTGGTTTAGTCATATATTTCAAGGTTTTCAAAACCTAGGCAAGGTCAGATTATTGGCACTGAATAGCCTTTCTCTTGGCCACAATTGGCAATGTTTTTATTTTTATTTTATGGTTTTTTCTCTCTCTCTCCATGTTGTCGTCGTAACTACGAGTTGTTGTAAAACGAGTATGTTGTTAAATGAGGAGTACCAGCCTAGGCCCTTACAACCATGGGTGAATTATATTTTTTTAAATCTGCCTATTGATTAACATTAAAGGTTATTGCTGGATGTCCTAAAAGTTTTCGCACAAAGCAGCTGTAGTATATTAACTTTGTCAAATATTACCGAGTTGTCAATTGATGCAAATAGGATTTTGCATTTGTGTAAATATTTTCTAATTCAAAGTACAAAGTGAGGAGGTAAATAGAAGAGTAAGTTTAGTCAAATATTACAGTTGTCAATTGTTGCAAATAGGATTTTGCATTTGTATAGATATTTTCTAATTTAAAGTACAAAGTGGGCAGGTAAATAGGAAAGAAGTTTAAGATAAATTTTCACGGATCTCGACCTCATCGATGCAAGTTACAGCTCAAATTGTATCCGATGGCCCAAAAGGGGGCCTTTCTTTCATGTGCCACAAATTGTTAGACAATATGATAAATGTGATGACCTACAGGAGTGATAGATTGCTTGGGGCTTCAAGTGCCAGTAGGGGACTCCGGCAAAATTCTAATAATGTTTATATGCCCTGGGAAAACAACAATTTTGATGAATATTGCATAATCCTAGGTTACTCAGTATTATTCATGATTCTTCTGTTGCTCATATTTGTATAATTGAGGTCTCACCCCACAAAACAAATTTATAACGAACTTATTCACTTCAGTTAAAATCATACTCCAAATTAGCAATGTAATGCTTCTCCCTCCCTCCTCCTGCAGGCAGTAAGTGGAAACTGCCATACCGAAACTCAGTGATTTATGGCACTTATGGCGCTGATAACTGGTTATTGTGCCATAGATTGCCAATTTATGGCGCTGGACAAGCCCTATAAAACCGGATCGCCTATAACCAGGGACTGCTTGTATTCCTATATACAAAATAGAACGGACACAATTACAACCTCCTGGCTGGGCCATTGCATCACATCTCCACAACTCCATGATTCTATTGTGATCTGCAACATTCACTACTATCTTGCAACGGGCTACGATCACATCCCTTTACAGGTGTCATTCAGTACCTCATTCCTCCCTACTGTGAACCCCCTAACTAATCACCCACCAGCTGTAAAATGGGATTTTAAAAACCAACAGAAAACCAGATACTTTAGGGTGACCAGGGAAACCAGGTTGTTGTCACTAGTTCAACTGGCAGATGCCTTACTTTGTACTAACACAAAATAAAAAATGAAAAAAAGACCACCACAGGAGAGATCTGAAAGAATTCTATTCGAACATAATTTCCAGGTAACTCACGTAATATGCTTGGCTGGAATGACTTTGTTAAAAATCTGTATATATATATTCACAATGAGACAGGCGAGAGTGCAGTTCAAACTTACTCTTAAGCACTACAGATTGAATGAAAAGCAACTAAAAGCCGACGCAATGTCTAGAAGTTTAGAATCTGGTGATTATCCTCATCTTTGGAAAGACATCCAATCCCTAAATCCCAAAACTAAAAAGCTATCACAGAGAGTAGGAGAAGCCGTCAGTGATGAGGCTATCACAAGTATGTGGGGCGATCACTTCAGCAATATCCTTATCCTGAATTGCATAAATGATGTAGCTAACCTCCTTACTGATAACATTCACTTTCATTTCACAGATCGTGTTACCCCAGGTAATACCTACCTAATAATGAATTGCCCGGCTGTGGTGGTCCTCCTGCAAAAGCTTTTAAATTTAATTGCTACGACTATTATTACTGGTATTTTCCTTTTTTCATTATTACTGTGAATATTATCAGTAGTATAGAGTTTTGCAACCTTAAATTTTTTAAACTATTCTCAATATTATTACCGTTATTACCATTACATATTACGATCACTATCTTTTATACTACCTCAACAACTGTAAGGATATTGCCGATTAATAATTTTTGTTTTTATCATGTTATCATGTATCTAGATTGGTGTGTAGTTATTGTCTAGACTTTGTATCTTCCATATACGTATATGGCCTTGAACTGAAAATAAAATTTATTATTATTATTAACCACTTTAGAAATATTATTGTTTTTGCGACAGTTACACCTATAAAATTCTCGTGTGTTGATAGAAAATTGGAGGCTTTCAAAAAGTTTTTACAAAAACAAGGTACGAACAGCTTATATATTTAAATTTGGCCCTGAGAAGTTCAATGAATTTTTACATCAGAGAGATGGCTGTATTCAGCAGTAGTCTTAACATTCATTTCTGATGCTTAGGGTATGTCTTCATAATACATGTAATACATACGTTTCATATCATGTTTTGTTGTGCAAAATAATTTTAATTTGTAACTGGTCATGATTGTAATTATTGTGTTTCAATTTATAATATATTTAAAATATTTTTACTACATATTTGATTTTATTTCTCCTATAATAGATTAGAAGATGGGAATTGGATTTGAAATGCCATTTTTGGTTGTGTTTCATCTTAAATAGATGAGATAATGGGAAGTTGATTGGAAAAATAATGTCATGAAAGCAATTTCCAATTGCCCAGATGCAAAAGAACAATATATAGAAGAATCAGAGGCAGTTCCTTAAGGATTCTCAATGTCTCCCAAGAAAAATTTACTAGAAAGGGAAAATTTTAATGTATTGGTAAGAGGAAAATATTAGGAAAAGGAAAAGTTGAAAATAATCATTGAGAAACATTCATAATAGAAAAATACTACTCAATAATGAGAAAAATGTTTCAGATGACGTCATAAAAATGAAGTAAAATATAATGAGGCAGCAAATAAATGAGAGTGATAGATACTTTATAAACTACTGTAATAATAAAAGTTGAGACAATATTATTTACTGATACTGCTGAAAAGTCAAAGGGAAGAAGGGACAGAATAGTGAATTGTGCATAACCATGAAAAATGGGACACTAAACTGTAAATATACAGGAAAAGTAAAACAATGAATCAGAAGTCCAGCAAGACTTGAATACTTCAGTTAACATCCTACTTCATTATGTTTTATAAATACAGCTCTCATCATTCAACTTATTGGCCTACAACTGGGCATAAGGGATACTATAAAAAATATTGGGAGAGCTGGAGAGGAAGTTTTTTTATTCGCTGAATTATGAGGCAGTGAAATATGGTGGCTTAAAGGCAGACCTACTTAAAAGGCTATACATATAAGGGAAAGGATTAACTGAAAGTTCTTACTTTGTTTGTTTGTATGGTGTTTTTACGTTGCATGGAACCAGTGGTTATTCAGCAACTGGACCAACGGCTTTACGTGACTTCCGAACCACGTCGAGAGTGAACTTCTATCACCAGAAATACACATCTCTTACCCCTCAGTGGAATGCCCGAGAATCGAAATCGCGGCCACCGAGGTGGCAGGCCAAGACCATACTGATCACGCCACTGAGGCGCTTGAAAGTTCTTACTGGATTACTAATAATAACAAAACAAAAGGGAGAACTGAGAAGAAATGATCAAAATTGTTAGAAAGCTTAAATATAAATAGGCAAAACACTAATGACAAATTTACTACAATGTTACACAAGAAAATCATGTTTATGTAAGAGAGGGCCATTAGGACAGAACCTTGTCATACCTACCCCTTCACTTGAGGAAGAAAAGGAGGTCACAATAATGAAGTGAAGTGTGGAACAACTTCTTCAAACAAAGGTTAAAAAGTCAAGCTAAAATAAAATTTGTTCCGACACGGGATACAAACCTTTCGGTCCTTTCACAATAGGAAGGTAACTAGCGGCAGCTGGATGGTCGTAAGCTTTCGAACAAGGGAGTTCGGTAGTTAACTGCTTGTCCGACAGTGTGTGCGCCGCGCGACTGGGAGGTGAAGAACCACTTTTGCTTTCGGCCTGCTGGTGTGTAGACGTGCTCTTCATCGCTCTCTGCCCGCTTCATCGTCGTGGGCTTTCAGGATATTAGTGTTTTCTCTTACTATTTGTGTATGTGTAAAAGTGAACTGTAAGTACTCTTTTTCATTTTTTCATATACACTTATTATTAATTCAAATGAATAATGGACCAAGGATCGAAGGAATCTCTGTGCCCTTCCATTACCTGGCGACTGTGCCCCTGGGTGGAGGGGCGTAAATGTGGGAAATTTAGAAGTTTTCCCGAGATCGATCCCCATTCCTTTGTGCTTGGTGTCGAGGGCGAGAGTGCTCTCGCACCGAGCCTTGTATTTTTTTTGGGGTGAAAGTGTGAAAGTGAAAATCATAAGTGCAGTGCTCTTTTTCATTTTTCATTTATTTTCTTGCCCTTTGCGCTCGGTGCCAAGGGCACGAACGCTCTCAGCCCGAGCCTTTTATTTTTGTGTGAAAGTGAAAGTGAAATTGTAAATGCAGTACGTATTCTTTTTAATTTTCATGTATTATTATCATTATTGGATCAAGGTTTCCGCTCATACCCGGGAATTGATCCTTATGCCCTTGCGCTCGGTGCCGAGGACGTGAATGCTCTCGGCCCGAGCCTTTTATTTTTGTGTGAAGTGAAAGTGAAATGGTAAATGCGGTATTCTTTTTCATTTCATGTATTATTTTCATTATGGATCAAGGTTTCCGCTCATACCCGGGAATTGATCCCTATGCACTTGCGCTCGGTGCCAAGGGCGTGAAGGCTCTCGGTCCGAGCCGTGCAGTGGGTGTTGTGCGGGGTGCGGGGGCGGGAACAGCGAAGGCCTGCCAAGAAGTCGTCGGAAAGCTCTCCCGCGACTCCCTTGGTAACCGATTCTTCGTCTTCTTTCCTGGCCCCCCGCTCAGCTCCCACGTATGGCACCTTCCCCTTCGGGGCCCTTCTTCTTCGCCTGACCCGTCGAGCGTAGAGGAGGGCGCTCATTACCTGACGTCCATTTGTATTCGGGGTCATCCGCTCGTTTGGGGTGGGGCTTGCCGCCCCCGCACGAGGGGGAACTCCTCCTACTTACCCGACTTTTGCTTCCACAGGTGCTTCTGCCGTGAGGGATGACCTTGGTCAGGTGTGGGCGTCTGTGGGACTGCAGGGCGTGCCGAGTGTCCAGGGGCTGCTTCACTTTTTGGCGGGGTCTGGTGCGGTCCCTTGGAGCAGTGACCACGACGACAACCACCTTGTCTATTCCAGGGTACACTGCCCCTCCTCACCTGGTTTACTTGCCGCACGTGGTGTCTGTTTCACCTACAGCCGCTGTGCAGGGGCCGATCGCCGTACTGAGGGGGGGCGTGCTGCTGCCGCCCGGGTTTGTCTCGCTGCCGCGACCAGACTTCCGCTGCCCCAAGAGCTCGCCCCTGGACCTGCCGTCGGTACCCAGGATGTCGCTGGCTGCTGCTCCGCCTCCTGTGTTACCTGTGCCGCCTGCCGTACCTGCCGACGCTGTGCTGGCTGTTCCTGCCATTCCTGCTGTTCCTGCTGTTCCCAATGTGTCCATGCCTGCTGACGTCATCCCTGTTCGCGGTGTTGCTGCCTCAGACGTTGGTCTGTCCGGACAGGTGCATCCGGGCCTTGTTGCTTTGGCAACAGCAGCCCCGGCTCTGTCCTGGATGGCCGACCTTACATCTGTCCTGAGGAAGCTGACGAAGAAGAAGAGGAAGAGGAGGAAGGTGTCGTCGTCGTCTTCATCGTCTTCTTTGTCGTCTGCAGCCGCCTCTTCCCCTTCCACTTCCAAGGCTACCCAGCCGCGGAAGAAGAAGGCTGCCTCCTCCCCTCCTGAGAAGGCTCCTTCGGGATCTTCTCAGGGCCCGTCCCACTCCGGTGGGACGGGGGTCATTCCGCTGGTCCTCCTGCTCCTTCGGGAGTGGGGCCCGTCTCTCCTTCCGCAAGGAAGAAGACTACGGGGACCAGAGGGGTACCGGCTAACACTGGTACTTCCTCGCCTGGTGCTAGGGGCTCTGCCGCTACACCAGGTTCCGTCTCGGCCGATCGTTTGCAAGAGGTACCGAGTGTACGGTCACCTGGCGGTGGCTGTACAGCCAAGAACCAGACGCCAGAGCTCGCTCGGCGCCAGGTATACGGCACGAAGCGGAAGGCTGGTTAGAGCCACTCAGGCGACTCTCGCCAGGCCAGCTCTTGCTCTCGTAGCGACCAGCCGGTCACCCGGGTTGACGTGACGGTCCCAGACCGACCACGGGCTGAGGCTGGGAAGGGGTCCCCCCAATCGCTGGCTCCAGTGGTTCGATGCGCCGTGAGGACAAGCACCGGTCTCACCGCGACAGTGGTCTCTGCAGGTCGCCTGACCGCTGCTCCCATAGGGATCGGACGGGTAGGGCAACCAGCAGCAGTTCCTCTGACGCACGAGATCAGAGCCGTTGTTCTCGGTACAGCCGTTCTCCCCAGGGGAACGGTGCGACCAGGCCTGCAGCTCGATCCCGACCGCGGGTTGGTGATCGCCTGCAGCCCCCCAAGAACACTGGTTCTGCCAGTGAACGAGGGGGGAGCGTCAGGTCTTCCTCTCCTGTGCCTTCAACTTCCTCGGGTTACACTGGGAAGGGCAAGGCACCGACGCCGTACGTACCAGGCACGGTCTTAGGATCAACCAGGTCGTATGTGCAAGTGACAGGAGGAGACCGAGAGGGGTCGGTCGCTATCCCCCCTCCTGAAGGGGGAGGATTTTGGGAGTTGCTCTTGTTTGAGGGGCTTGACGGTCCTACTCCGGAAGATGCAGTCACTCCAGGGATCCAGAGGAACTTTGCCGAGGTTATTGCGCTGATTCGTCAGCACAACGACCTCGGGGAAGGATCGCCGCTCCCACCATCCGAGCCACATCCCGGCTCGAGTCGTTTTGGGTCTGCCGCGATCGCAGCTTGCCGACTCTGTTGGACCAGGTGAAGTCTCTTGTATTCGGACAGGACGGCTCGCTGAGGTCTGTCAGACCGAAAAGGCTACTTCCTCCTCCTCTACTGTGACAGCGGTGATTTTACGTGCGTCAGAGGACGGTATCGGCTCTCTCCTGTCAGGTATCGATTAGCCCCACCCAGACGACGTTCACAGTGGCGGCAGACCCTTACCTACAGTGTGAGTTCGTAACCCTCCTCGGGGAAAACGTTTCTCCTGACGATACGTTTTCCCAGACTCTGGAAGGCCATCGCCGCAAGGTGATGGCTGCTCCTACTCTCTTCTCCAACTGCTAGTTCCGCTGGGAAGGCGAGCGAGTATCCAATTCCTCCCCCATTCCCTCTCTCCTTACGGCTACGAGGGAAAGGGGAGGGATCCTGCAGAGAGTTCTCTGTAGGATCCCACGTTGGGGACTGCGTTACTGGGGGGACCTTAGGGTCCTACCTGACGTGAGCTCCGGTCATTGAGGAAGGATCCTGCCCCATCCTCGATTTCTACGGGAATCGGGAGGACCACCAACCGATAATCGTTTGACGAATTTGGTGGGGGGGTGGTTTTGCCGAGTGCTTAGAATTCTGCGGAATTTCTAGCACTCTCAGAGTGTTCGAGTTTTTTACGATCTCCAAACACTTAGGCAAAACCACGGTCCAGAGTGGGCTAGAGGAGAATCCCCAATAATTGTTACACGATAATCGGGAACCTCGCCGAATGCTCGAATTCCTGGAATTTCTAGCGTTTGGAAGAAGCACTGCTGCTGAAGGAAGAATATCTCACAGTAGGCGACCAACCCTGGAATAGAGAAGAACGGACGGGAACATCCAGTTTGGCTTGAACCATCGTCTTCGGTATTCTGTTCACCATTGAAGCTTTCCTTTGGGGAAGACTTCTCCTTCACTCTCTTGACTAGAGAACGAAGGCGGTCGATCTCCAATCCTTATTCTCATTCCTCGAAGGGAAAAGAATTTAGGATGGAGGTCGTTGTACAGAAACCTACAAATATACTACGTACATTACACTACGTACATTACCCTCGTGACATGATTCTGTTAAGCAGTTGAATTGTCCGGGGGGTAGGCACATACCATAGTTAACTCTACGGATTGTGACCGAGACGACTAGTATCCTAATTGAACTGCAACTCGGGACTGCCCGCAACCTCCCAGGAGTTACCAGTTTTGATTTTAGATACTTATGGTATTGTCACGACAACACCAACTCAGCTTTTGTATTTACCAAAATTGCTCGAGCGTATTTTTTATGCTCGATGGTTCTAGCCGAACGCATTCCTTCATGGAATGGATTACCTGGCAACTCAGGATGATGAGTCAGCGAGAGCTAACTGTGTATTGGGCTGCTCGATAGCAGCTCAGTACCAGCTGGCTCTCCGAGATGCATGATCGATTATGTCTCTCTCCCCTGCAATGATTGACTACGGAACCGTATCTCTGCCCAACAATCACAGACTTAGGTCTCTGATTAATGGGGATTCTCGCATACATGAATGACCATCTACTGCTGTGACACTCGATTTCATCGCCTTCGACATTCCGAGAATTTTCAACAGAGATATCTCTTGGACTCTTTCATCTTTCTGTTTACCGCACGGTAACAGAAGTCTGTACTAGTCTCCCGCTGCATCGCCCCGCTTTCAT
This sequence comes from Macrobrachium nipponense, assembly GCF_015104395.2. Classification (NCBI taxonomy): domain Eukaryota; kingdom Metazoa; phylum Arthropoda; class Malacostraca; order Decapoda; family Palaemonidae; genus Macrobrachium; species Macrobrachium nipponense. The sequence continues at coordinate 77,618,033 of NC_061100.1, read as the reverse complement.
TGCAACTACGACTCCTCACGGGACAGCAATGAAATAGCGGTTAGCGTTTTCAGTCATTTATAAGCACAGGTTCAGAATCTTGAGAATCCTTCTCTCGATTCGGCTGTGAAGACGTAGGTTGCATTCACTGTCCACCTTCGTCTTCAACGGCACAGTGTTGTTTCTCCTTAGCTGAGATTCAACTACTATGAGAATGTCTTGCCATCAGGGACCTCGGTCTCTAGAAGGCAATTGACTTTCGCCTGTTGGGCACATGCCTTAAGAGAATCATCACCTCACCGTCCGGCATCGGTGACAAACAAATACACGATTTGTTTGGTCTCTCGGCATAACCCTTTAAAGGGCGAAGGTCACATGACTTACTCGGATGCTTGGACAACTTGCCTCACTACTGAACGCAGTTAGTCGGCAGCTGTCAGAGCGCCCGAGTCAGTTACGAACTACGCTGTGGACTTAGTTCGGTTGTTCCAGATCAATCATTACTTTATCCTAGTAGCTTGTCCCAGTACCCATACCATCGACACCCACCATGGAGTGTCGGTGTCCTATCCACTACCGAGAAGAAGAACTTCGCTGCATTGGGATAGGAGAATGCGAGACACTTCGCTGCAGATGGATAGACCAGTATTGGTACTGGACATCACCGAAGTCGAGAAGAGGGATAGGTCATGCGACTATTCCCCTCTTTTCCTCTGAGGGAACTGCATGACTTTTCCTGCCCGTGACGCTCGATTTCGTGCCAAACTTTGTAGCAAAGACTCTGAACCTTTCGGTCTCTGACAATCGGTTCGAGTCCTTCACAATCCCCTCCCTAATGGACTTCACCGCCATCGATGCAAAGGAGATGCTGCTTTGTCCTGTGAGGGCACAATGGCGCTATCTGAAGAAAACTCGACACCCCAGGCTGAGTGTTGACGCCTCTTCGTTAGCACCGGGATGACCTAGAAAGAAGTACAAGAACACTCTTTCCTTCTGACTACATGAGGTGATCAGGAGGACGTACGAAGCTAATGGTAGTGACGACATCCGTACCCTTCGTCCGAGAGCCCACGAAGTCGGAGATATTGGTTCTTCCCTCGCGTCCCGCAAGAACCTCTCGGTGGCGCAGGTACTGAAGGCAGGGGTCTGGTACAACCAGACCACATGCACCTCCTTCTACCTTCGGGATATTGCCCATGGGTCCTTGGATACTTTTTCCTTGGGACCAGTGGTGGCTGCTCAGCACGTTGTGTAGCTACCCCAGACCCTCCCAGGCTGAACAGCATCGAGTCCTGGTGTGACTGTAAGAATGGATGAGTGAATGAGAGTGTGACTGGCTCCTCTTCCCATCTTTTTCTCCCCCTCTACCTGTGGGTAGAGGGATGCGGTCGTCACCCTGCTGAATAAGGACGAGATGCAGGTGAGCTACTCGACAGAGGCCCATCCTATCCCTTTCACTAGGGATGGGAGTGAATATCCACCACTTCTCCCAACAAGGGGGGGGGAAGTGGAAGCCAACAAGAGACAAACCCATAACTTTATGTTGCCTCTTGCAAACAGGAACAAGTTCTTGCTTGCTGGTACGAAGAGATACGCTTGCCTCTCTCTCAGTACTTGGTCCAGAGGTCTGACCATTGATCCTGCGGTGCACACCCCGATCAATCGGACAGAGGCTTGGATCCCTCCCTCGCTCTTACGACCAGGGAGGCATTCCAAGGTTGGGCGAACACCAGTCTGTTCACAAAAGACTCAGATTCCTCCCACCAAGAAGTGAGTCTTCCTATTGTAAAAGGACCGAAAGGTTTGTAATCCGTGTCGGAACAAATGACAATTTGTCCAAAATTGCATTTTTCCTTACTATACAAAGCTGAGGTCCTTCTACACATAGTCCCACCTCATGCCACCCCTCACTCTGCATTTTTTGCTTGGGCCTAAAGCAAAAGTGATTCTTCCCCTCCCAGTCGCGCGGCGCACGCACTGTCGGACAAGCAGTTAACTACCGAACTCCCTTGTTCGAAAGCTTACGACCATCCAGCTGCCGCTAGTTACCTTCCTATTGTAAAAGGACCTCAGGTTTGTATAGTTAGGAAAAATGAAATTTTGGACAAATTGTCATTTTTTTAAAGTAAATTGTATTTTTCCTAAATTCTATTTTTCCTAACTATACAAACCTAGGTCCTTTACAACAGGAATTACTTAAGGCGAATCCTGGACACGGCCGCTGAATCTCTGCTTTTGGCCCAGGTAGCAGATTGAGGGGTGGCATGGGGTGGGCACTAAGTGTAAAGGACCTAGGTTTGCATAGTTAGGAAAAATGCAATTTACTTTAAAAAATTGTGATTTGTTCCTATACGATATACAAACCGTTGGTCCTTTACAAGAGGAAGACTCACTGCTTGGGGGAGGAATCTGAGTGAGCTCCAGTGAACTGACTGGGATTCAGCTACTTGGGTTCCTCTCCTGGTCGTTAGAGCAAGGAAGAGGATCCAGCCACTGGCATTTGATCGGAGTTATGGAACTGCAAGATCAGTCAGTCTTCTGGGCTTTTCTCATAAGGTAGAGATACAAGTCACCCTTATGGGAAAGTGAAGAGCATATGTCAGTGACTGTAAGGCAAATACAAGTTATGGGTTTGTCTTATGTCAAGGTCCTCTTCCCTGCCTTGTAAGGGAAGGGGTGGAAATTGCTTCTATTTCTAACAAAAGGAATAGATAGGTTTACTCTAAGGAGTGTCTTACCTGAATCTATGCTCAGTCCAGCATGTAACAGTCTGCATTACTCTCTACCCGGAGGAAAAGAGTAGGATGAAAGAGAAGAAGAGCCAGTCACTCTGGATTCATACTCAATCAGACTGTACAACGAGGCGAGATGTGACTCTGTCCTGTTAGAGGAGCTGGATAAGCTACACAACTTGTTGAGCAGCCATCACCGTTTTCAAGGAAAAGGTGTCCAAGGACCTGTGGGCAATATCCCGAAGGTAATGAGAGGTGAAGGTGGTCTGGCTTGCCCAGACCCCAACTTTGAAGATCTGTTGAACTGACAGGTTCTTACGGAATGCGAGGGACAGGGCAATGACCGACCTCATGAGCTCTTGGACAAAGTGTACCGGTGGCATCACCAGCAGCAGAGTACTCCTTCCTGATCGTCTCACGAAGCCAGAAGGAGATAATGTTCTTGGACACCTCTTTCTTGGAACCACCAGTGTTAACGAAGAGTTGTTGACACTCAGGCTGGAGATGGCGAGTCCTCTTCAGATAGAGCCATAGTGCTCTAACTGGGCAAAATAGCATCTCGTCTGGATCATCACCAACAAAGTCACTCAGGGAGGGGATGGAGAATGACTCGAACCTAATGTCAGGGGCCGATGGATTCTGAGTCTTCGCTACGAGATCTGGGATGAAGACGAGTGTATCCGATCCCCAACCTCTCGAGTGTTTGATGTCGAAAGAGAAACCATGCAGTTCATCTACTCTCTTTGCCGATGCCAGGGCCAGCAGAAAGGCAGTCTTGAGGGTCAGATCCCTGTCTGAGGACTCTCAAAGTGGCTCGTATGGGGCACAAGTCAGGCTCTGTAGTACGAGAGCCACATCCCACGCAGGAAGCCTGAGATCCCTGGGTGGGCAAGACCTCTCGAAGCTCCGCATGAGAAGGGATATCTCGAAGGAAGATAATATATCCATACCCTTCAGCTTTAGGACCAAGGCCAATGCAGCCCTATAGCCCTTTACGGCTGAAACAGAGAGGAGGTTCTCTCGGCGAAGGTAGACTAGGAAGTCTGCGACCTGCTGAAGAGTGGCTCCAACCAGAGAGATACCCCATCTATGACATCAACTACAGAAGACGGCCCACTTTCCCTGGTATACTGCTGCAGAGGCTTTTTGAGGTATCCTGCCATCTCTGTTGCTGCTCGACAAGAAAAGCCTCTCGCTTGCAAGAGATGGTGGATAACCTACAGCTGTGAAGACACAGGGACTCTATTATCTGGTGATACCATTCGACGTACAGTTGACACAGCAAGTTCTGCCATGGGGGGATCTCTCTTGGTGCCTTGGAAGAAAAGAGCCAGGAGGTCGGAATATCAAACAGCCTGAGGCCATTTTGGTGTCACCAGAATCATTAGAAGATTCAGTGTGATCCACATCCCGCTGATCACAGCTTGAATCAGGCAGAACTGGGGAAGGTGTAGACTTCTAGGTTGTCCCACAGATGTTGGAGCGCGTCCTCTGCAGCTGCCCATGGGTCTGGAACAATGGAGCACAAGATTTCCACCTTCCTGTTGAACCGGGTGGCAAACAAGTCTATGACTGGACACCCCCATAGGCTGAAGAGCCTTTCTTCCATGTCATGGTGTAGGGACCATTCGGTTCCTACCACCTGATTCTAGTGGCTGAGCTTGTCTGCCACTACATTCCTCTTGCCTGGGATGTACCTGGCTGACAGCTCTACCGAGTGAGCTATTGCCCATCCCTAGTTCAATGCGTCTGAGAACAGGAGCATGTCTGGAGGGGGAGTGGACAGATCCAGTCCTATGAAGAGGTTCCCTTCATCTAGCCACCAATCTAAGACTTCCCTTACTTCCCATGAGAGAGGAACGAGGAAGGACTGAGGATCCTTTGACTGGGACCAATACTCCCTCAGTCTCCACTGAAGAGACTGAAGGTGAAGGCGCCCATAAGGGACCAGCTTCTCCAATGACAACAGGTGACCAATCACGACTTGCCAGAACTGACCAGGTTGTTCCTGTCTTGATAAGAACAGCAGCGCTTCCTCTCTGAGCCTGCTGATACGAGAGTCCAAGGGGAAGGCCCTTGCTGCTACCATGTCTTACCAGCATGCCCAGATGCAACGTCCTCTGCTTGGGTTCGAGATTGGACTTCTCCAGATTCATCAAGATCCCTAGATCCTGACAAAATTTTGAGAAGGCAATCCCTGTCCTGGACCAACCAAGCTTCGAGATTCCTCAAAAGATGTATCTCGTGTGAATGTGCCCAAGCCGAGACCAGGTTGAACACTCCCGTGAACACCTGGGGAACAGTTGAAAGTCCGAAGCATAGTGCCTTGAACTGGTAAACTGTTTCCTGAGGACGAAGCAGAGGTACTTGCAGGATGACCGATGGATGGGTATTTGGAAATACGCATCCCTTAGGCCCATGGTAAGCATGAAGTTGTTCTCCTTGATAGAGGCCAATACTGAACATGCTGTCTCCATCTTGAACCGAGTCTGGCGAACAAATTGGTTCAGGGGAGAAAGGTCTATGACTGGTCTCCAACCCCCTGCGGTTTTCTCTATGAGAAAGACTTGGCTGTAGATCCCGGGAGAGTAGTCTGATACAAATTCTACAGCGCCCTTGCTCAGCATTTTCTGAAATTCTTCTGCTAGTGCTTGGTGTTTCAGTGATCCCACTACGTAGGAAAGAAGACAGACCGGGTGGTTGGTGAGGGGTGGCGGAGACTCGAAGAGGAGTAGATAACCCTCCCGAAGGACATCCACTACCCAAGTCTCTGCTCTGTATCACTGCCAAATTGTCCAATGGCTTGATAGGCACCGCCCACCAATGGCAGCAGCTGGAAGGGACGCTGACCCTAACGTTTCCCCTTCATCTTCTTAACCTTACCTCCATTACCTGAAGGCAAGGTTGGCTGAAAGGGGCGTGACGGCACTCCTTTCGAATAGGAAGAAGAAGGCTGGCTCGTTCCTTTGGATCCCAAAGAAGGAGAGGACTTCTTTGGGGCTGAGGAGGAGCTAGCCAGACTCGAAGGTCTAGCCATAATGGAAACAAAGGCACAGAAGCCTTTGCTACTGCCTGGTGAACAAGCTGGTTCTTATTGTCATCCTGCTGCTTGTCCATGCAGCATCTACCTGTTCTCTATTGAAGAGAGGTAGAACCCAGCAAAGGTCTGTTCCTCAAGGCCAAAACCAACTCGGAACCAGGTGACCTGGTTACTCGAGAGAGGACAGCGTCATGTCTCTTGAGCACCAGGTTAGCCCACAGGTTAGCAGTCTGGTGGGCCAGGTAAGTAATACAGTAATACCCCCGAACTTATGCGAGGTTAGGTTCCAGACCCCTCGCATAAGGGGAAGTATTGCGTAAGTTTGGCACAGCCTCTAAAAATGCTAATAAATGCATGCTTCTAGAGCTTGAATGCTAAATATGACCCTATTCATGCTCCCTACGTATTAAGGTAACTTTTAAATGAAATTAAAGTTGCTGTACTAATTTGATATAAATGTTAGTTTAATACATTCCCCTTGAAAAAGAAATAACTGGTTGATGTAAAAATAGTTACAGTTACTACTACGTACTACATACGTATCCATTTTTGTACGTATACTATCGTTACCTCTCATTCACGAAATGCCATTCTCTTTTTTCCCCAGAGTAAAAGAAGTTTTCTTTGCATCACTAGGTAAACTTCATAAGTCTGTTATAACGAAGGTGTAAGGACAACGCTTTTTCCCTATTTTCATTGTATCCAATCATCAAGTCGCGTTGTTCTTCCTTCCATCAGATAGAGCGTTCCACGGCCTTTCCGCCGATGTACAACACATGCAATTCCATTATTTGTACGCCTTAATATATCTAAATGTATGTCTGTAAGAAAACACAAATCTACTGTCTCAGAGTCATTTCTGTTCGCTGTGCGAGACTGTACTACTTATCCGTCCGCACCTGTCTATGTCAACCCAGTTTGTCTGTAAATAAATCATCAGTCTCTGGTCCTCACAACTGGTGACCTCCCGGAGTTGGTGACACAGCGGTTTAGGCCCAGCCTTTAACGGACTAATTACGGCTGCTCACCTTCAGAGAACCTTTAACAGACTCAATACAGTGCCACAGTTTAGGTCTCTGAAAACTCCATTGCGAGGACGACACCAACACCATTAACAGACTAATCACGGCACTGCTTCCCAGCGTGTTTTGGCGTTTATTTTCGAGGACGGGTAGCTGGGTACTGGTCAGCCAACACAAAATTCAGGCGGCGGTTCAGAAACATCTTTCCGACGTCGCGGCCTCCTTTGCCTCACCCAGGGGACGCCAGATATCTCGACCCGCCGAACCTGCGGGCCTCCTCGGTTCTTCCTCCGGTGCCATTGCCGCACCCGCGAGTCCCCAGACGACCTCCCCTGCCTGCCGACGCTGCTGCTACACCCAGGGACGTGCTTTACCCACCCGACGTCGCTGCCGCACATGTGGGCCTGCTCGGCCCCCCCTGCCTGCCAATGCCGTTGCTACACCGAGGGACCTGCTTTACCTACCCGACGTCGCTGCCGCACATGTGGGCCTGCTCGGCCCCCTGATGTCGCTGCCTGTGGGCCTCTTCAAACCCTCGACGCTGCCGTTATTCCTGGGCCTCGCTTGGCCTTCCTGACATCGATGCCACGCCTGTGGACCTGCTCACCCTTTCCGACGCCGCCGCCTGTAGTCCTCCTCGGCCCACCGACACCACTGCCACGCCTGTGGGCCTCCCCTTCCTGCCAACGCCGCTACCTGTGGGTTTCCTCGACCTGCTGACGCTGCTGCTCACCAGTGGTTCCGCTCTGCACGCGGGATGCCGCTGCCGCGCTAGGGACTTCCTCAGCCCAACCTACGCCACTGCCGCACCTGGGGATCCCCACGGCCTGTCCCACTCCACCACACACAATGCAGCTCTCTCTCGCAGTCTTGGTCGCCCTGGCGTACAGTAGAACCCCCCAGGCAACCGCCAGGGGAGGCATCCTGTCAGCCAGCAAAACCGAAGGACTCTACTCTCGATGACGCCCCACAACAAGTGTCACAAGGACACGGGGTCGCCCCCTGCCTTCAAGAATGTCATCCAATAATTTCTCCATAATCATTGCCTTGGGGCGGAGTATTTGTAAGGACAACGCTTTTTCCCTATTTTCATTGTATCCAATCATCAAGTCACGTTGTTCTTACTTCCATCTGATAGAGCGTTCTGCGGCCTTTCCACCGATGTACAACACATGCAATTCCATTATTTGTACGCCTTAATATATCAAATTATATGTCTGTAAGAAAACACAAATCTACTGTCTCAGAGTCATTTCTGTTCGCTGTGCAAGACTGTACTACTTATCCATCCGCACCTGTGTATGTCAACCCAGTTTGTCTGTAAATAAATCATCAGTATCCTAGCTACCTGTCTTAATCTCTGGTCCCCACAAAGGTACACAATTCAATGAAATAAAGAAAATCTGTATGTACATATGTAATGTTTGCAGAGGGTGAAGGCAAAATTCAATAAATTTAAAATCATGTACTAGTGTGAGGGCTAACTATGAGAGAGAGAGAGAGAGAGAGAGAGAGAGAGAGAGAGAGAGAGAGAGAGAGAGAGAGAGATACGTATGTTATGTGAGCCAAAACTCTGGAGGGGTATCATCTTTAAAAAGTGCAAATGGGATCACATATTCTGAAAGTACATTAACTGTATGTGCTGTAATTACGTAACATAGTACACACAGATTGTACCAGCACTTTTCTCCGAGGTTAAGATAGTAATTTTCACAGAACGATAACTCTGTTATGTCTCTGATATGTTTTACTAGTTGATCATGGAGGTCTTATATAGTGACAAACACTGTTAATTACATACTGCCTTTGTATATATTTTCAAAAATATAAATAGCATACACAGAATCTCCATACTGATTTTACACTTGAAAGCATGGAAACTTATACTAATAGTATACTAGTACGTACTTCAGAAATTAAACAGTTTCTGAAGGGATATCATCTTTGAGAAATGCAGTAACTTTGTGAATGGGCATTGCATCTTGTAAAAGTATGTATATGCACTAACTGTAGGTGCTGTAATTACCTTTGTATCATATTTATGCATGTACAAAAATAAAAATAATACACTTTTAATAAAGATTTTGTACAGGAAAGCTTTAAAACTTAAAAATTTACATACTAAATTAAATATAACACTTGCAGGATTTTGCAGTGTTTCTGGAGGATTCGCAAATGTTCGTGCTATATTGTGAAGAACTTGCGTATAATAATTAGTTAGGTTCCAATGAAAAGTTTGCACTATTTTTAATTCATGCAACACGAATCGCTTAAGTTCGCTGAGTCTTCCCTCGGGTTAATAGCACCAGAGGTAGTAGTGACCTTGGACACAGAAAGACCACACGTCCAGCCAGGAGACTGCTTGGAGAGCCACCATGGCGGTGGCTTCGAATGTTGCTGCCTCCTGCTAAGAGAGAGAAATACTCTTGCTAGTCAGGTGCTGCAACGACAGACCTAGACTGAGATGGACCAGGTCCGGGTCCACCTGCTTGGTCAGTAGAGGCCTTTCTGAGGGCGTGTAAAAGTGCCTCTGGCGAGATAGAGGAGGGGGAAACAATTTATCCGATCGGTTGGACCTAAGTGAATTCTCTTGTCCTGAAACAAGATTAGTCACCTGATCTAACACTCCATTAGCCAAGGCTGACCACAGAAGTCCTGTTGAAGGCCTGGGTTCCCTCTTGGGTCCCCAAAAAGATCCGAGGCAGGAGGGGTGGTCTCCAGTAGAGGAGGTCGCAGCTGCTTCCCCGAGATCGTTGTGCTGACGTATCAGCTCGACAATCTCCGCAAAGGTCCTCTGTATCTTGGGGGTGTCCAAATCCCTTGGCAAAGGACCATCCAGTCCTTCCATGGATCATTCCTCCCAATCTAGTCTTTCATGAGGGAGAACCATGCCAGACCCCTTAGATCCATCCTAAATGACTTGAGCGTATGTTTGATGGGGTCCTAAAACCCCAGGGACATAGGCTCCTGCCACCAGATCTTGTGGAGAGGGCTCTATGGGATTCCTACTATTCACCTCGCCCCTCCCGCCGTAGCCCGAGGAAGTAGAGGAAATGAGAGAGGTGGATCGAATGCTATTACTCCTCCTAGCAGTGCTGCTGCCGGGGGAGTGAGCCATGCCCTTTCACCAACTGAGGAGAATGGATCAGTTCTCGCCACACTGTAGCCACGCTGGTAGGAGCAGTGCCTTGCCAGCAGCACTGCTGCTAGCATTGACACGGCTCCCTACCTGGTGAGACTAAGCATCGTCCTTACAACACATCCCAGTACTCTTCGAGGCTGAAGCCCCTGGCAAAGAGCACTGTGCAGGGGAACTCCTCTTAGCCTCTCCCGATGCGCTATCCCGGGGAACAGAGGCATCAACCGTGGCTCCTGACAAAGACCAGGCTTGGTCTTCGCAGGCGGGTCCGAGCCGCAGCTCTATCCTTTCTCTCGCCCTGTGCCAGTGGATGTACGACTTCCCTTTGGAAGTTATACATTTGGAGAGACTCACAAATGAGTCACCAACAACCAACACGGCTCTGGTCCCGCCGGCAGTGCCTTTGGAACTAGGGACTGAAGGGCAAATCCTAGTTCGTGCTCTCGAGGTTCCCGAGACCCTGGCCCCTGAAGGCGGAGTCTCGGTTTCCTCTTCCGAAGGAGTTGGGGAGCCGACGAGAGAGCCAACTGCTCCGCTGCCTCCCCCCCCCCCCCCTCCCCCCCCCCCCCCCCCCCCCCCCTCCGAGGGAGGACGCAGACCCTTAGAAGCCTTAAGGAGAGGCTTCTTAGGGGGCGGAGAGGCTCCCTTCCCCTTCTTAGGTTGTGAAATCTTCAAAGGGGGAGGTGAGGAGGCGGCAGATGAAGACAACGACGACACCTTCCTGGATCTCTTCTTCTTTGACAGCTTCTGTAGGATCTTGTAGGATCTTGGTCAGGGCCAACCAAGGAACATCAGCAGGAGCAGGTCCGGGAGTGGCAACAGGTCCGGTAGTGGCAGGGTTGGCAGCAGAAATAAGGGGCAGGAAAAGGGCAGGGTTCTGGTGCGTATTCTGGTATGTCCATACGTGACAAGAGTGGAGTTGGGAACCTTGACACCATCAGCGATGGTAATCCAAAACCAGGTGGTGGGCATTGGTAGGTTGGTTGATGGCAAATGATGTTGCATCCAAACCAAGGAAGATGTCACACTCGTGGGATGATGAGCCCAAACCAGGTGTGGAGGCATGTAGTAGCTGGGCTGGGTCACTGTAGCCATGGTAGTAGTGACTACAGAGTGGGTAGTAGCATTGTTGCTGGATGTACAGTTCAGGTGAGTCAGCAGTGCTTCTACCAATGGTGCGCCCATGAATCCAAGGGAAGACCAAACCTGATCTAGTCCTGGCACCTCACCTACAGAAGGAAAAGTCGGGTTAGGAGGAGTCCCTCCTCATTCCGAAGGAGGACCTTTGGGGCCTTTGGGGCGAGCAGAGACTCTAAGAGGAGTGTTACCCAGGTCCGAGGCCACAGGTCCCCCTCCTCTTACCCCCCTGACTCGTCAGAGGAGGAAGTGGAGAGAGAGAGACCTCCTCCGAAGGGGTAGCAGAGAGTACAGGACGGTTGCAGGGAGAGAGGTATGAGGAAGATGGGCCTGCAATATTAGGAACACTCCACACACATTTTATGTCCATTACACTCACGCCCTCGGCATGTAACACAAAGGGAATGAGGATCTATCTCAAATGAGGCGTGGATCTTCCCACACTTCTTGCCATCTACCCTGGGGCAGTGCTGGCTGGGAGTAGAGGGCAGCAAAGGCTGTAAATGAAGGGTTTGCTGGGTATTCAAGCAATCCATAAGTATACAGAGAAAAAGGAATAATCCCACTGGGATAGAAGTTGAAGAAAACAGTGTGAACAACAGTCAGGCAGAGATCTGTGAACACACGTCTTTCCATGACGATGACTGAAAGTAAACTGGAATGTTTACATCTGGTCAGAGAGACTACCAACGACCAGACCAGTAATTAGCTACCGAACCGCCTTGTTTGAGAATTCAGTGGCCGTGTCCAGGCTTCCACTTAAGTAATTCCTATTGTAAAGGACCAATGGTTTGTATATCGTGTAGGAACAAGTATCTTTACTGTATCTTCTAGTCAATCACAAATAGTATTGTCCCAATACTATTTGAAAAGTAACATGACAATTCCAGTATACACCACAACACTTGAACACTTTGTATAATTCTCAAAATCTTGGATGATTGAAAACTACCTATAGCAGAGCGGGTAGGAGTACTTGATCCCCGTCACCTGTTCCCTCAACCTACTGGGGTTTTACTGGGAAATGTCAGCCGAACAGGAGGGATGCCAACGAGGTTGCCTTGTCTTGAAGTTCAGCTATGAAGGCCAACGTCCCGAGTTCAGTTCAATTCTTAGATCAGCATGGTTGTACACCCGAGTTGTCGAGGAGGAATCCCAGGAGGCCTGACGAGGTTCTTCCTCCTGCAGGGAGAGTAAGTCAGGAGGACCACACCCTGGAAGGACTCAAGGGTCCTCTTCCTCAGGATGTAGTCACCCCTGAAATACAGAGTACCTTTGCAGAGAATATCGTGCTGATTTGTCAGCACAATGGTCCGAGGAGAGGGACCACAGCCCTGTCTGTGGATTGCCCTTCATGCCTCAAATCATTTTAGTGTACCAAGAAGGAACCCAAGGCTTCGGTGGGCCTACCGTGGTCCACACTTGCAGAGGGGTTCCTTGACCAGGTGAATAATCTTGTCTCTGGGCAGGAGAATTCGCTTCCGTCTAACCCCTTGGACAAGCTCCTTCCCACTCCTCTGCCTTGACAGAAGTGATTCTACATGCCCTCAGAGTGGTCCTTGTTGACTAAGCATGTGGACCAGACCTGGTTCGTCTAGGCTGTAGTCTCTCGCTGTAGCACCTTGCTGCAGAAGGGGTCTCCCTCTCGCAGTAAGAGGCAGCGAACCTGGAGACCACCACCATGGCGTCCCTTCAGGCAGTGTCCTGGTTGGATCTGTGGTCACTCAGTTTCCAAGGTTGCCACCACCTTGGGTACAATCATCCCTAAAGAAGATTCCGTCATTGGGAGACTGTACCAGCCTAAAGGTAGGGCTGTCTCCTACCTGGCCCATCAGATGGCAAACCTATGTGCTAACCTGGTGCTGAAGGGGAGGGACGCTGTCCTGAATCGGAACTCCAGGTCTGCAGGTCCTGAGTCATCATTTGCCCTTGGGGTTCTGCCTCTCTCTTCCCTAAAGAGTTGGCAGATTCTGCAGTGGACCATAGACTTGCCAAAGACAACAACCACCTTGTTCACCAGGCAGCGGCTAAGCCGTCTGGGTCTTCACGTGCCAATGCGGCCCAATCCTGCCCTGTGATTAATTACTCTATTCATGCTGGTAACTGTACCTCATCCTGTAGAAGTATTGCAGAATTTGGAGAAGTCGAAGAAGAAGAGAGCTCGTCATGTGTCGTCATCTTCCTCTTTGGAATCATATTTTTCATCAGCCTCCACCCCTTCGACTTCTAAGGCTCCCTGCCAGAGAGGGAGAAGGTAGTCTCACCCCTAAGAAGTCTCGTCACGGGACTTCTAAGGGTCTGCCTCCTTGAACTGAGGAGACCGTTGGGTCTTCCGCTGGCTCCCCTTTTCCTTCAGGAACAGGAACCATCACGCTGTCCCTAGGGCCCAGTGTGTTGGGAGCCGTAGAAGTGCAAACTTCGGTTCGCACTTCTGCTGCTAGTCCTAGAGGTTCTGCCCCTAAGACTAGTTCTGTGTTGGATGCTCATTTGTGAGTTCCCTGAGTGCACATAAATCTACGGTTTCATACAATGAACTTACCTGTTAGATATATACTTAGCTAAGACTCCGTCGTCCCCAACAGAAATTCAAATTTCGCGCCACTCGCTACCGGTAGGTCAGGTGATCTACCTGCCTGCCCTGGGCGGCAGGACTAGGAACCATTCCCGTTTTCTATCATATTTTCTCTGTCGCCGGTGGTATCAACATTGTTGTTACTACCTCCTGACTGGAATTCGCTTTTCAAGACTTTTTTGATCATCTATATTGGATTTCTTGGTGACGTACTGAATCGTTGTTTTGGCATTCGCTACTGTGGACTGGATTTGGACTTGCTTTTGATTTTTCTGATAGAATGTCTGATTCAAGTGTTAGTGTGAGAGTGTGTGTGAATGTAGGCTGCAAGGTGAGGATACCGAAGGCTTCGGTTGATCCTCACACTGTATGTCGTAAATGTAGGGGGTTTGACTGTTCTTTGGCTAACACCTGTATTGAGTGTGAAAAGTTGAATGCTAATGAATGGAAGACTCTAACTTCTTACTTGAAGAAGTTAGAGAGGGATAGAATTAGACGGGCTGCACAAAAGAGTGTGAGTACAAGGCCTATTGAGCCTTTTTCTGAGTCTAACTCTCCTTTTATTAATGAATTTGATTCTCCCTATGTATCTGAACCCTCACAGGCTTTGCATTCGGATTCGGCTTCGGAAATCGCCAATCTGAAGGCTACTCTTCGTAAAATGAAGACAAAGATGGCGGCCATGCAAGGTAAGGGAAGTGATAGTGAATTACTTAGTGAAGTGAGTGTTCCCAGTGTTGTGGAGGGGGCGTCTGACCGTCCCTGCGATGCTCCCAGGCCTAGACCTCTTCCAAACTCACATACCCAGAGGAGTAGGAAAGTCGAAAGTCGTACGGAGGTTGTGGGGAATACCCCAACGGTCAGGCGTCCCTTCAAGCAGGTTCTGTTTGCGCTACAGTCTGCTCAGGACCGCTTTAATAGAAGCGTCCTACGAGATTGTTTCTCGTCATCCGGTTCTCCTTCACCTAAACGAGGGTGGAAGGACTCGGATCTTTCTAGGCCACTGAAAAGGCACTGGAAAGAGCGCGCGTTCGACTCGAGCCCGGAACGCTTCTCGGAGGAAGCTCCTTCTTCTATCAAGAAGGCTAAGCTGGTTTCGACGCCTCCTCGAACGGTATTTGAGGATCGCACTCCTTCGAGTTCTCCTGCTTCTTCTATTGAAGAGGACGCTGGTGTGGCTTCCAAGAGGATATTGCTTGCAGTACAAGAGCAGATAGCCTCTTTGGTTGGAGTTCTTTCGAGGGATCCCCCTCGCAAGAAGGACGCTAGACTTCCTATTAAGAAGTCTCGTCTTCTTTCACGGCCAGACGTGAAGCGTCCTCCAGACATGGGACGTCTTCCAGGCGCGAAGAGTCTTGCAAGCGTCAGGAGCTATCCGAGCGAGTTGCTCTGGATAAGGATACGCTCAGGCGCGAGGCGCCAGCCAGGCGCGAGGCGCCAGTTAGGCGCGAGGATTCAGCCAAGCGCGAGGCGCCAGCCAAGCGCGAGGATTCAGCCAAGCGCGAGGCGCCAGCCAGGCGCGAGACGCCAGCCAGGCGCGAGGAGTCAGCTTTGCGTGAGGCGCCAGACAAGCGCGAGGCGTCAGCCAGGCGCGAGATGCCAGCCAGGCAACAAGCTCCAGCCAAGCGAGAAGCGCCAGCCAAGCGCGAGGCGCCAGACAAGAGGGGGGAAGGGCGCCGACGCGAGCCAGAGCGAGGAGCTTTCCAGGCGTGAGAAGTCAAGCAGACGCGAGACTTCTTTTAGACTTGAGAGAGATTCTGTTCACTCTATGAGTCCCTCTCCTAGTAGGAGTTTGTCACCAGTAGAGAGAGAACGGGATGAAGATCCTCTCGTTTTTCAGGCCGATTCTCCGCACGGTGTAGAAGGAGATTCGGAAGAAGAGGGTAACGGTAGAGAAGGAGTCTCTAACTATAGAGTTCTGACAGACCTTCTTTTGCAGGAGTACGGAGATTCTTTGACTCCTGCGGCTCCTCCTTCACCTCGATCACTGTTTTCGAGTGCGGTTATACCAAAGTCTTCGTCGGTCTTGAAGATGAGACCTATGATCTCTATGAAGAGAGCGCTACAGTCTCTAGACAAATGGATGTTGTCAAAGAAGGATCTGGGCAGAACCACCTTCTGTATGCCTCCAGCCATACTTTCTGGCAAGAGAGGTTTCTGGTACCGAACTGGGGAGAACATGGGCCTTTCTCTCCCAGCGGCAGCCGAAGCAGACTTTTCAACCTTGGTTGATTCATCGCGGAGACACGCTTTGAATGGAGCTCGTGTGTCTTGGGCGATTTCTGAGACGGATCATCTCCTCAAGGGCCTCTTCCATATTTTGGAAGTGTTTTAATTTCCTAGACTGGTCCCTTGGGGTGATGTCTAAGAAGGCTCATGACTCGGAAGGTCTAGATCCCGAAGTCATTCTGAGTATTCTTTCTTGTACTGACAAGGCAGTACAAGACGGATCGGGAGAAATCTCCTCTCTTTTTGGACCGGTACTCCTTAAGAAGAGGAGTATTTTTAGTGCCTTCTTAACCAATCTCGGTTTCTCCCTCACAGAGAGCAGCCCTGGTTTTCGCTCCCATGTCGGACTTCTTGTTTCCTTCTCAGTTAGTGAAGGACATTTCTCGCTCACTGACTGAGAAGGCGACACAGGATCTTCTCCTGCAAACTGCAAAGAAGAAGAGACCCCTAGTTTCGGTTGACAAGAAAGGACCGACTTCTACGGTTCAGCCCTTTCGAGGAGGCCCTCCTCCAGAGCTCCCTCTAAGAGAAGAGGTCCTGAGAGGAGAGGTAAAGCTTCTTCCCGTCCCTTTAAGAAAGGGAAGTGAGACAGACAACCTCCAAACACCAGTGGGTGCCAGGCTTCTCGAATTTGCGGACGCCTGGTCACTCATAAACTCGGACTCTTCGATGTCCATAATCAGGAAGGGATATCTTATCCCCTTCCAGGACAGTCCTCCCCTAACGACCATTCCGCGGGAACTGTCAGCCAGATACAGGGACCCTGTACTGAGGGATACTCTTCGTCTGATGGTGAATCAAATGTGGGACAAAGGCTATGAATAGTTTTCTAGAGCAAAACTCTCCGGGTTTTACAATCGGCTTTTCCTGGTTGCGAAAGCCTCGGGGGCTGGAGACCAGTACTAGATGTCAGCGCTCTGAACAAGTTCGTTCTAAAGGAGAAGTTCTCTATGGAGACTTCGGCCTCAGTCCTGGCGGCTTTGCGTCAAGGAGATTGGATGGTGTCGCTGGATCTCCAGGACGCCTATTTTCATGTCCCGATTCACCCTTCGTCGAAGAAGTACCCTCCGTTTCATGACGGGGGGAAGGATCTTTCAGTTCAGGGCCTTGTGTTTCGGCCTGTCCACAGCTCCTCAGGTCTTCACAAACCTGATGAAGAATGTGGCGAGGTTTCTTCACCTCAAAGGCGTCAACATCTCTCTATATCTGGACGATTGGCTCATCAGGGCCAGAACCGAGAGACAGTGTTTGGAGGACCTTTCTTTGACCCTAGACCTGATAAAGGCGTTGGGACTACTCGTGAACCTCGAGAAGTCACAGCTGATTCCCAGACAGAAACTTGGTCTATCTGGGGATTCAGATGGATTCTCGGGGTTTTCGAGTATTTCCTTCGCAAGAGAGAATCGTGAGAGGCTTGGAAAAAGTCTCTCTCTTCTTAGGGAAAGAACGGACTTCGGCGAGGGAATGGTTAAGCCTTCTAGGCACCCTTTCCTCGCTCGAACAGTTCTTTCCTCTAGGAAGACTGCATCTTCGTCCTCTTCAGTTTTTCCTAAGGAGATCATGGAACTGGAAGACGGGACTTCTCTCCGACAGTTTTCTCCTTCCAATGGAGATGAAACCACACCTGCAATGGTGGTTGTCCCCTCTAAAAGAGAACAAGGGAATTTCTCTGGAAGTTCCGAACCCAAGCCGAGTGTTGTATTCAGACGCATCGGAAAAGGGTTGGGGAGCAACACTAAGACCGAGAGAAGTGTCAGGCACCTGGAAGGCAGCACTGGTGTCCTGGCACATAAATTGCAAAGAACTTCTAGCAGTTCACTTGGCGCTAAAGTTCTTCGAACCCTTTGTGACAAACAGTGTGGTCCAAGTGAATGTGGACAACACTACCGCCCTGTCCTACATTCGGAAGCAAGGAGGAACGCACTCCGTGTCTCTATACGAGATAGCAAGAGATCTGCTAATTTGGACCTCACAGAGGAACATCTCCCTCCTGACAAGATTTGTTCAGGGTACGAGAAACGTCAGGGCGGTCAGACTGAGCAGGAGAAGCCAGGTCCTTCACACAGAATGGACCCTTCATTCAGAGGTGTGTCAGAGTCTTTGGGATCTTTGGAGCACTCCTCACGTAGATCTGTTCGCCACATTCCTTTCCAAAAGGCTGGAAGTCTTTTGTTCAGTGGTGGAAGACCCAAGAGCTCTCGTGGTCGACGCCTTCCTGCTAGACTGGTCTCATGTGGACGTGTACGCTTTCCCCCCTTCCAAAATCCTGGGACAAGTGTTGAGAAAGTTTGTAGTGTCCAACGGGACAAGGATGACCCTGATAGCCCCGTTTTGGCCAGCACAAGATTGGTTTGCAGAGGTGCTGGAGTGGACAGTAGACTTCCCAAGATCCCTTCCAAAAAGGATGGATCTTCTCAGACAGCCACACTTCGAGAGGTTTCATCAAAACCTCCCCGCTCTCGCGCTGACTGCCTTTCGACTATCGAAAGACTTGTCAGAGCGAGGGGTTTTTCTCGCGAAGCTGCAAGCGCTATCGCTAGAGCCCGCAGAGCTTCCACTAGACGAGTCTATCAGTCGAAGTGGGGAGGGTATTCAGAAGGTGGTGTAAGTCTAAGAAGTTGTCCTCCTCCCGTACCTCTATAACCGAAATCGCTGATTTCCTTTTGTTCTTGAGAGAGGTCTCTCACTTATCTGTATCGACGATCAAAGGATACAGGAGCATGCTTTCGGCAGTCTTCAGAAACAGAGGCCTAGAGATTGCTGATAATAAAGATCTGCACGACTTGATTAGATCGTTTGAAACGACAAAATCGAAGGAACTAACTCCTCCCAGCTGGAACCTGGATGCAGTTCTCAAGTTCCTTTCGTCTGACAGATTTGAGCCTCCCCATTTAGCTTCGTTCAGGGATATAACAAGGAAATGCTTGTTTCTCCTATCTTTGGCAACAGCCAAAAGAGTTGGGGAACTTCATGCCCTGGAAGATGAAGTCGGCTTTAACAGAGACTCGGCCTTCTGCTCGTTTAGAACTCTTTTTCTAGCGAAAAATGAGAATCCATCGAATCCCTGGCCCAAGAGATTCGAGATTAAAGGCTTATCGAGTCTAGTAGGGAGAGAAACAGAAAGGTCTCTTTGCCCGGTAAGAGCCTTGAAGTTCTACTTACAAAGGAAGAAACAAATGGGAGGCTCTAGACAAGTCTTTGGTGTTCGATTAAGGACCCCACAAGAATCATGTCTAAGAACGCATTAGCTTTCTTCATTAGGAGCGTCATTACAGATGCTCACAAGTTCTGTCCTGACGACTCTTTCCGCTTTTAGAGTAAAAGCTCATGAAGTTAGAGCAGTGGCGACGTCTCTCTCTTTTCAGAAGAATATGTCGCTAAAGAAAATCATTGATACGACATATTGGAGGTGCAATTCGGTATTTGCATCTCACTATCTTAAAGACGTTCGCGTGACCTACGAGAAATGTTTTTCTCTGGGGCCTTTTGTATCGGCGGATACGATACTGGGTACGGGAGCAAACACCAATCCTTAACTTTGTACATACCTTCTACTAGATATGTTCTAGATTTCTGCTGACAAAGAGGGCTCGGTGCTGCACTGGCGGCCAGTCACTGTTGTTCAGTAAGGAACTCTTGTGATATCTTTTAGAGGAGGATTAAAATTTTTTTTTTGAGAATTTTTGTATGAATGCGTTTTAGTTTCGAGTTATGGGTTGTTTGTAATGAGTTTCGGGGATAACTCAGAACAATTCTATATACTAACATGGTGGTTAGGATCAGGTGGTCGGGATTGGTTATGCTCCTTCATAAGGTGTGTTGTCATAGAAGTGGTCCAGTACCCATTGACAAAGTCCTTTCAGGCTCTGCCGAGTAAGCGGTTCATATACCCATCGACAGACCCACAAGAACTCTAGCCATAGATCTAATATCTCGCTAAAGTCTTGAGGTGATGCAGACTACCGGGCTACAGCCACGAAGTCTACCACCTATCAGGTAGGAACCAAGGTTTTTCTTTTATAC
This sequence comes from Macrobrachium nipponense, assembly GCF_015104395.2. Taxonomy (NCBI): domain Eukaryota; kingdom Metazoa; phylum Arthropoda; class Malacostraca; order Decapoda; family Palaemonidae; genus Macrobrachium; species Macrobrachium nipponense. Next base: position 77,598,160 of record NC_061100.1, on the reverse strand, counting down.
CTACAACATATGTTGTTTACCTGTCTATTCCATATTAGCTGTCTCTTACCCTCCACCAAAGGGTGCCAATCAGCTAAGTATATATCTGACAGGTAAGTTCATTGTATGAAAATGATATTGTTATAATACAATAAAGTTTCATACATACTTACCTGGCAGATATATACGATTAATGGCCCACCCAGCCTCCCCGCAGGAGACAGGTGGAAGAGAGAAAATATGATAGAAAACGGGAATGGTTCCTAGTCCTGCCGCCCAGGGCAGGCAGGTAGATCACCTGACCTACCGGTAGCGAGTGGCGCGAAATTTGAATTTCTGTCGGGGACGACGGAGTCTTAGCTAAGTATATATCTGCCAGGTAAGTATGTATGAAACTTTATTGTATGATAACAATATCATATTTGCATGCATCCTAAGTCTGTGATGCTGAGTCTGCTCACTGTCATAACTCGGGCACGGAGTGGAAGAAAGGAGCAAGTCACTCAGGTGATCCAGTCTTAAATGCTCGCATTTAGGACTGGTTTTATGCCCGTTCCTCCTCGATTTCTACAGGAGGGGCCCCACCCCAATGATTTTTTGACAAAATTCAGGGGTCTTGCCAAGCGCTTAAATTCTTTGGAATTTTTAGCACTCTCAGAGTGTTTTGGTCTTCTACAATCTGCAAACACTTGGGCGAGATGAGCATTCCTGATAATTGTTACTACAATACTCAGGAATCTAGATGAATGCTCAAATTCCTTGAATTTCTGGCATTCTCAGAGTGTAAGTTTTCTGCAATTTCCAAACACTCGGGCGAGACAGACATCCACGGTAATTGTTATTACAAAAATCAGGAGTCTTGCTAACTCAATAAATTACTTGGAATTTCTAGCATTCGCAGAGTGATTTGGTTTTCTGAGATTTCCAAACACTCAGGCAACGGGCATTCCCGATGAGTATTACAATAATCGGAAGTCTCAGCGAGCGCCTGGATCCCTTGGTTATGTTGGCACTCGCCGAGTGCTCTGAGTGCTCAGCTTCATCATATTGCTGAGTATCATGGTGAGACAAGGCTTGCCCGATTATTGTCTTGCAAGAGTCGGGGTTTTCTTGCCAAGCATGGGAATTCTTACAAATTCTAACACTCGCTGAGCGCTCACTATTATGAGTGCTTGGATGGCGAGACGAGCCTTTACCAGTTCACATGAGTCTGCTCCTCAGTCTGGTTTGGAGTTATGTAAAGCTTGGAACTGCATGTAACTTCTTTTGCGCAAATGACCAATTACTGTCCTCGTGTATTGGACCTTTGGGTCCGAACATGTAGGACAGCAGACACAGAATCCCTCTTATTCTTCTTCTCGGAGCTTTGGCCTTGACGGAGAACAGTTAATTGGGAAGAAGTGATAGTTCTTCGTTGACGATTACCACTCATAATTATATAGTGATCTGCTCAGCTCACTCGGCTTGGCTCGGCTTGACCAGACAGCTCTGCCGATCTGAGTGCTCAGCTCTAAGGAACAAACTCTCTGCCCTTGATCGATGCGGTTCTTTGTCATAACTTAGCACCCTCCCTTCCCATGTTGCAGCAAGTTTTCACGGGGTCATCGTCTTTTGTCTTCATCATCTGATGCCTCCTAACTTCTCTCTTCAAAGGGTTTCACATCCTAAGATGAGGAAGGTATTCTCCACCCCTTAAGAAGTCTCGCTTTGAGACTTCTAAGGGTCTGCAGCCTTTCCATGGAGAGGAAGTAATTTGCTGTCTCTGTGGCTGACCTGTTCCTTCTGGAGCGGGAACCTGGACGCTATCCCCAAAATATAGTGTCTCGGGAGCCCCAGGAATTCGAACCCAGGTTCGTTCTCTGTCTCTGGTTCCAAGGATGCTGGTCATGGAACCAGGGTTGGATCAGGTATACTTGTGTACGGGTCTCTCCAAGTGTACAACCCTCAAAGGGGGTCGTACATACAGTCAGTGATAGGTAGTCTTCTCTCTATCACGATAGTGGCGCATGACAAGAGAAGGGACCGAGCAGCTTTGGTGACTCAGACCCACCTGTGAAAGCCAGGAATGGCTATCCTTCAGGTGCCAAGATCAACTCTTCGTGAGGTTCGATCATGCATAGCAAGATGTGGCAAGTTCTCACCAGCTTTTACTGCATTTATCTCCGGTCAACTTTCGCTCGCATTTGCGTGAATGAAACGATTGTAGGAAATGAATGATTCGTTCAACAGTGAGAAAATTGCTAGTTCCGGGATGAGTGGGCAAGAGCAGTCACTCCTCCTCTCTTTTTTCCTCTACTTTCTGGTTATACCGCAATGAACAAGGAAATAAGAGGAATTCTATGGAGTTTACTCCTCAGAGTTCGAACCCGAGAGACTATGCTTTTGGTTCAATCTTAGGATCTTACCGAATATATGTCAATCTGTTCAGAATGGATAGCACTGAGAGGTTTGAACACCTCTCCAGTGCTACTGTCCTCGAATGAAGAAGAATTAGGCTGGAGTGCGATTTACAGGAACCTACAAATATGCTATGTATATTTCTCTCGTGACATGCTTCTGTTATCAGTTGTATTGTCTGAGTAGTAGGCGCATATCTGTAAGTTAATTCTTCTGGTATGTGACCCAGATGAATAGTACCTTCTCTTAATTAACCTGAAACTCAGGACAGCCTTTCGGGTCTCCCAAGAGTTACTGGTTTTGATTTGGAGGTAACTATTGGTATTGTTTCCACAACACCACAGCATTTGCATTATCACTGAACAAGAGGGTTTTCTTCCCTCCCATTTCATTTGAAGTGTAGACGCTCGAGTTTATCTATTTTGTGCTTGATGGCTCTAGCTGAACACATTCCTTCATGGAATGCACCACCAGGCAACTCAGTATGACAAGTCGAGGGAGTGGTATAGGGCTCTGTCTCAGTACTGCTTGCTCTCCGAGATTCTTTTCGGTTTGGTATCGTTCCTCCTCTGTCGAGGATTAACTACCAATTCGAAGCTCTCTGCCCGGCAATCACACTCTTAGGTCACTGGTTGGATCAGAATTCTCGCATAATGCCCATCTGTCCTGCACCACATTTACCGTTGTGAGAATTTTCAGAAAGAGATATATCTCATTAGACTTTATCATCTTTCTGTTTACCCACGGTATAGCAGCAGTCTGTAGTCTAGTCTTCTGTTCCTTCACACCTGCCCCATTGGCCGCTGTGATGATGCAGAATGATTTTCTTCAGACAATTTGAATTTTGTCTTCTAATATACATTTCCTAATTCATAAGGTGTTCAGTTATTCTTTGTTCACCCTGAATTATAAATGAATAACGAAAGACTTTGCCTGTTCCCCACCCGAGTAGCTCTGCTTCCAAAGTACATAGAAACTTCCTCCCTGATCCAACCCACAAGAAGCAGTTCTTCAGGCAGTACAATCCCTGTGTTTTCATTACTGAAAGACTCTGCTTTCATTGCAAATTCTGGCTTTCTCGCCGAACAGCAATGCAATAACAGATTAATTTTTTCAGTCGTCTGTAAAACAACAGGGATTATAGCCATCTTCACTGGTTGGTGTCATCGATGGGACTTTTTCTATGATCAGAATCGTGTGAGTTTACTTCTCTCAATTCAACTGTGAAGACGTAGGTCCACATTCACCTTAGTCATTCACTAGTAATATAGTATTGTTTCTCCTTGGTTGAGATTCAACTACTGATGAGAAACTTCTGTCTTGCCATCACAGGGACCTCGGTCTCTAGAAGGCAATTGACTATCATCTAATGTGCACATGCCTCGCGAGAATCATCCTATTGTCTTTCAACATCGTTGGCGAACAAGATAGATGATTTGTATGGTTGTTCTCAACATAACCCTTCAAAAGGCGGGTGTCATGTTGTGACTACGGCTCGGATGTGCGACAGTGCAATCAGTTGGCATCTGTTGATGAGTCCAAGTCCTTCATGATCTGTGCTGTGGACTTTGTATTGGTCGTTACTTTGTCCTATTGGTGTGTTGCTGTACCCATGAAGGATTGACACCTTTCATTGAGTGTCAATGCCTTTATCCACTGCAGACTGCCAATGCAGAAATGTCCAATGACACGTCTTTCTACGAGTCTTACGAGATCTTGAGAGACTTCTCTGCTGTTGGATAGTCCAGTGGATGGGTACATTTTATCACTCCAAAGAATATGTCAGACCGGAAGATAGATGAGGTCTCATTGCGACCATATTTATTATATCTTTCTTCCTTTGGGTCTGCCCACAGGTCCTTGGAACCTCTATTCCTTGGACCGGTGGCGGATGCTTGCAGGTTGTGTTTGCTTACCCGGCTCCTTCAAGAGGACAAGTTGCATCTTGCCTATGGTGTGTGGTTCTAGAGGTAAGAAGGATGTGAGAGTGACTGGCCTCTCCACCTTCCCCACCTCATCCTTCTACTCCTCTTCCTTCAGGTTGAGGATATGACTCGAACTTATAATAACTGGTCGGGCAATTGATACAGTAAACTTGCACATCGAGCTTCCTTTCTATTTTACTTATTAGAATCATAGAAGCAATCCTGCTCCTTCCTCTAGCAAGGGAGGAAGGAGACTGGCAATTAGGCAAACCCTTCCAAGAACTTTGCATACATGCCCCAGACTCTAAATATTCTTCCCAGGCCTTTTTCGGATGACTTACGATTCCTCACTCATTTCGGAAGGCCCAGAAGTCTGACTCTTGATCATGCAGCTCCTGTACTCCAATCAAGTTGTTGAGTCAGGGCATTCCTCCTCACTCTTACGACCAGGAGGAATAGCCCAGGTGTGCAGAACTCGTTAGATCTAGAAGCTCACTCACATTCCTCCCACCAATCTGTGTCTTCCTTATGTGAAGGACCGAGGGTTTGTATATTGTGTAGGAACAAATCATAATGTTTGAAAGTAAATTGAATTTTTCCTAATTAACCTGAGGTTCTTTATTTTTATGCCCACCTCATGCCACCCCTCAATCTGAACCTGGGCCGAAAGGCAAAGTGGAGTGTTTACATCCAGGCAGGCAGGCCTACCAGACGGTAGTTGCTACCTAACCACCTTGTTCAAGAATTTAATGGCCGCAATTCCAGCCTATGCTGAAAGTAATTCCTTATGTAAAGGACCTCAGGTTTGTTTAGTTAGGAAAAATACAATTTACTTTAAAAAATTGTGATATTTCAATGTTTCAACAATCAAATGGAAATTAATTCAATACAGTAATACCATCAAAATTTTATTAAATAAACTAGTCTAGGAGAACGTGAGTAGGTTCAACCTAACCTAGCTTGAAAACTAGGTTTGACTTACATGGGGGCCTCAGTCCCTGGGCTTGTAAGCAGATACAGTAAGCCTTATTTAATATAAATGAACTTCAAAGAAAGTCTTGATAATAATCACTATACTAACCACTGCACAAAACTTGGCAGGGATAGAAATTTAATTATTTAATAAATCTAGGCAGCCTAAAGCTCGGATATAGGTACCTTAACATAAACTTCGGCTCACCTAAAACTGGCCTACTATGGCATAAAATTAGTTATCATAAATGATAAAGGAGGGCTTATCTGCACTGCTGTAAGATCTCGAGACAACTACACTTCGTCCAGGCTCACTCTTCCATCCAAATCTTGTGCTCCCTTACTGGCAGTGCATTGTAACTTACAGAGGGACATCAGCCTTGGCACCTGATGAAGAGCTAGTCCTTGCTTTCACAGGTGGGTCCGAGCCACAGCTCGGTCCCTTCTCTTGCCCCATCCCAGTGTCACAATAGAGAGAACACTCTCTGTCATTCACTGTGGATGTATGACCCCCCTGGGGGGGTTGTACATTTGGAGAAACTCACGAATGAGTCTCCAACACGGTCCTGGTTCCATGAGCAGCTCCCTTGGTAACAGAGACTAGACCCTGGGGACAGCATCACGGTTCCCACTCCTGAAGGAGCAGGTGAGCCAACATGAGAGCCTAGTGCTTCCTCCCCGGGGGAGGATGCAGACCCTTAGAAGTCTTGTGGAGAAACTTCTTAGGGGGTGGAGAAGCTACCTTCCCCTTCATAGGCCAGGAAGCCTTTGAATAGGGAGGGGAGGAGGTGTCAGACAACGACGATGAAGACAAAATGAAGATGATGACACCTTTCGAGACCTCTTCTTCCTCGACTACTTCTTTGCCAACTTCCGCAGGACTTCTATAGGATGAAGCATAGTCATCATTAGAAGAGTTAACAACCACAGGGCAGCTATGTAGATGCTGTCCTGTGACGAAATTCCAGGATAACAGCAGCAATTTAATATGATTTTCAGCAGGGGAACTGTATACACACTCGAAGGCCAATGTCACAGCATGTTAACGAGTCACAGGTACAATCCAGGGGGTTAGGATAACCAACATGAAGAGATATCCAACCATCTACTACTGTGATCTACTATCGTTCACTGTTAGCCTGCACAAAAAAGAAAATATGATTAAAAAAGAAGGATACACCTCTCTTACCAAGGGACACTGACTTCCAAAACGAGAGGAGATCCCCAAACATTAACACCACACACACCCCTCTCCCCCTTCTTTTCCCGACAAGTGAGTGAAGACGGTGAAGGAGAAGGAAGAATACTGGGAGAGAAAAAACGAAAGGTGAACCTCTGAAGTGTCCCCCAGGTAAATTCTCCAAAAGAGTAAACGTAAATATCAAATTCAATAATAAATAAGTATACTGTTGTTCCCTTATCATTAAAGGGAGAGTAAGTGATAAGATGTAAATACACCCTTGCCGCTTATCCCTAAATACACAAAGGGAAAAGGTGGCTTGCAAGGCTTATCACAGAAAGTGGGTTTGCATATTAATTGTTAATATCAAACACAGTAGGCAGTCCCTGGCTTACGACGGGGGTTCCGTTCTTGAGATGCATCATAAGCAAAAATCGTCATAAGCTGGAAAGTCATCAAAAATCCTAAGAAAACCTTACTTTTAATGGATTGGGTGTATCAAAAACTAGGTAAACTGCATTGTTATTGCATTTCTCATCGAAAAAACCTTCAAATATTGATTATTTTGCATTGCTGGAGTCATATTTCTTCCACCAGATTGCCGTCGTAAGTGCCGTAACCCTATAACATGCGTCGTAAACCTGGAAATAATTTCTGATGAATATAATTGAAAAGCGTCGTAACCTCAGAACATCATTAGCCAAACCCGTCATAAGCCGGGGACTGCCTGTATATTCAAAACATGTAAAAAACAATAAAAGAAGGATCCCAATGGGAAATTGTGATTAACAGCTAGTAAGCAAGAGCTCACTAACATATGTCTTCATCGGAAGACAGCCGAAAGCAAAATTTGGAATCTTTACATCCAGGCAGGCGGGTCTCCCTGCCTATTGGACACTAGTGACTGCTTAACCACCTTGCTCAAGAATTTTAATGGCCATGTTGAAGCTTCACCATAAGTAATTCCTATTGTAAATGACCAAGGGTTTGTATATTGTGTAGGAACAAGTAAAATTTATTAATAGAAAAGGACTCCTCTTCCTCAGAGGGTAATTGCCCTACAAAGTGGGAGGAAGCCCTTATAAAGAGGTCCCTGACTGGCAACTGGCTCCTCGTCTTCCCTAACAAGCAAGTGAAGAGGGTGAAGGAGAGAACCATCCCAAAGGAGGGACTGCTAAGGAAAGATTACCGGGAGAGAGAAACAAGAATGAAGGGGTGGCTACTGAAGGCACCATCAGAAGCAAAACACCTCCTCCGATGCTCGGCAACTCCCATCTGGGGTTTCCTCCTGGCAAACTCCCTGACAGCGCAAGCGGCAAGAGCAACACCGAAAAATAACTATATTATACTGTCCTGCCTTACAAACAGAGGATGTGAGGAAGTGATGTGAGCGAAAATTACACCCTGGGTTGCTGGCCCCGAAACACACTGGGGGAAGGTGGGCTGGAAGGCTATCACAAATACAAACAGTTTGTTTTGATTAGAAATTTTCATTGAATAAGAAAATCTGCCCTGATACTCCACCTCTTGCCAACTCTCAGACAATGCAGTACCAAAATA
>NC_061100.1:77575147-77585147 GCF_015104395.2 Macrobrachium nipponense | reverse complement strand
GAACAAGGTCAGTATCTGGGCCAGAATGAAGAAGGTGCAGTTGAAGACTTGGAAAAGTGCAAGGAAGTCTGTGAAACACAAAGTAGCTGATCAGATAGTGGAGCTCAAGGACGACAGATCACTTTTTGCCCATATGTTAATTGTTGCATGCTCACGACCTGAAATAAATCTCAAGGAATGTGTTGGTCAGCATGAGTTGACGTCTCTACCTCGAGCCTTGTTCACAGTGAGTAGTGAACTCCTACCATGCACTAACAAAAGCAAGCTGATGACTGTACTTGATGACCTGCTAAGAAAAATTAGTGTTGATCGGCAAGAAGAGAATATCACCAACAACACAATTCCCTTGACACCAAGAAAGGCAACTGTAATTGATGGAATGGCAATTGTTCAGGCAATGGGGAAACCACATTCAGTCAAGAGCTGTGTTCAATGGGCTGACCACTTCATAACAACAATAGACAGCAAATCCAGAGAATATGATGAGCTCCATTTAGTCTTTGACCGTTATGATCTTCCTACGTCACTGAAAGAGGCCACAAGAGAAAGACGACAGGGAAGTAAACCAGCAATTGCTTATCATGTCACAGACAATACACCAATTGGCTAGGTTTCAGCAAAGCAGTTCTTGTCCAGTACTGCAACTAAAGATGAACAGACAGTTTATCTTGCAAAGAAAGCTCTCCAGCACTTTTGGGGGTAAGCCCAAGGTCTTCATAGTGAATTCACGAAAGGAGGTCCTCTCAAACTCCATAGATGTTCACCATCTCCACAGCTCCCATGAAGCTGAGACAAGAATTGTTCTGCACAGTCTGGATGCTGTTCGTAGGGGAGCAACTGAACTCTACATTCAATCACCTGACACTGATGTATTTGTCCTTGCAATCCACTGTTACCATCGGCTCTGTAGGAACACATACTTTGTCACTAGTATGGGGAACAAAAAGCGGATAATCTCACTAGAACCAATAGTGAATGCGCTTGGTGCTGCAAAGGCCGAAGCCTTACCTGGATTTCACGCCTTCTCTGGAGGTGACATTACAGGTAGATTTGCAGGTAAGGGGAAGTTGACCTGTTGGCAAGCACTTAGTAGATGCTCCATGGAAGTGGTATCCGCCTTTGCTGCCTTAGGGAGGTCCGAGGAGCTGGACATCAATACTGAATGAGCCATCGAGACATTTGTTTGCCAGCTGTATGAGCCTGGTAGCACCTTGGTGGATGTTGGTGATCTCAGATGGAAGCTTTTCTCCAAGAAACAATTGAAAGCTGAAGAATTACCTCCGACACGAGGAGAATTACGTGAAGCTATTCCCCGAGCACATTACCAGGCCATGGTGTTGCATCAGTGTGATACTCCTCACCCTCAGCTACCACCAGCAACAGCTTATGGGTGGAAGAAAGATGTGGATAAGCTCAAAACAGTACCATCAATGGAGCCTCCAGCTCCAGCAACAGTCACACACCTCATTAAATGTGGGTGCAAGAAGACCAGCTGCACATCACACTGCTCCTATCGGTCACAGGGTCTTAACTGCTCTGAGATGTGTTTGTGTGGTGCCGATGAGGAGGTGTGCAGTAATGTCAACCAAGCACTCTTGGGGATTGAAGAAAATGAAGATCCTTCACTCTAACTGTGAACACAACCACTATCATGCATTAGTTGATGAGAACCAGGACGGAAAAAACAAATAAGACATGTTTTATCTATAAAATGATCATTATGTTTCCAATTTATAGTTAAATTTCGAAAGGAGTGTTTTTCTTAATTATTATATTATTTTAGCAATAAATGGTGTCTTTGCCTTTGTACGCAGAATGTAGTTTGTGATGATATAATAAATTTATTGCGCATTATTTGGGTTGTAATTTGAATATGTTAGAAAACTATACAGAAATCGCCGAAAAAAAATGGCAACATAATTTTTTTGTGAGTTAAGCCTTTCAAAACACAGTCCAACCAGTGGCCAAAAATTAACATTTGAAACCAACGGGAAAACACTGACCCCCACACTAATTTCCTTAGTGATAGTTGACTTATACCTTCCAGCATCAACAGATTCGACAGAAGTATTCCCGGGAGGGTGCAAATCACCTTTTGTCTCTTTTGACAGTGGCACGGATGTCACTGTCATCATTATATTGAACCCAAAAACAAGGCAGAGACCTCCAGCTTACTCGGGGAGAATGCTAAGATCTACGGTCAAATAGTGCATAGTTTCACCAAGGAAAATGAACAAATACGCTATACTTTATTCGAAATAATTGTTATGTAATGCTTATCAAGCACATTACTTATTTATTACGTTTTCATTCTGATAAATAAATCATAAATATCCTACCCTAAAATTCTTGCATCTTTAACTCAATGCAAGTAAGCGATCAGAATAACTACGGCTTATGGTTGCTTTTAAAGCACGTTCCAGATAACCTGCCTCCTCGTTTCATCTTTTATCGTGAGAACAGTTTCATTTCATTGTCTTAAGGTCAAAATGATCCCATCACACAACGGTCATATAGTTTTACCACAAAATAATTATGTAGGCATATTAGAAGAATTACTATATCCACTTTCAAGTATTCAGCTAGAAACCGAAAAAAAACAATCAAGCACAAAGGAACCGAATAACTGAAGATGCACCAAGTCCTGGATTCAGTAAACGCCCCTCAGTAAGGAAGGAGAGAGAGAGAGAGAGAGAGAGAGAGAGAGAGAGAGAGCCAGCCTGCGTCATACTCACATCCTGGACGTATAACTCTTAGTTACCAAGATTTCTATTTGGTTATCCAGAATCACCATTTAACTAAATCATACTACTAGGCATCTAACCCTCGTGTTCTTATTCCAGAGGCAGTTGTGTCCTTAGATTGTGTATTTAACATAAAAAATAGACCGAAGAAAATCATGTTGTCGATATTCAACCCTGAAGATTCTCATACTGGAAGAACAAGGTTGCACCTAAACCTTCCGCCTCCCTTCATCCTCGATCTTACCATCTCCGGTAATCATCACCACCCATCTGGTGGTGTCAGATATTATCGCTGGGCCTACTGGTTGTCAGCCATGCTGCGTTCTTATCGCCAACCGCCTTTTGATGTTACCGTCGCTCAACCAACACAACCAAAGGAACAAGCAAAGGGAAAGTCTAATAAATAGAAAAGAAATTCTGGAAGTACGTCATCTGGTTTTAAAAATCAAGTATATGTATATACATGTGTGTGTGTGTAACAAATATATATATATAAAAAATGTATATATATATATATATATATATATATTATATATAATATATATATATATATATATATATATATATATATATATATATATAATGTGTGTGTGTGTGTGTGTATGTTAGGCCAGTCTGCATTTTCCATTCCTTACACCATCTAACTTCGTTTTGCCTGAAGTTTTAAAACGCCAGTATATATGTATATATATATATATATATATATATATATATATATATATATATATATATGTATATATATACATACATACATACATATATATATATATATATATATATATATGTAGTATATATGAATAATTATCACATCACCGTGATTCATATAAATTATTCGAGCTACAAATGTCGTTTAGTATCTAATTCGCTCTACCTCGGAATTAATATATTTTCATGTATGTAAACCGAAGGGGAATTTTTTTGTTGATAATAATTTCGTCCTCTCGTGGGTTCGAACCACCGCCCAGCGGACAGAGAAGTCCGGACTTCAGTGTTGTTATCGATTCGGCTAACATCACTGAAGTTTCCTTCGGTTTACATATATGAAAATATATTAATTCTGAGGTACAGCGAATTAAGTATTAAAGGACATTTGTAGCTCGAATAATTCATATGAATCACAGTGATGTGATAATTGTCATATTATACTATATATATATATATATATATATATATATAATATATATATATTATATATATATATATATATACACACACACACACACACACAACACTGGCGTTTTAAAACTTCAGTGTCGGATTTGTAACGATTGGGGCGAAACAAAGTTAGATGGTGTAAGGAATGGAAAATGCAGACTGGCCTCAGGAAGGGAACGGGAAAGGCTGCATGGCAACAGCCCCTGAATAGCCCCGGGGGGGGGGGGGGGGGGGGGGGGGGGGGGGAGCGGGGAAGGTTTGCTGGGATGGGATTTTTGAATTTTAATCAAAATGTTTCTTAAGTATTTCCCGCCCTGCTTCAAGGTCACACCATGAACTATGATTTCTCCCATTACTCTCATGATTATATATCCCTTGAAACAAATTAAATGAGATCATTATCGCCCGGCCCCCCAAGAACAAAATTTGAATGCTAATGATTAACATAGGATATGTCTCACTTAGCAATAATATTTTTTAATTCCACGACACGATGGGACATCGTTGTAACATTTTGACAAGGAATAAAAATAGCACAAAAGGTTGCGGTTTCTAAGCAAAATAAAATACATCGGTGACCATAGGGTGCTAGCTGCGACCAGGCAATATCTTCGTCCAACAAGGAAGGTTTGTTATAAAGTTTACTAAAAAGACCTCCACCAGAGGAAACAGTGCAATTCATCTATCAGAGGGAAACTGTTTGCCTTACAAGATTAGTATTTGAGGACTATTTGAGATAGGTCTCAGGTTCGCTATTTTGGATTTTTTCCTCTATCAGAACAAACCTATCTAACACAACCTGAGGCTAACGACAATAAGGAAAAGGCTCTCAAAAAATCCAGTAGGAAAGTGGTACTTCAGAGCAATAACCGGGTCTTAAAAAATCTGTGGATTTTCAAACCGCATGAAGAATACCACGGTGGCGTACCTACTTACTGAGGTACAATTCCTCATTGGTAGTATAGGTGCGTCCACACGGTCAAACAATGTCCGACGGACAAATATTGTTACCATATCATAAGCGAAGCAGGATGGCGTTATAGCGTTTAAACAATGGAATTAGATCTGGTAACAAACAGTGCTCGCAAGGCAAAGCAAAAACCGGCAGATAATTGTTGACTGGTAACAATGTTTGTCCGTGGGACACTGAATCAACCGTGTGGACGAGCCTTAGAGAGAATTCGCGGTGATTCCTTTGGACGCTATTGAGAAATGCATAACGCTGCATTTAAAAAATTTACAAAAGTTGTCGTGCAAGATAAGAGGCATAAAGGCCAAATGAAGCCCGCCATGTTACACCCAAACATCCGTCACCAGCTTTTTGGGAAAACCTTCTGAAAGGCAGTTCAAGACTGTTTGCCCTCTCCCGAAAACGAATCGGGTAAGTAAATCTGAAGCGTGCATACTTCAATACCTGTAAGAAAAAAAGCGGTGATTACAACTTTTCAAGCATTTATTTACCAATTTCGTGTCGGCTCATCTCTTGTAACCTCCAAGTTAAAAAAATTTCATGTATAAGCCGTGGATATTTGATCTAATTTAGGACTACTATGCAGGGGCGACATTTCATTTTTTCGTGTGTGTGTGGGGGGGGGGGGGGGGGGGGGGGGGGGGGAGATTTATTTGAGGCCCCCCTCCTGAAAGGGTGGGGTGGCGAGCAAAGCGAGTATAACCAGTCTGGAGATCCGGGGGCGGAGAGGGGGGTTGGGGTTGCCAGCTGTAAGGCCCCTCGAGAAATGTTTTTATAAATATCAACAAAACAGGAAATTTGAAGAAATTTTATTCCTTAAAAAATGTTTTACTACATCAAATTTTGAGATAGTAAATGAAGATGAAAAGGGAGTGGAAATTTCTAAACAAATCAAGTTATAAACTAAAGGTAGTATTGGTCCTAGAATACATGCAATTTAACATGTTGCATTAAATGTAGCTCACTACCTACACAAAGGTCATTCAAGAAAATGAGAAAAGTTGATGTGAACAGGAAGATCTTCAGCTTGAGAAATTGTGAAGTGATAAAATGCTACATAACTAACAAGGTTCATCTAAGGAAATTTCAAAATAAACATATGCTTCATGCCTTTCAAATATTATCTTCTGCATTAGTGGATACCTCCTTGATCTTACGTTTGCAAAATTATTAACCGGTATGTCATAGTTGAGATTTTTAACAAGCTCCTTTTCTGAGGCCATGAGAAGCAAGTCATTCAAGCACTCATTTTTCATGGTAGTTCGTAGATACGTTATCACTAAACTAAGCACTGAAGACAGTCGTTCATTGCTGCCAGTAGTTACTGGAAGGGTGATGAGAATTTTAACAATTTTAAGAATTTCTGAGTAGGCACATTCTAATGGCTCGAGTTCATCGTACGATTCAAACCAATTCTTAGGCTTTTCATTCTTAGTTAGAAAGTGACTTTGCTTCAGAAATATGGGCATTTAGAAGGTTTTCATCTACGTGCATATCCTTATAAAACTACTATGGTAGACAGTTTCTTATCCTTTAAAAAGTCATTAGAATCACAGTCAAGTGCATTCATCGCTGCTATCAGTGGCATATTATGAGTTTTACTATTATCCATATCATAGAGAATTCTGTCTAATATGTCAAAATAGATTCTTTTGAATAACCTCAGGAGCAAGAGTTTTATTGTCCTCAATCATTCCTACATTTGAATCAATAAAAAAGTCTTTTAACTTGGATGAGATCTTTTGGATCCTCTTGGGTCTGCCTACTTGATTGGAGCCTTTCAAGTTTGTATCAATCTCATATACAGCTTTTTGTGTTTCAAGATTCAACTTATGTGAGTACTTCCCTATTTCCAATTCATCATCTTCATTTTCGAGGATCTCACATTCCTCATTGTGTTTTCATTAATATTAAATAGTGTACTGAAAAACCTCAGGCATTTTTGACGCAGTCCAAGAGCTTCTAAGATCCTGTGCATCACCAAAGTTATCACTGATAAATTTGGTGATGAAAAATTGGAAATAGGGAATTCTAAAGCACAAACTTTATTGCAATATTCATCATGGGGCTAGAAAAACACCTTTACATATGATGCTAGGGGAATCAGTAGTGCATCAGAAATGTAGAAGGAAAACCTTGATAACAAGCTTAAATCATGCAGGTTTAGGTGTCAGTTACCATGAAGTCATTCGTCACCACAATACTCTTGCACAGTATGCTGTTATGCAATCTCCTTTTCAAGTTCCAATGCCAAGTCCTTTTAAGAGTGACTACTTCACAATTGACGCCTTCGGCAACTTTGACCACGAGGAAGCTACTTCATCTGGTGTTGGAGGTTCTCATGACACTTTATGAGTACTCTTCCATGAAAAACCACTAGAAACACCAGTAAAACCGTGCTTATCAGAGACTGGGGTCTTAGGACGGATGAAAGCAGTTCAAGGGCTTCTTCCATGTCAAAAGTTACAGTTTTATTTAAAACCAGCAAAACGTCCACATCTCCCAAGCAATTACGAATTGCCTCAGATTTATTTACTATGAATGAGGACGAGTATTAAAATTCAGACATATTATGGCAGTTTTCAAGAGTTGCTCATACCATTCTACATAGTTCAGAGATTTCCAATCCAGAAGAAAATCTTGAACAGCCTGCACCATCATAGAGTGCATTCAATGTATCTTGCCCCAAAGAAGAACTACATCGGAAAACATTGCATTCTTACCAGTAATCCCAAATTTATCATTGAGGCCAAAGTCTAGCTTCTGCAATGATTCCCTCAATAGAAGAGCACATTCTGTAACAGGATTGCAACTTTTTATGACATCTGCTACTTCTTCTGTTTGAAGGCCTGAAGAAAAAAACATGAGTGGTTTGTTATCCTCTGTAGGCTTGGAAAAACTTGATACCATTTCCAGGGCAATCACTCAACAGCAGTTTTAGCTCCTTGTTATTGACTTTGATACTTTCATTTTGTTTAAAACTGATCTCTAATGTAACTGAGGGTGTATCCATATCTTTATCTAGACTAGATTTAATATCAGGCGCTATGAAAGAACACGCTGCTACCTTTTCTGATACTTGAGGTGTGCTTTTGTCATCTGATTGAAGTTTCCGTTTATATTTCAGTAAATACCCAGAGATACAATTGACGTGACACAGTAAATTGGCACCAAAAACATGATACATTTTGCAAGTGACAAGTTCAAGTGAAAACATCATCTTGTAAGTACAAAGTGGCTTTCAAAAACTCTTCAGTTCTTGGGCTCTCACTTATTCTGTACTTCTGGTAAATTTGCTTATGAAATGGTCTAGATAAGAAGTAACACTTGCTTGAGGACTGTGGTGTCGTGATCGTTTCCTTGCAGCAGATTTCCTAAGATTTTGTTCTTCAGTCGATTGAGATTTGTTGCTTCATCTTCATATTCTATTTTTTCCTTATCATTTTGAATCTTTAAAAGGGACTTCTTATGACGGTGCTGTTGATAGCAGGCATTACTTAAATGGTAGTAAAACACTGCAGCCTCAATTAATATGTTTAAACGGTTAGTAACAATGATATTGTGCATTTTTGCAGCTGCCCTGATTCTTTTTCTGCCATTTTCAGCACTTGACATGCTCCCATCACTTTTATTACACATGGTACATGGATTTTCATCTGGTTTGAAGTCTGATGCACCATCCTTCAACACTAAACAATTTTAAGACACCGCATCTTCATTCATTTTAGCAACCCGCGAAAAAAAAATTAATTGGACATAAAAAAAGTTTAGAATAATGCCTTAAAATTAGACACTTTTAAGTATTAGCAAAAATTTTCATCACTTTTTCCCTCTTCTTTTAACTTCGTAAAGTTCTAATAAGTGGAAATATTTGAAGTTTCATCCAAATCGGGTCAGTATTAAGAGAGATATGACAAGTTTCATAATCGAGCGGCCGCCATCTTTGATGACGTCATAATCGGAAAACCTACAAGATGGCAGATGTCCACCCAAGTCAAAAATACTTACTAAGACACATACTAAACATTTTTGGAAAAAAATTCTCCATACTCAAATTTTCATACAGAACCATACCCAGCAGCTGGACTATCAACTAAACTAAACATAAGCAACTGTCTCCCACAGCGGCGGAATTCTCCCATCGACTGAAGAACAGGTGAGCCTCCCACCAGTGACCCTGATCTTGGGGTTCTTGTAGGCCGGTTGTACCCAAAGTCTAAAGAGAGAAGTAGTACCCGTAAGTTCCTCGTCTTACCATTCAAGTTTTATTTTTCAAGGTACTTGATGACACGCAGAGAATATATTGTTGCATTAAAGAAAGGAAGCATACCAATTTGGGGGAGATGCGGGGCCGGTTATCTTACTAGCCGATGTTATATTATTTTCTAAGGGGGTGGGTGGGGGGGGGGGGTGCCGGTGTCTGGACATGTTTTACGAGACGCGATAAGGGGGAGGGGTATGAAAATGACCATAAAAGTGTTACGTAATTTTTGAAAGTCTTCTTAACGTTATTGCAAAGAATTATGTTCAGTGATATTTTTCCAAAATTGCAATACAAATGTTATGCCATTAGTATTTTGACCTAGTGACAATCTCCGGATTTCAATATTTGATTCATGTTTATACATAACTATTTCGTATTCATTGTTTAACACACTTTATATACGACTATTTTGCATTTTTTTTTTTCATTAATTAACACACTCTATACATAAACTATTTCCTATTCATTGTTTAACACACTTTATATATAAAAAACTATTTTGTATTCATTGTTTAACACACTTTATACATAACTATTTCGTATTCATTGATCAACACACTTTAGATATAACTATTTTGTATTCATTGTTTAACACTTCATACATAACTATTCCCTATTCATTGGTTAACACATTTTATATATAACTATTTCGTTTTAATTGTTTAACACACTTTATACATATCTATTTCCTATTCATTGTTTAACACACTTTATACATAACTCTTTCGTATTCATTGATTAACACACTTTATACATAACTCTTTCGTATTAATTGATTAACACACTTTATATATAACTCTTTCGTATTCATTGATTAACACACTTTATACATAACTCTTTCGTATTCATTGATTAACACACTTTATA
>NC_061100.1:77542647-77572647 GCF_015104395.2 Macrobrachium nipponense | reverse complement strand
TTTATATTCTTAGACCTATGGTTTATACCACATAAGGGGACACTGGGTCCTTGTGCGAGCTAATATCCTTGACAAGGAATAATTCGCAGGAAATGTCATATAAAAAAAGGATAAAAAGTGACGAGGAATTGATGACATGGATTTTTTTCGTGCTTCAGGGAATCTTTACTGTGATTACAAGCTGTCGAATGCTGTTCTCAAGGTCGTTGATGGAATAAACACGTCCTGCCAATTAAATGTATGACAACCGATATTCCCGCCATTTCCTGTGCTCAGGGACAGATGTCTGTCTCTAGGCGCACGTTTCCAACGGTAAGGTGCAACCTCTCGCCGGAGGAGGGAGACGAAGCATTACTTTGACCTGTGGCCTTTGGGTTCCTGGAAAAGTAGGAGGCCCTCCTCCCAGTCTTTCTCTTCCTTTTGGCAATATTTTGGACACGCACGACGGGATACACTATGGACATTACCTTCCCTGTTTATTTTTAGTTCGTTGTTGAATGGGAATAACAACAATAAGAAGGCTACGTATAACTGCTGAAGAGCATGATTATATTTCTAATGGGATATAGTTTAATTAAGGAAATATTCACCCACTTTTCGGTAGTTTTCAGCTGAAATTTGACTTTTGAATCCAAAAACATTTATGATAAATCTTATCACGGGGCATTAGATATGAACTTGGGTCTTGCCCACGCACAAGCACGCACACGCATAAGCACGTACACTTACCACCAGGATATATGAATCATACATCAGAAACAGCCACTTCATCAGAAAATGTTGCTGAAGGACACATTTCTTTCCTTAACATGAGAGCAATTTTCTTTATAGTACTGCTTGTACACTATTTAAGAGCTGTCGAAATAATTATGTTAGAGGTGATGATAACAGCAATCTAGAATAAGACCCAGTGTGTATTCAAATATATGTTCATGTGTGTAACAGTCATAGTCTGCGCGGGTTGAACTCCACATTTAGACTTGCCGTCTTTCAGCCCGGAGGCTAAGCTCTTCCACCACTGGCGTTGCCCAACTATTAGGGGGAAGGTACTTTGATACAAGAAGCTTCGAGGCGGTACATAACGTCCCCTGGGCCGTGACTTGCCGTCTCGACCCTGTCTTATATCGCTATTATTTTAAGAGGCATTCGTACACTAACAATAATGAAAGAGAACATGGAGCATTTTGAAAGAGTAATGATAGCAACTCCGATATCTTTAAGAGTCATATTTGGCCTCGGGAAAACTTCGTTCAACCTTCCAGTGTGTGTGTGTGTGTGTGTTCAGATTTGTTAGAGATGGTTCTTCCATGCGGGAGGAATTGAATGTAAAGCATTAGGTTAGTTAAAAGACCATGTTATTCGAGTAATTCATTCTGCAGCTGTTCTTGACTCAAGTGTCTTGTTTTGTGTGTGTGTGTGTGTAGGAGGCTGGGTTTGAACATGAAAGGCAGGGTGGAACGTTGTAAATACGTTGGTGGCGCTTTGTAAGTTTTACCTAGGGTATTACCTCGCTTCTAATTGTGAAGATGTCTGATTAAAATTCTTTTCAAAGTGGCTGCTTTAGAACTTTCATGTTCATTGTCCTTAGAACATTCATGTTCATTGCCTTTAGAACATTGATAATAATCAACACCATTGAGCAAATGGAAATGTGATCGTGAACTAAATTCCATTCGAGGTGTAATGACGAGAACGACTGCTGATTTCGCTGTTTCTACAGCGACTTTTGTTCTCTTTTGGTTGGTTTGTTGCTAATTGCTAATTTTATTTTTTATTAGCACAGTTACTTGAAGTCTTTGTCACTCGTCTTTGAGTATGGATGGTAAAATCAATAGTTGAACGGTATTAGTTCTAGTAGTATAATTACCTTCTTAGTAATAATTTATTGTTACTATAACTGTATTATCATCATGGTCAATTCTCTAATATATCATTACTGCTGATTTTATTCACTTTTAATTAGGTTTTCTTGGATCCTTTCTTGTTTTTAGAGCGCCCCATCTCTCTCTCTCGCTCTCTTGCAAACCGGTCCAGTGCCCCTGGAGCGACCCAGGAAAGATCCCGGGAAGACCGACATCCTCCTGCCCTGTCAGGAGATCTAAGAGGTTGCACTATATAAAGTCACGACCGACTCCGTGCCACCATGCAGTCACCTTCAGGTGATCCAGGATAAGACAAGTCCGCCCTTCTCCTCTCTTCTTGCAGGATAGGATATAAGAGACTGCCTCTTATCGACAGTAAGTCTCCTTCCACTTGGTGATTGTGTTCCCCTGCGCTGAGCGTATTTTGTCCTCTCCAAAGATTCTTGAAAGTAGTGCTTTGTTTTCCTCTTTCTATAATGCAGTGAGAGGGCTTTGACTCGCTTTCTCGTAAGAGTATCCTCGTAATCTCTTTCACGTGGCAAGTATATCGTTTTCTTTACTAAGCACCTGTAAATTCCCTGCCTATACGAAGATTCAAATGATTGAACCTTTTTGCAATATAGTGTTTTTTCTATGATAGTATATGATTCCAGTTTGCATTCAAAAACATGTAGTTTTCTTTTAAATATAGAAAACAAGTAACTGAGCTTCTCTCCTTACACTTACAATGCGTGTTTAAGAAAAGGATTCATCCTACTCCAATTCCTCCCGGTTTTTTGTGTCGAAACAATGCGAGGATGACACTGGGGGTTGCTGGGAAGTGTTTGCGATGCAATTGACTTTTTTCTCTTGTTTTCAAGCCTTTTTGTGGTAGAAAAAAATTCTATGCGAGACTTCAGTTGCTATCATACTGAAGGCATTTTAGGAGTATTGAATGACCCCATTTGTCTCTATTTCTTATACGTCGAACGTCGAATACAGAACGTCATGTTGAAATGATTGACATGAGCAGACTAACACCGTCATCATGTTTCACCTAGACTTGTTGGTGTCAATAAGCATATCAAAAGACAGAAAAAGTCGGTTGAAAATCGCGCTAAAATTTGTATTCTAATTTACTTTTAGTTTATTGGAATTTTACTGGAAGAGAATTTAGTGAAACAGAGAGAGAGAGAGAGAGAGAGCATTTTATTTCGAAAGAAATGCTGTCTTCTGATTTTAACCAAAAGCCGTTTGATCCACAGGCTAAACCAGGCGCTTGCCAGGGCCCAATATTGACAAAACAAAAGTTTTCGGAGTGAAAACATTAAGCATTACTTTTATGTAAAAAAAATAGAAGACCAAAATATTAGCATTGTGTTCTAAATATGACATGAAGTGACACTTCAAAATATCGCTTTGTCGTGTTTTTTCCTTCTGTTAAGTTGGCCCTTTTTCTGATCATGACCAAAGGGCCTTTAAAAAAAGCCGAAGCCCAAAGATCTTTTTCATACATGTACAACAAAAGGAATTTTTATTCTCTCTCTCTCTTTCTCATAACACTCTGTCCAATTTTAAATGCTTAAATTAATACCTAGGATATAGATTAAATTCAGACTACAATACTTCATCATTGAGAAATATCCATACGAAGAATTTTGGACACTCGTGTCTGAAATCAGACATCATGCACAATGATACTTATCGCATGAATACATTCCAGTGCGTCTCGCTGCTGCTCTTTTGATTTTGTCTGCGTCTGCAGTGTGTAATGGCGCTAAACTTCCTTCTCGGGGCTACTTGACCCCTGCGGCAGGGGCCAGCCCCAGCACCGCTGGAGGGTCTTCATTGCCAGGATTTGGTTCTGCAACGTCTGGGTAAGTAACTGCTAAGCTTTTTCTCTCGAAGAAGAAGAAATTCAGAAGCAGTGGTCAGTTGCTTTTTGCGAGTCTTCTGGCATATTTGCTCACTGCCGCATAAGATTCGCTGTTGTCCCTCCCCTCGTCAGCTCAGCTCATGTCCAGTTTATGTCATCTATGAAAATTATTTAGATAATTTAAAATTTTGTTGCAATTTCTGCTTTAAATGTCCTTTCCCAATTTGCAAAAATGTTTACAGGCATGTGCATGTTATCCAGAATAGTTATCCATGCTTCTAAACTTATCAAGTTTGCCATATGTTGCTTTGAGATATTTTCTAACAAAAAACTTTTTTTATATATATTCTACAGTAGTAAATTTTACAATAGCAAATTCTAATTGACAAGATTATGACCAAAGGGTCATTGCAGGGATTATTTCGAAGACTGCTGACGATTAGAACTGTATCACATGAGGATTATGGACAGGGAAGTCAAATCACATAGCCCACTTGGTTATTTCATTAACAGATTCAGAGAGGAAATAACAGTATCTCATTCTTTATATGTATTTGGCAGAAACGCTCCATTCTCTGTTTCCTTTGTCACAAAACATATTTGTATAGCATATTTTTAACATTATTTTCTGGGATAGATGAATAGGGTCCTAATAATGCTCAGGCGTATGGAGATACAGCCATAGATAATGTAAGGTCAGAAATGATATTCTTAATAGACATATGATAACTTCATTGTAAATTGCTTTTAGCTATACCGGGGACAGCAATTTTAGTAATAACAAGATCTAATATTTTTTTTTTTCAGATCAGGCTCAGGTTTTGGAAGCTCTACTGGTTTTGGCACAGGAAGCTCTGGGAGTTCTGGTTCTTCGAGTGGCTTTGGATCCTCTGCTGGTATCAGCTCTGGAGGCACTGCAGGCCATGGAGCCTCATCCAGCTTTAACTTTGGTAGCTCAGGGGCCCATGGCACATCTGGTGTAGGTTCAGCTGGTTCTGGCACCCATGGCTCATCTGGCACATTTGGGTCTGGTGGAACAGGAAGCCGTGGATCATCCAGCACCTTTGGGTCTGGTGGATCTGGAGGTCATGGATCATCAAGTACTTTTGGGTCTGGAGGATCTGGAAGCCACGGATCATCCAGCACTTTTGGGTCTGGTGGGTCTGGAAGCCACGGATCATCTAGCACTTTTGGATCTGGTGGGTCTGGAAGCCATGGATCATCCAGCACCTTTGGGTCTGGTGGATCTGGAGGTCATGGATCATCTAGTACTTTTGGGACTGGTGGAGCTAGTGGCCATGGGACATCTGGCACATTTGGGTCTGGTGGCTCAGGCATCCATGGAGGCTCCAGTACTTTTGGATCTACTGGATCTGGAGGTCATTCATCTAGTGCTCTTGGATTGGGGGGATCTAGTGGCCATGGTTCATCAAGTAGCTTTGGATCTCATGGTTCAGGTGGTATAGGATCATCTGGCAGCTTTGGATCTGGTGGTACTGGCACTCATGGGTCATCTGGCACTAAAGGATCAAGTGCTTTTGGTAGCACTAGCAGTAAAGTTTCATTAAGTAGCTTTAGTTTTGGCACATCTTCATTTGGAAGTGGCTCAGGAAGCCATGGAGCTTCTGGAAGTTTAGGTAGTGCTGGTAGTGGCTCTGGTACTCTTGGTTCTGGTTCATCTGGAAGCTATGGTGCAACAGGATCTTTAGGTTCAGGTGTTGGTTCTACTCATGGAAGTAGTATTGGTTCAAGCAGTGGATCTGGTTCTGGTTTTAGCCAAGGAGGTACCTTTGCTTCAGGATCTGGTTCTGGCCAAGGAGGAGCTTTTGGTTCAGGTGCTGGTTCTGGGTCTAGCCAAGGAGGAGTTTTTAGCTCAGGAGGTGGTTCTGGGTCAAGCCATGGTGGTGCATTTGGGTCAGGTGGCAGTTCTGGGTCTAGCCATGGTGGTGCTTTTGGCTCAGGAAGTGGCTCTGGATCTAGCCATGGAGGAGCTTTTGGTTCAGGTGCTGGTTCTGGGTCTAGCCAAGGAGGAGCTTTTAGCTCAGGAGGTGGTTCTGGGTCAAGCCATGGTGTGCATTTGGTCAGTGGCAGTTCTGGGTCTAGCCATGGTGGTGCTTTCGGCTCAGGAAGTGGCTCTGGATCTAGCCATGGAGGAGCTTTTGGTTCAGGTGCCAGTTCTGGGTCTAGCCAAGGAGGAGCTTTTAGCTCAGGAGGTGGTTCTGGGTCAAGCCATGGTGGTGCATTTGGGTCAGGTGGCAGTTCTGGGTCTAGCCATGGTGGTGCTTTCGGCTCAGGAAGTGGCTCTGGATCTAGCCATGGAGGAGCTTTTGGTTCAGGTGCCAGTTCTGGGTCTAGCCAAGGAGGAGCTTTTAGCTCAGGAGGTGGTTCTGGGTCAAGCCATGGTGGTGCATTTGGGTCAGGTGGCAGTTCTGGGTCTAGCCATGGTGGTGCTTTCGGCTCAGGAAGTGGCTCTGGATCTAGCGGTGGAGGAGCTTTTGGTTCAGGTGCCAGTTCTGGGTCTATCCAAGGAGGAGCTTTTAGCTCAGGAGGTGGTTCTGGGTCAAGCCATGGTGGTGCATTTGGGTCAGGTGGCAGTTCTGGATCTAGCCATGGTGGTGCTTTTGGCTCAGGAAGTGGCTCTGGATCTACCCATGGAGGAGCTTTTGGTTCAGGTGCCAGTTCTGGGTCTAGCCAAGGAGGAGCTTTTAGCTCAGGAGGTGGTTCTGGGTCAAGCCATGGTGGTACATTTGGGTCAGGTGGCAGTTCTGGGTCTAGCCATGGTGGTGCTTTTGGCTCAGGAAGTGGCTCTGGATCTAGCCATGGAGGAGCTTTTGGTTCAGGTGCCAGTTCTGGGTCTAGCCATGGTGGTGCTTTTGGCTCAGGAAGTGGCTCTGGATCTAGCCATGGAGGAGCTTTTGGTTCAGGTGGCAGTTCTGGGTCAGGCCATAGTAGTACTTTTGGCTCAGGAAGTGGCTCTGGATCTAGCCATGGTGGTACTTTTGGCTCAGGAAGTGGCTCTGGGTCTAGCCATGGTGGTGCGTTTGGATCAGGAAGTGGCTCTGGGTCTAGCCATGGAGGAGCTTTTGGTTCAGGTGGCAGTTCTGGGTCAGGCCATGGAGGTGCATTTGGCACAGGCTCTGGTTTTAGCAAAGGAAGCGGATCTGTCTCAGGAAGTGGTTTTGGGTCTAGCCACGCAAGTAGTTTTAGTTCAGGCAGTGGCTCAGGTGCTGGGGCTTTGGCAAATTTCGGATCGCACGGAGGAGCCTTCGCTGCTGCTGGAGCCCATAGTTCAGGATCTGGAGCTGCTGGTGCCTCATCCAGTTCAGGATATGCAGGTAAAAAATTTTGTGCAATATGTGATAGTATGTAACAGTGATCATTTGCCACATAAATTGATTATATGAATGAGTAAGATGTGCAGTTATATCATATGTATTAGGAAAATGTTCATTAATAGAGCAGTAGTTGAATGACCTTATTCATATTTTAGGATCTCACCCTGGGACCTGCCCAAACTTCGGTAGTTGTGGAAAGCCAGCAGGCTACAGCAAAAAATGCAACTTTGATGGCGACTGCAATGCTTCAGAGAAATGCTGCTTCGATCCTTGCTCCCCTAAGCAGCACTGGGTTTGCAAGGCTCCAGGGACGAAGTCTGTGAATCAGTGGTAAAAAGAAACTAGAAAACATAATACTAAATACTTTTTGTTACATGGTCAGAAGCTAAAGTTGCTTTGAAAGGATCCCTACCCCAGGCGCCCAAAAATAGAATATGAGAAACAATTTGAAACACCCCTCTCATAAAATGAAATACTCTGAATAAAATATTTAAACCTCAAGTATCTTGAAAAGTAATAGAAGAAATCACTTTCAGCATCTGGCCAGTAATTACTTTGCATTATTTATTCTTAAAATTGTTTGTTCCATTGTCCTCAATGTTCTCTTCAAGATGTAAAAGTGCTTCTGTTATTCTTCATTCAATTATATACATGACTATTGCTAAATGAATAAAAAGAAAATATGATGGTTAGTTTTCTTTCTGCTGCCAAAATATGCCATTTCTGTTTAGCTTGCTTAGTTCTAAATTGTGGTGAGAACTGTTATTATATTTCCGTTAAAGACAAATGTATTCTAGTGGTCCGAAAGAGGAAGGTACCGAAAAGATCTGGCTACTTGTGGAAGTTGCATTTTTGTTTACAGGAGACATCCTCTGCTTATCGCTGGAGTCCAGAAGACATAGCAATACGAAACATTCTGCCTAAGTTCATGAGACCTCCCAAAAACGAAAATCGAAAGTTAACTGAAAAGTAGTTACAACCCTCATGAACACTATTACATTGTTCTAATATCCACTTATACTGAGTAATTTGCAAATTCATTTAATCACCCTCTTCTCAAACACCTTCAATCAAGCTAGCTTATTGTCACTATTGCAAGATGAAACAATGGTGTCCTTACTTACTTCACCGAAATTTAGTTAGTTTCTCTGCATGGCTTTAAGGAACATTTTGTTATCCTTCTTCATTGCCCCGATGAATTTAGCAGCACGAGGTAAGTGCGACTTGAAAGACAAAGGCAAGGTTATCTTTATTCAAAATCATGTCAAATATTGGCCTGACAAGTGTAGGTAAAACGCAGCCTATTGTCAAGAAATTGACCAATATCAATGCAAAATGGCAATATATGGACATGTGCTTACAATCTGGCCATGTTGCAGTTGGTTCCACACCATCTAATTCTTTCTCACTTGTCTTTTCTCTCTATCCAACAAAGGTCTTCTCCAGACCTTATTTTTGACGTCTTTTGCCAATAAATCGATCTTTTAGATCTGTTAAACGACTACACTTTCAACTTCGAAGTGTCTGTAGGGCCTCTGTCAGTTTTAAATTGGGGGCATGACTAAATTGGCAGCCCTTAATATAGTCAACTCCAAAGGTCTCTCAAACTCAGTTTTGTCCATATATTCCCAATCTCTCTTAAACTCAGTGTGAAGGTAATAATCTCTAAGGTCTTTCACATTTCAGCAAAACCAAAATAAATGAATAAATTAATAAAATTCTCGGATTCCAGATGTTTAAGTCTGCTTCAGGAAATCCATTGTTTCTATTCTGAAGGTAGTTGTTTTTGTTACCTCTAATCCCTAAGCTTTATAGATGTATTATTTATTCTAGCTGAGAATATCAGTTATAGAAATCTGAGAGTTTTCGTTTTCTTTGATTATATTGCAATCAAAATCAGTTTATGTAGTTGAAATATACACCCCGTATTTTAAATATCTGTAGTGTATGCCACAACCTGATCTCATTTCTACATGTACATTAAGGAATTTTCTTTTCCAGGGGATTAGTTTAATGATAGTTTCCTTTGTCTCATATATAAAAGTGAATGTCTCTATGTTTGCATGTTTGTTTGTATGTTAGTTTGTATGTGTACTATAGAAATCTGAACCGCTTGACCGATCTAGATGAAATTTTGGCACGTGAATATCAATTGATTCAACTTGATACTATACAAATATATTAGTGCACGGACGGAATGCCGAATGCATTTTTGTCGAAGGACAAAAAGCAGAAGCCAGGAAGCCGAACGGACACAATGCCGAACAGACATTAAGTTCGACAGGACAAAAATGCCGAATAGTGCTAAGATTTACGAAAGATAAATAAAGCAAAAATAATAATAGGATGATAACATTTGCTGAGAGATATAGATAACTTTTCACTAATTCGATAATTACTATTTAACTGCTTGTTTAATTAACAATTACCTAGTTTACTAATACTGCTTTGTAGTTATATATTTTTTTCTATATTCAAATTTGACTATAAGAACAAAAACAATAATAGTTTTTTTTTCTTCAGTCGTTAGAAAATCGATAAGAAGGCTTTTTCTTTGTTTGTTTTGAAAATTTCAGAACACATATAAAAGACAAAAGGAGCAAAATAAAAGTAAAATGCTTGATAATTATTTTATTTCGACAAATTTTATTAAGAGTAAAATATTTTAAAATTGTGAGCCAGAGATCGTAGAAACGCTAATCCTTCGTCCTTATCATAAGAACAAAATATGGATTTTATTCTATCGTTAATGGCATCGTATTTCTTGTTAGGTCGTGATATATCAATCCCTGCAGAAGCCTGCTCAATTAGAATTTCATTACATGCTTGTTCATTTCTGATAACTTTTAGTAATTTGGTGAGTGTTTGATAACCTTTAGTATTTTGGTGAGTGTTGGATGGGTTACATTAATTCTCTCTTTAAAAGCCTGATGCCAGCCTTCAAGGGAATTGTTTGTTCTCGGTAAATTTTCATTAACTCTAGTGTGAACAGACCACAAATCAGCATCAAACAATGGTTTCCTCCTTCGAACTCGCTGGATTATTCCTAACCACGTACTTTCGAAGTAAACCAAAAAATCACTTAGTAATTCATCAGTTTCAGCATCTAAGGAATTCACCAATTCGTCAAATAAATCACGTACATCTGCAGGTGGGACGAAAGCAAGTGCTTGTAACTGCTTGATGAAAATAGCTTTACTGGGTTCAACATACCACTGCTGTAGACCACAAGACTGGATATTCCGCCATAAACATTGGCCGAAATGGAAGAAACAACCTGATATAGATGTATTAGGAAAGTTCTTTTTAATGTTATTTATTGTTGCTCTTTCGAAATCAACAGGCTCCTGAACACCTCTGCTTTTTAAAAACCCAAAAGTTTCGTCATATGTTTTTTCTTCTTTGTTACTGGCAATACAATACACAATGGCAAGGTTTTACTTTTTAAAACAATTGCATGTATGGTATAAAGCTGTTTGCTTAAAGGAGTGGAGTTAAATGTGCCATCGGCAAACCATGCTTGTTTTTTAGATAATAATACCAAGTTATTTTCTGTCGAGAAAATTGTAACAGAGGTAGTTTCGTAAAGACGAAAATTCTCGCCACGGTCTGTCATGTCCAAGTCTTCACTTTCTTCATTCTTTCTCGCTCGCCTTACCATTCTTGCAAGTGTTTCTCTTTTAGGTATAGAACCAGCAATGCTGAGCTGCAGTTCTTCCAAGACATTATTTATTACACGGCTTGTTACCTCTTCTGTTTGTTCTGCTGTAGTCTTCATGTTATCCAAAGCTTTTAAAATGGTATTATGAGCACCGTCGGGAGGATGTGAATGATCTGAAGCTTGTCCATGTTCGGTATCACTGATCGTTCTAATTTTACCGTTGCACACTTTTCGTCGCTCACATCTCCAGTAAGTAGTTTCTTTAACAATTTTATCGACAACGTATGAATATCCATTATGAAGCAATTGTCGGCCACCACTTCCTGTCTTAGTGAATTCCATGGTTGAACTCGCAAAAAATAAATTCCAGTCAAATTTGAATATAGAAAAAATATCTATAACTACAAAGCAGTATTAGTAAACTAGGTAATTGTTTTAAACAAGCAGTTAAATAGTAATTATCGAATTAGTGAAAAGCCAAACTTCATTGAAGAAAAAATCTTAACAATTATTATTTTTGCTTATATTTATCTTTCGTAATCTTAGCAATATTCGGCATTTTGTCCGTTCGACTTAATGTCTGTTCGGCATTGTGTCTGTTCGTCATTATGTCTGTTCGGCATTCTGTCCGTTCGGCTTCCTGGCTTCTGCTTCTTGTCCTTCGACAAAAATGCATTCGGCATCCCGTCCGTGTACCAATATATTATCGAAGATGCTTTTGAGTCACCAAAGTAATACCTGGATAAAAGGGACAGAGAGAATAGTAATACCTGGATAAAAGGACTGACAGCACAGTCATATCAGGATAAAATGGACAGTCACCTCAGTAATACCTGAATAAAAGGAACAGAGAGCACATTATTATCTAGAGTAGTGGAATGGTCATCACAGTCATATCTGGATAAAAGGGATAGTCACCACAGTAATATCTGGATAAAGGGGACAGACATCATAGTAATACCTAGATAAAAGGGACAGAGAGCACAGTAATACCTGGATAAAGGGAACAGACAGTATAGTAATACCTAGATAAAAGGAGTCAGACAACATAGTAATTACCTGGATAAAAAGTGACAGAGAGCACAGTATACCTGGATAAAAGGACAGAGAGCACAGTAATACTGGAAAAAGTGACAAAAGCACAGTAATACCTGGCTAAAAGTGACAGAGAGCACAGTAATACCGAATAAAAGGGACAGAGAGCACAGTAATACCTGGATAAAGGGAACAGACAGTATAGTAATACCTAGATAAAAGGAGTCAGACAACATAGTAATACCTGGATAAAAGTGACAGAGAGCACAGTAATACCTGGATAAAATGTACAGAAAGCAAGTATAACCTGGATAAAAACGTGAACAGAGGAGCACCAGTAATACCTGGATAAAAGTGACAGAGAGCACAGTAATACCTGGATAAAAGTGACAGAGAGCACAGTAATACCTGGATAAAAGTGACAGAGAGCACAGTAATACCTGGATAAAAGGGACAGAGAGCACAGTAATACCTGGATAAAGGGGGACAGACAGCATAGAATACCTGGTTAAAAGGAGTTAGACCAACAATAGTAATATCGTAGATAAAAGGGACAGAGAGCACAGTAATACCTGGATAAAAGGGACAGAGAGCACAGTAATACCTGGATAAAAGGGACAGAGAGCACAGTAATACCTGGATAAAGGGGGACAGACAGCATAGAATACCTGGTTAAAAGGAGTTAGACAACATAGTAATACCTGGATAAAAGGGACAGAGAGCACAGTAATACCTGGATAAAAGGGACAGAGAGCACAGTAATACCTGGATAAAAGGGACAGAGAGCACAGTAATACCTGGATAAAAGGGACAGAGAGCACAGTAATACCTGGATAAAGGGGGACCAGACAGCATAGAATACCTGGTTAAAAGGAGTTAGACAACATAGTAATATCTAGATAAAAGGGACAGAGAGCACAGTAAATACCTGGATAAAGGGGGACAGACAGCATAGAATACCTGGTTAAAAAAGGAGTTAGACAACATAGTAATATCTAGATAAAAGTGACAGAGAGCACAGTAATACCTGGATAAAGGGTACAGAGAGCACAGTAATACCTGGGATAAAAGGGACAGAGAGGCACAGTAATACCTGGATACATGACCAGAGAGCACAGTACTACCGTGATATGAAAAGGGACAGAGGCACAGTAATACCTGGTAAAAGTGACAGAAAGAAGTAAGTCCTGGAGAACAGGGCAGAGAGCCTTATAATACCTGGATAAAAGGGACAGAGAGCACAGTAATACTGGATAAAGGGACAGAGAGCACAGTAATACTGGAAAAATAAAAGGGGACAGAGAGCACAGTAATACCTGGATAAAAGTGACAGAGAGCACAGTAATACCTGGATAAAAGGGACAGAGAGCACAGTAATACCTGGATAAAAGGGACAGAGAGCACAGTAATACCTGGATAAAAGGGACAGAGAGCACAGTAATACCTGGATAAAGGGGGACAGACAGCATAGAATACCTGGTTAAAAGGAGTTAGACAACATAGTAATATCTAGATAAAAGGGACAGAGAGCACAGTAATACCTGGATAAAATTGACAGTGGGAGTAGTGAAAATGGTAATTTAAATTTGACGTCTTCAAGGGTTGCTTGAAAGAGAGAGAGAGAGAGAGAGAGAGAGAGAGAGAGAGAGAGAGAGAGAGAGAGCAAAATTGGTGGAGGGGTGTATGGGAGTGGTTTGATGGCGGACGTAAGCATGTGTCTGTTGTGGCGATCGCCGAGTATATCAGTGGCAGTATTGTGTTACAACTCACAAGGGCCATAAGAAGTGAAGAGTCAGTAAGTTGGAAAAGACAGTCAGTCAGAAGTAGCCAGTGTTATTTGGTGTTTTCGTGGTTGATATTGGTATTGTAAAGTTCTGCGTGTGTCTGTCTGGTTGTGGTGAAGTTGAAGAGGTTGGTTGTGCGTGTTAGTGTCCGAGTTGGTGGTCGGGAACAGTGTTGGTGGCGGTTTGTTGTGCTGGGTTGGAGTTGGCCTATGATTTGTTGTGTTGTTTTCGAGCTGTTGGTGTTTTTTTTGCATGGTGATTGCATGATGAGTGTAGGGAATGTGCTGTATGAGAGTGTGAAAGCCAGGATTGTGGAACAGGCGAAGAGAATAAAGAGTAGTGTTCAATATAGAAGTAAGCATGATTTTGAAGAGGCAAGAATGAATGATGGTGAGTCGTTGTCAATGTATGTGTGCAGGTTGGAAATATTAGCTATGAAAAAGTTTGGGGATGAAGGGATAAATGAGCATCAGGAATTAGTGAGGAAGTTGTTGGCGACTGTGCCTGAGAGTGTGTATGAGTTTATAAATCTGAAACGTAAGGAGAAAATGAGATGGACGAATGAAAGGTTGACGTGGAACGACATTTTAGAGATAGTAGAGGATTATGAGTTAGAGAGGTGTATGAAAGAGAGTAGAAGTGTTAGTGTTAGGACTGAAGTAACTGAGGGTATACCAGAGTTTAAGAGCTATGGGGAGACAGTTTTAGAAGGGCCGAGGCGAATGGTAGAGCAAGTGGTTGAGAGGAGCATTAGAGCAAGTAACGTAAGTGTTGTTAACCCTTAGAGAGATCGGAGTGCAAGCGTTGGAAAAGTAAGGTCTGCTAGTCGTGAATGAGAACAGTAGTGTTATAGATGTGGAAAGCAAGGAAATAAGAAGAGTGAGTGCCGGTGAGCATTGAGAGCGTGTTTTGTGTGGACAGATAAGTCATATGGTGAGGGAATGTAAGAAAGATAGGGATATTAAGTGTTAGGTGTGGGCAGGTAGGGCACATAGTGAGTGGATGTCGAGTACCTGTGTGACCAAGGTTTGTGGTAATTGTGGAAAGAATGGGCATTATGCTAGGATGTGTAAGGAACCACATGCAAAATGTGTTGAATGTGGAATGGAAGGTCATGTAGCGAGTGTGTGTGTAGGCAAAAGAGGATGAGTCAGGCTGGGAAATCGGGAAACTAGGTACAAAGGGGATTCAGTTGGGTGGGTCCTCTGGTGTGCGGGCAGTAGGAGCAATACATGTGCGTGAAGGATTGTTGCATGAAAAGGGTTTGGGGATAGAGCTCATGAATGTATGACTGTAAAAGTGAGGTGCAAAGGGGTGTGTTTGGTTGCTTTGATTGATAGCGGGTGCAGTGTCAATGTTCTTTTTAAGAATGGATATAACAAGTTGCGGAGTGAGTGTGAAATTAGGAAATGTAAAGGGGAGGTATGAGGAATATGAAATTTAGGTATGCCTGTGGTGGGAGTAGTGCTT
The DNA here is from genome assembly GCF_015104395.2 of Macrobrachium nipponense. NCBI lineage: Eukaryota > Metazoa > Arthropoda > Malacostraca > Decapoda > Palaemonidae > Macrobrachium > Macrobrachium nipponense. The sequence continues at coordinate 77,557,645 of NC_061100.1, read as the reverse complement.
GAAAATAAAGAAATTGTAGGGGTTGTGATGGATGATAGTGACTTTTATGTGATCGAGGGAATGAGTGATAAGTATGATATATTGTTCGGGTACAGGTTCCTGAAAAAGTGTGGGATGGTGGTCTGTCCGAGCACGAATATGACTAAATTGCATATGAAAGGGAATGTACATGGAGAGTTGTACTTGGATAGGGATGGAGGGGTAAATGGTAAAATATGGAAGGGGGTGCCATTGGTTGCAAAAGAGAGTGTAAAAGTGCCGCGAGAAGTCGCAGAAGTTGTTAGTGTACAAGTTGCTTGACTGGATAGTCTTGTGATTGTCAAAGGTGATAAGTGTGCATATGTGGTTGAGGGTGTGGATGCGAACAAGTTGGTAAGGGTGAGCGTGCATGTATACGACGGGATTTTAGATATGGAGAATCCTTGGGTTTTTGTAGCCTCACTGCCAAGTGTTAGGAAGAAGCGACTGTGGGGTATACGTGAAGGTGATTGTATAGGGTTGTTGTATACATTGGTGAATGTAGATGATGAAAGATATGTTAAGGCAGGTGATGACAAGTAGCGTGAAAGAAAGTGATGATTGGAAGTATGATGAGTTGAGAGAAAGAATTGAGGTGGATGAAAATGTTAGTGATAACGAGAGGAAATAGCTGATGCACATGTTATGGGATAGGTGGGGTGCGTTGAGTTGTGGTGACGAGGATTTTTGGGGGTCAAAGCTTCCCGAATTCAAGATAGTTTTGGAAGACGATACCCCCATATATCAGTGTCCCGACACTTGACTGCGCCTTTTACCAGAGAGATTGAGGGAAAGTGTGAGGAACTTGAGCGTGGGAGTGATGGAGAGGAGTGAGAATGCTTGGAATAGTCCCATACGTAAGCCAGATGGAAGTTTAAGGATGTGTGTAGATTACAGAAGGGTAAATGAAGTGACTGTGAAGGAGTGATTCCCGATGAATGTGATGTCTGATTGTATGTATAAGATGCATGGGATGAGAGTGTTCATGAAATTAGATTTTGTAAGGGGCTATTACCAAATACCTCTTGAGGAAGGGAGCAGGCATGTTATGGCTTTCTTGAATGGTAGCTGTCACTATCAATTCAAGCAGTTATGTTTTGGGTTGGCTAATGCGCCTGCTGCCTTCCAGAGGGCGATGAATGTAGTTTTGGCTGGTTTTGATTGAAAGAAGATGACTGTGTTTATAGATGACATTTTGATTGCAAGTGAGACTGTTGAGGAGAATATGAAACTGCTTGAGGTGTCAGAATGTTTGGAAGAGGTTGGAGTGAAAGTGAAGCTAGAGAAGTGTATGTGGTTGGCTGGGGAAGTGGAATTTTTTGGTCATAAGGTTATTGCAAGTGGCGTAAGGAAGAGTGAAAAGTTTGTGGAAAAAGTAAGGGAGTTTCCACATCCCTGGACCATGAGTGACTTAAAGGGTTTTTTGGGTTTGATTGAGTTTGAGAAGAAGTTTGTTAGGGATTGTTCGGGTATAGGGAAGCCACTGACTGAATGGGCAGGGAAGAAAAATTGTACTAAGCTGAGGTGGGATGAGCAAATGGTGGGAGCACTTGAGAGATTGAAAGAGGAGGCTGCTAGAGATGTCACCTTGGCTTTTCCAGACTAAAGTGAGGATTCAAGTAAGCTTGAGTTGTATACTGATGCGAGTAAGTTTAGTATGGGAGGATGCTTGGTGCACAAAACTGCACATGCAAGATGTGAATGGGGAGGGACAATTGAGAGTAATTGCATATGTGAGTAAAGCTTTTAATAAAGCAGAGCTGAAGTATTCAGTGGTTGAGAAGGAGCTTGCAGCAATAAGATTTTGTGTAAAAGCGTTGAAAGTGTTTTTGTATGGGGTAAAATTTGTCATGAGGATGGACCATCGGCCATTAGTGTATATGATTAAGAAAGAAAGTGTGAATGTTAGCATTGTGAGGATGAGTGAGGATTTGAGTGGGTTTGATTTTAGATTAGAATATGTGGCAGGGAGTAAAAATGTGATTGCTGATACAATGTCTAGGATGCATGGTAAGGGCAATGGTATCATGAAAAGTGACTGGGATCTGAACATGGTACCTGAGGGTTTAGTTGTGAAAGAGAGGTTTGAAGGGGATGACAGAGTGTGTGAATGTTTGTTTTCAGCACTGAAAGACTTGGTAGGTAAGGGTCTGGTTTAAGAGGTACCTGGTAGTGTGAATGAGTTGAGAGTTGAGGGTCTGGTTTAAGAGGTACCTGGTAGTGTGAATGAGTTGAGAGTGAAGTTGATGAGTGATGTGCAGAAGGAAGTGGCATATACGGAGGAACAAGGTGGGGAAGAGGCACTGTTGCATAAATTGTTGTCAGCAGTAGCTGAGTTGTTTGGAATAAAAGCGTTTTTGTATTTTGGATGGGACAGACTGGTTGAATATTGAGGGAGGGTAAGTACAGGTAGTGAGCATGGGATTTTGATGTCTCAGTGTGGGGAACATGGTTGTAACTGGTTGGTTACAAAAAGGGACTGTGAAGGGGATTTGAGTCAGAATTGCAGAAATGGGGAAATAACTGAGGATGAAAGAGGTGAGGATGATTGTGATATGGGTAACCACGTGGACATAGCAGTGAATGTGTGTATGCATGGGACTCAGGGGAAAATGGTGATGTTTGCCAGAATAAATGAAAGTGGGTACTGTAATTTGGTTGGCAAAGGGCCACAAGTTTCCTTGGTGAGTGGGTCAGTGGTAAATGAACTTGAGAGATGCGATTGGGAAGTGAAAAGGCAGTGTACAAGTGTAAGAATACATGGGCTAGGACAAGGAAGTGTTTTAGTATGGGAAGAGGTATGGTTAAAGGTTAGGTTAGGAGAGTTGAAGTAATACATAACTTTATAGTTATGAGAGAAAACGATATGCCAGCTTGCTTTTGGATAGGGATAGATTTTTTGAGGATGCATGATGTAGGATTAGATTTATGAAACGGAATTCTTAGAAAGGGGGTTAGAAAGTTAGCTAGGATTAAAGATAATAATGCATTTGTAGTGAACTAGGAGTGAGAATGATTTGTTGCGTGAGGAAGAGATTGAGGAAATGCAAGATAAGTGCCTGAAGATAAGTATGTTGCGACAATGTGTTTTGGGAGGAGTGCATGTGGAAGATTGGCCATGTGAGTTGGATGCATATAAGAGGGTTGCTGAATGGTTTATAGAGTTTAAAAACATAGTGTACTTTTTGCATCAGGAAGGGGTGTATGACAGGGAAGTGTATGTGCTGGTGTTTTCTGTTGAGTCAGCTGTGAGTATGTGTTTGTTGGTGCATGCTCGGTTTGGGCATATGGGAAAAAATAAGTTGTGGGAATGGATGAGAGAGAGATTGTATGCGCCTGGGTTGAATAAGATTTGTATGGATGTAGCTGTCACATGTGAAGACTGTCAGGAGGGAAAGTATCAGAGTGTGCATGCGAGTCCACCTGTGTTGCGATTGCAGATGAAAGAGCCATTTGAAATGCCTGTAATTAATTGTCTTTCTTTGCCTAGGACTGCATGAGGAGACATGTGGGGATGATAGTGATGGTGGATCACATGAGTAAATTTGCTTATGTGGTTCCCATCAAAGACAAGAGGAGTGAAACTGTTGTGCAAATGGTGGGTCAAGTGATGTTGCCTATGTGTGTGTGTGTAAGCTGGTGAAAATGTTGAGTGACAATGGACCTGAGTTTGTGGGATAAGAATTTGAGGAAATAATGAAGGAATGGCGCATTGTGCATGTGTATTCTACTCCATATGTGCCCAGTATAAATGGTTTGGCTGAAAGGACTGTTAGAACGATGTCTGAGATTTTGCGAATGATGAGTAAATGCGACAATGACTGGGATATATATGTAGGATGTGCAGTGTGGGTATATAATGCCACACTGCAGAAGAGAATAGGTATGTCTCCTTGTAAATATGTGTGGAAATTTGAAAGGATTGTTAGGCCGCAGTTGGGCCTGTCAGAGAGTGATTGGGATTTGTGGAAGAACGTGAGTAAAAGATTTGAAAGTTTTAAGAATGGGGATAAAGTGTTGAAAGAGTGGTTGAGATAGGAGGAATGACTGTGCATAAGATAAGGGAGAAATTTGAAGGGCCTTTTGAGATTTTGGAAGTGGGACCGAGTGGATTGAGTTATGTTTTTGGGAAATTACAATTAGGTGGGGGATGGATGAGGTTAGGGCACACCATAACCAGTTCCGTAAGTGGAGGGAAGTACCACAGTATGTTTGGGAGAATGCAATGATTGAATGGTTGAGGGTGAATAAGTATGAGCCAAGTCTCAGTGAACAAATGGGTCTGGGGGATCGACAGTGTTAATTGAGTGTGGAAGAAAGTGGAAGAGTGTAGCGAAAGGATGTGGAAAGAAGAAGCGTGAATGGCATGGTAAGGGTGTTAGTGGTGGGATGCAAACGGTTGATAAAGCATGTAATATGGATGACTTTGAGGGAATGAATGATACTTATAGTGTGTGAAGTTTTGAGTTAACAGGGATATGTGAGACCTCAGTGGGAAGGGCACTGAGTAGTAAGGAGCTAGTTGATAGGATGGATAAGTCTTTGCAAGAGTTTGACAGAAGTATGGATGAACTGAGTGGTTTGGTAGCAGAAATAAGGGAAATGCTGGGACCAGAGCTAGAAGATGTCGATGAGGTAGTAAATGAGATTTAGGAGGATAGTAGTGAGGGAGATAATGGGAATTTGAATGAAAGTGGTTTGGAAGAAGTGAATGGAGATGTAACTGAAAGAATGTATAAGGGTCCTCAAACAAGATCCAGGGGGCCTGCATCCGAGCATCCTTGGGTGTTGCGGAAAGCAATTTAGTGTGGTTGCTGAAAGTGTAAGAAGACGTTGTCAAATGTAAGGAGGGGGGAATATGGAAGAGTGATAATGGTAATTTAAATTTGACAACATCTTCGAGGGTTGCATGAAAGAGAGAGAGAGCAAAATTGGTGGAGGGGTGAATGGGAGTGGTTTGATGGCAGACGTAAGCATGTGTCTGTCTGTTGTGGCGATCGCCGAGTACATCAGTGGCAGTATTGTGTTACGACTCACGAGGGCCATAAGAGGTGAAGAGTCAGTAAGTTGGAAAAGACAGTCAGTCAGAAGTAGCCAGTGTTATTTGGTGTTTTCATGGTTGATATTGGTATTGTAAAGTTGTGCATGTGTCTGTCTGGTTGTGGTGAAGTTGAAGAGGTTGGTTGTGTGTTTTGGTGTCTGTGTTGGTGGTTGGGGACAGTGTTGGTGTTGGCGATTTGTTGTGCTGGGTTGGAGTTGGCCTATGATTTGCCGTGTTGTTTTCGAGCTATTGGTGTTTGTTTGCATGGTGATTGGGGTGTTGTTTTGTGAGTTGTTGTAAAGTGTTGGTGTTTGTCTGTCTTGGGTAGTGAGATTCTTGGTGGTGGTTGTGTCTGGACTAGCCTAGCCTATATCCAGTGGACAGCACAGCATATAACCCTGAAGTCAGTCATTGATGGTGAGTACGAAAGTGTGAAGTTGTCTGTGGTTTTCGTTGAACCAATTGGTGAGTACGAAAGTGTGAAGTTGTCTGTGGTTTTCGTTGAACGAATTGCCCTGCGGGTAAAAAGTAACGTAACGGAAAAAATGTGGTTGTGGGAAATTTTGTCAGCTGGTACGATTAAAGTAATTGTGGGGAGTTTGCTCGCTTTGTTGCTTTGCATGATCCTGCCACAGTAATACCTGGATAAAAGTGATAGAGAGCACAGTAATGCATGGATAAAAGGGACAGTCACCAAAGTAATACCTGGATTAAAGGGACAGTCACCAGAGTAATTTCTGGATAAAAGGGACAGTCATCATGGTAATACCTGGACAAAGGGGAGGATAGCACAGTAATCCCTGGATAAAAGGGACAATCACTACAGTAGTACCTGTCCCACGTCTCTTCGAAGGTGAATGTTTGCATGAAAAGAGCAGAGCTGTCAGTCGGACCTCAACACAAACCTCTCCCCCAATCCCTCCCCTATAGCCATGTTTCTCTCTAGAGTAATCATGGATGGTGTGTATCTTTTAATATTTTAGCAAGACTTTATTATTGACATTCTGTGTATAGCCAATGAAAGCCCTTTGATGGAGTGTCTTACGTCTGGAACAGTGGCGAATTTAAGGGGTGGGGGACCTGGTCACGTGCCTCCCCATGGATATAAATAATAGAACATTGTTTTCTTTCAATAAATCATTATAAGTAAAAAAAATTTGCTTAGTTAATGATTATTTCAACATCAACAACTATACAACAACAACAACCACTACAACTACTGTGTATATATGTGTGTATAATTTTATAAAAATTTTATATATATATATATATATATATATATATATATATATATATATGTATATATATATATATATATATATATATATATATATATTATATATATAAATATATATATATATATATATATATTACTATATATATATATATTATATATATATATATATATATATATATACCATATTTGTGTACATGTTATACACACACACACACACACACACACACCACACTCACATATATATATATATATATATATAATATATATATATATGTATATATGATATATATATATATAATGTATGCTATATATATATATATTCATACATAATACATATATATATATATATATATATATATATATATATATATATATATATATATATATACATACACTGGTACCTCGAGATACGAAATTAATCCGTTCCGAGGCGGCCTTCGTATCATGAGTTTTTTGTATCTTGAACCGCATTTTACATGTAAAATGCCTAATCCGTTCCAAGCCCTACCAAAAAAACCCCTCAGTAAAGTTAAATTTATTTCCAGGCCTAGAACACATGTTCTAGGGTTACGACGCTGATCCGACGGAAGAAATATGACTATAAAAAGGCAAAATACTGTACATACTTGAGTAATATTCAACTGCATGTAATGTTCAACCCCATTTTTACTGCATATATTAGGACTTTAGCATATGTCCCTTAGTAATAAGCCTAGCCTATGTTAGCAGTTGCTACTGTAGCCTAGTTTATGATTCTAACATCTAAACCTAAGAAGCTAAAAGCTTAGAATATGCCAATAAAATGTATAAATAATCAGTATGTACTCATTTCAAATAATTATTAATTAATCATTAACTATAATACACACACACACACACACACAAAATTCCAATTGTTTGTTTACATTCAGCTCTAACGAGTACCAAACGATCGCCAAGCAATCACTTTTCCTAGGACACAGTAAGCCATAAATTTTCATTAGTATCTTTCTTCAACTAATGAAACTAACAAACAGTATAATAGCCATTCATTTCTATTCTTTATTCTATCTTTACCTAATGGAGATACCGAGTTACTGACAGCTAAAATGAAACATATACGTAATATCAAAACAGAAGAAGAATTCTAGAAAATATGTATTTGTTGGCTTCGATGATAACAGTCTGATTTATTTTATATTTTATGATGTCTAATTCACAATTTTTTTTAAATTAAATGTATTGCATGTACTTTTTAAATGATTATTAAGTAACCATTAACTATTATAAACAATCAAACAAAAACAAAAAAAGCTTCCAAACTTCTGTTTACATCCAGCACTTACAAGTACCAAACGATCGCCAAGCAATCACTTTTCCTAGCACACAGTAAGCCATAAATTTTCATTATCTCTCTTCAACTACTGAAACTACCAAACAGTATAATAACCATTCATTTCTATTCTTTATTTTATCTTTACCTAATTTTTTTTTATTAAATATATTGCTTGAACAACTTTTTCAATTTGCAGCATCGTTTTACCAATAGAATACATAGAGCACAAGGCGTAGATGCTGACCGATAGGGAGCAGGTTCTTATGGGGTGAATAGCAACAGAGAGCGGGAGAATGGTGGCGAGTTTACTCAGTTGGCGGCGCGCGAGTTTTAAAATTGTTCTCGGTGGTCCGGGCAAATCTCGGGACTTTACAGCAACAACCTTTCGTAACTTGAACTATTTTCGTATGTAGAGCCCAAAAAATCTTCGTATTTGCTTTCGTATCTCGAGTTTTTCGTAAGTTGAGCCTTTCATATGTCGAGGTACCACTGTATATATAAATATATATGTATATATAAAATATATCTATATATATATGTATATATATATATATATAATATATATATAAACACACATGTATATATATATATTATATATATATTATTATATATATATACACACACACATATATATATATATATATATATATATATATATATATATATATATATATATATTATATATGTAGGCTAGGGTTTTTGATTAATAATATATTGTCCATGTGTTCTCTGTGACCTATGGAATGTGGAGAACAGTGAGAAGCAACGACCCGAGAAAGCTGATGAATGAGTATTCTATGGGTGACGTGAGATAAAAAATGCTTAGTTGGACAAGTCAATGTACTGAGTTTATTAACTCTTCTCAAAGTGCCTTTGTGAAACTGGTTGCGGCCAGAATTGTGAGGCGTTAACAAACTGTGTGTTCGTATGTGAGTGTGCACCTCTTTCTGTTAATAATGCTGAATACCCGAGTCTATGGGGGAATTTTGATAGAGGCGTCTTTGAGAGAAAGGCAAGATGCCGTGGCGCTCACCGGGAGTCTTTGTTAAATAGTGTTTATAGTGTTCCGACTGCTTGGGTGAGTGTTAAGATTACTTTAGCCAAAGAGCGGCTTCTTGTCTGTTTGACATTTTTAAGAATATCTGATCTTTAGATTTTGTTGCTAAACTTATGTGTACTTGCCGGGATGTGTTCTGTGTCTTTGAAACAGACCGTTCTGGCAGAACTGGCAATGGGGGGACAAAGAGTTCCCAGATGGGTGTAGACTTTTTTGGTGACTAATGGTGACTACCATTACTATCAGACATTTTACTGTTCGGGGTTTTTTGAGTTAGTCTCTAAGACTTGATTACTTGATTGATTAATTATTTATTCATTGTTAATAAATGTTAATGTTATGATGCGACTCTCTCATTTTCATTACCTGTTAGAATGGAGAGAAAGAGGTGGAGAGTGGAGAGAGAGAGATTGCTTAGAGAGAGGTGTTGGTGCTAGAGAGAGAGAGAGAGAGAGAGAGAGAGAGAGAGAGAGAGAGAGGCTGTGTGTAATACTGTGTGTATTGGTTTGCCTGACGTTCGTGCTGCACGCTTACCTAATAAGTAATGCGGGAATCTCCCCATTACAGGATTTGGTGGCTAGCGGTTAAAAAAGTGGTATAAAAGAGTTTTTTTTATGCCTGGGAATGCCAATGAAGAGATATAGGTGACCAGTTAGAAGATAAAGGGGTTATGGGGTATGGCTTAGCGATAGTTTTCGAACGACAAAGCCTTTGTGGGATTGTGGAAAATTGTTAAATTGTTAGATCTCGGTTGCTAAGTGAAAAGGGGTAGAGAAATATCCGTCCGTGGGATGTGGGATGAGGAAAGGAATTCTATTGGAGTCATCAGATTTGCCCGTACCGAGATTCTTCAGGACGTGAGAGCAACTCAGTCTGGTTTGTGAGTGAGAGTTGCCAGGTGCCATCTCGCCGATCGCGTTTACATTGTGCCGACGAGATTTACGTATTCTACACGAATTCCAAGTTCTTTTTGTTCCCATTATGGAGTGGTGAGTGTTAAAATATTGTTTATCAAAGGGGAGGGTTTTTGTTTAAATATTTCAGTGGAATGGGATTGGTTCAAGAGGTCAAAAATTTTTCTTTCTTTGCCCATAGTAGCAGTGACGTGTTTTCTTTATTCACGCGTGTTTATAATAGACGTATTCGTCTTTGTTCAAAATATGAGGGTGTATAAAGACGTTTTTTTCCATGCATGTGAACTGTGCTTAGATAAGCATATTTGGCTTGGAGACAAGAGCGGCCACAATTTCACGGGCTCAGCAGATTTCTGCTTACCACGCAGAGAGGCGCGTTGCAAGAGTATGGCCTGCCTCGAGGGAGGGGCATTGCGAGGGTACTGGCATCCCTCGGGTGATAGTTGCATGGTGGGTACTGCATACCTCGAGGGAGGGTATTCCGAGGGTACTGGCATGCCTCGGGGATTGCGAGATGGGTACTAGTGCATGCCTCGGGAGTGTTCTATCGCTTGACGGGGGAGTGTCAACGCTCATTGGGGGGGGGGGGGGGGGGGGGGAGAGAAACTTTTTTTTTCTCATTGGGGGTGAACCCCTTTTTTTTTCTTTGTCGGGGTGTTGGGGGATGGGTTTGCCCTTGACAATGAATTTCCAATGGTAAGACATCAGCTGTTTGATTAGTTGATGAAGTGAAACGCCCGTAGAGTCTATTTTCTTAGAAAAGAGATTTTTTTTCTCTCTTGGAGGAAGAGAAAAGGAAATAAAAAGAGAATTGAAATGCATTATATGGGTGTATGTTTTACTTGTGCCTTGGAAGACACAAATATATTGGGGAGACACAGATTATTATTATTATTTTATTATTTTATTGTGTTGGAGGGATTACTTTGAAAATGGTGCCGAATGGTAATGCCCAGTGCTGTGAATGGTGTTGCATCTGGAGAAATTGTGTGTCATAAGGTTCAGCATTACTGTTGTATGCTATTTTGAATTTCACCCTTACTTGAGATCTTTGCAAGAGAATTGTTACTATGGAGAGTTATTATTATTATTATTAATAATGATTATACTTGAGATGTGTCACAGGAGGGTTGCTTAAGTATAATTATCATTACGGGAGACTTGTTTTACGAGAGATTTGAGATATTTCATGGGAGATTATTTTATAATTATTACAGATAATTATTCATGGAGAATTATTACAATGATTAATGGGGAGAAGTCTTGTCTTAATTATTTGTTAAGTTTTTGTAACTTTGGAGAATATTTCAGTCATTCATGGGGGATGAGTTTTGCTGAATCTTGATGAATCTGACTGAATCTTGGTGAATTGTGTTGAATCTTGCTGAACTTTTGCTGAATTTTGTGCTGAATTTCTTGGAGAATGGACAAGCATTGACATTGGTGATGTTTTTTTTATACTGATACTGGTGATTTTGATGATAGCAAAGTTTTGGTGATTTTGCGATAATGATATTTCTGATACTGATTTTTTATATACTAATACGTGGGCATTGTAACGCTATCAAGGGAGGTGGAATCTTTTTTGAATTTGGGTGGAACTAACAACACATTATTTTTGTTTTTTTTTCCTTTTTTTTATGTGTTCAGCAGATAATTGCTTTACATCTAGTGAGTCACGGGAGATAGTTAATAATGCCGTTGATTTTTCTTTCTCCTTTTTTGGAAGTTAGCCATCGCTGACACAAGTTTTTTTTTACCAAGGGTGAATTAGAATTTATTTTTTCTCTCCAGTTGGTGTGAATATTTTTTTTAATATCTCAGTTCGTGACTTAGAGTCATTGTTCGGGAACGTGTTTGTGTTTCAGCTATTTGATGCTATAGAGAAATATACGGGAGAATTTCTTGCACGTTTTGAATGCATACATAATGGCACTACATTTTTTCTCTGGATATTTGTGTTTCAGAAATTGTGAGTTTTCTTGCACAATACCTTTGTTGTATTTGTGACAACTTTGTGAGAGATAGGAAACTTGGCTAAGTTTTCTAGTGGCTTATGTCGTAGTGCATATGGAGAAGTCTTGGCTAAGACACTTTGTATTTGGAGTTTTGTTATAATGACTTGTGGCACATTGGTGATTTTTTCTAGAATTTTCTAGACATTTTTATTTGCCGAGTTTTTGCCCTTTTTATGCTAAACGGAGAGAGTTTTATAGTTTTTGGCTATAACATTGAGTTATTCTCTGGAGAATTGGAGATATATTATTTTGGAGAGATAATTGAGATATATTTGGAGTTATAATTGGAGGTATATTATTTTGGAGTTATAATTTGAGATATAATATATGGGAGATATATTTTTGGCCATTTTTGATATTTGCCAATGTGATGAGAGCTATGTTTAGTTCAGTTATTTTGCAGCCATCTTTGTTGCAAATGGAGACACATATTTGGAGATTATGGGGCAATATTTGTGAGTGTGTGAGTTAGATGCCTTGAGTGCACATTTTTTTGGAGATATATTTTTTGGAGCCTTGTTTTATTCCACATGGAGTTATTGGGGAAATAGAGGTAAATATTTTGTATTTGCCGAAATAGAGGTGAGTATTCTTTATTCCTGGAGTGGTGTCTTTTTTTATTAACATATGGCTATTGGAGAAATAAGAGTGAATAATATGGGGTTGGTTATTAACCAAATGGAGGAAATATTTTTATAACAGGAGTGGTGTTATTATTAATATGGTGTTACATATATATGGAGTTGGAATTAATCTTTGGTGGGTGACCCTTTTTTTTTGTGGTTATGGGAGTTTTTTCGAGCCAAGAGAAGATTTCTGTGGTTCTTTCTCTTTGGTTTCGTGACTATTTAGAGGCGAGTGACATTACTGCATTACGAGTCCTATGGAGATGTGTGCATTTTTTATGTTCACAAGTGTGTTATTTTGAAGGCATATAATTGGGCTGTGTCATGTTGAGAGAATACGTCTTTGAGACAAATGTTTGAACACATTAATCATATCCTGGAGTTAATTCTGTGAAATGTGTCAGTTAGACCTTTTTCTGTAGAGTCATGAGTTTTCCAAACTTGTGTGTCTGACTAGACAATTTTTATGCTGCTGTTTGAGCATACGTCCGCAGGCGATTTTTCTGCTGACAAGCGATGTGATGAGCCGTGTGCTGATCCTTTTCCTTTAGTGATGGTGATAGATCAGAATTTTAGCAATATCTGGAAATGTTGACAATAGCATTTCATGAAAGCGCATGGGTAAGAGTTTGCTTTCTGGCAAATTCCGTAACTTTACATGGAGCATTTCTTGGGAAAAAACGCGGGGGGTTTATGTATATCATACATATGTTATGTGTTTTGTGATGGGGAAGCTTATTTGTGATTATCTTTTTATTATTTTTCTTCTTTTTCCTATGAGAGATGTAATTGGGGGATTGAGCTTAAATAGCATTTCTTTTTTTACCGGGAGATGTAATTTTTCGAGGGTTGTTATTTACGTAAATGGGAGTTTGACATTAAGTCTTATTGTAATTAATTGTATGAGCAGTAAAGGGGTTTTTGCTGTTAAACATTGGAGATTTTTACTGATTTTGTGGGTTGTTCAGATATCAGAGCTTGAGAGAACATTTTTTGGGTCTGGGTGTGTTACGTGATTCTTTGTTTTTTTTTCTTGGGCTCATTACGATTTTTTCCTTTTTTTTCTTATGAAAACATTCGAGTTTGAAATATGAGTGCAGAAGTCCGTGGAGTTGCTGTGATTTCTGAGTTGTGTGTGTTCTGATGTGTGAGTTTGGAGAATTGAGTTGGAGAACTTGATGTTTTTTTTTTCTTTGAGAGTTGTGATAATGACTTATCATTTAGTAGTCATATTAAGGGAGTTAATTGGGAGACGTTCAGTTAGTATTTCTGACTTTTTTATCATTGTTTGATAGAAGTAGTATGTCTGGGTTAATTTTCTTAGATTGACCAAAGACTTGACTGACATACTAACACACCAAAAGTCATTTCTCGACGCCAGCAAGACATCCACCAGCCGTGCAGAGAGGTTGCTGCCGTTTTTGGTGATCGCGAGAGTCCTACAACGTGTCTTTTGGGGATCTGCAGAAGCCGTGAGAAGTCGTCTACAATGAGGGAGGCATTCCGTCTTCCTACAGTCTACTGTCTGTGCAGCTAGTTGCAGACAAGCAAAGAGGGATATTCAAGAATCCGAAATGCAGAAAACATGAGAGAAAATGCGTCTAGTGTTATTTGGAGATATAGGAGTAACAGACTTTATTTTATAATGCCAGAGACGTGCAGTTATTACTTATATTTTATTTTAAGCTGGCCAGTGTGTTTTATATTATATAAGCTATTTTGCTAGGCGGGAGCTAGCATGGAGTGGCCGAGCCATGTAGGCCTAGGGTTTTTGATTAATAATATATTGTCCATGTGTTCTCTGTGACCTATGGAATGTGGAGAACAGTGAGAAGCAACGACCCGAGAAAGCTGATGAATGAGTATTCTATGGGTGACGTGAGATAAAAATGCTTAGTTGGACAAGTCAATGTACTGAGTTTATTAACTCTTCTCAAAGTGCCTTTGTGAAACTGGTTGCGGCCAGAATTGTGAGGCGTTAACGAACTGTGTGTTCGTATGTGCGTGTGCGCCTCTTTCTATTAATAATGTTGAATACCCGAGTCTATGGGGGAATTTTGATAGAGGCGTCTTCGAGAGAAAGGCAAGATGCCGTGGCGCTCACCAGAAGTCTTTGTTACATAGTGTTTATAGTGTTCCGACTGCTTGGGTGAGTGTTAAGATTACTTTAGCCAAAGAGCGGCTTCTTGTCTGTTTGACATTTTTAAGAATATCTGATCTTTAGATTTTGTTGCTAAACTTATGTGTACTTGCCGGGATGTGTTCTGTGTCTTTGAAACAGACGGTTCTGGCAGAACTGGCAATGGGGGGACAAAGAGTTCCCAGATGGGTGTAGACTTTTTTGGTGACTAATGGTGACTACCATTACTATCAGACATTTTACTGTTCGGGGTTTTTTGAGTTAGTCTCTAAGACTTGATTACTTGATTGATTAATTATTTATTCATTGTTAATAAATGTTAATGTTATGATGCGACTCTCTCATTTTCATTACCTGTTAGAATGGAGAGAAAGAGGTGGAGAGTGGAGAGAGAGAGATTGCTTAGAGAGAGGTGTTGGTGCTAGAGAGAGAGAGAGAGAGAAAGGCTGTGTGTAATACTGTGTATTGGTTTGCCTGACGTTCGTGCTGCACGCTTACCTAATAAGTAATGCGGGAATCTCCCCATTACCTATATATATATATATATATATATATATATATATATATATATATATATATATATTATATAAATGTATATATATTATTATATATATATATATATATATATAATT
>NC_061100.1:77495147-77537647 GCF_015104395.2 Macrobrachium nipponense | reverse complement strand
TGACATGGATTGGCTATTGTCATAAAAACGAAGCTTCACGCTCTTTGGAATTATAATACATGAAAGCAGTCGACATAGTTTGAGATATAGTATTCCCAATCATACATCTTCACTCTCCCGACGCGCATGGTTCAGAAATTAAGAACATACAAAAATTTCGAAATGGAACGTTCCACTCATCTTTCAGCCTTCAGTCAATCAAGTTTATGAGATCCTGACCTTCGCTTATTTTGCGTATTCAGCGTTAAGTCTGTCTCTCATTCATTTAAAGACGAAGACTCATTTTCATAAACATTTGCGTTCGAGAGAGAGAGAGAGAGAGAGAGAGAGAGAGATAAGGGGGGGGGGGGGGGGGGAAGAGTAAGGAAGGGGGGGGGGGGGGGGGGAAGAGTTGATAGGGGAAGGCCCATGGTCAGCTGCAATCCCTGAGGTTGGGTTTTTGTTTAGCAAGAGGTTACTGGGTGAGCCACTCACCCATGAAGAAGACGCAGAGGGCGTTTCTGAGGATTCATGACCCACAGGTGAAGTTCATGAAGAAGAGTCACGCTGACAATGTGATCGCTGTTGATGAGGCCTTTGCTTTAAGTGTCCATAAAAGAACAAAGCTCTTTCTTTTCCTCAGAGGAGACGAGAATGGGAATTTCTACTCGATTGCAAATTCTACGTTGCGTTCCGAAGATTTGAAAACAAGAAAATAGTAAAAAATGCACCGAAGTTTCTTCGGAGGAATCGAATGATCTGTACGGCGTATAATGTTGTATGAAACTCTCAGCCAAAGCTCATGAAACATTCAGCTACAACCTGGTGGTAGCTTGCTGACGCACGATCACGGCCAACTTTAACCTTAAAATAAAATGAAAACTACTGAGGCTAGAGGGCTTCAATTCGGTATGTTTGATGATTGAAGGGTGGGTGATCAACATACCAATTTGCAGCCCTCTAGCCTCAGTAGTTTTTACGATCTGAGGGTTGGCAGAAAAAGTACGGACAGGCAGACGAATAGCCATCTCAATAGTTTTCTTATATGGAAGACTGAAGCTACCCTTATCACGAATGTTCGGCTGAAGCATTATTTTTCGTCAACCGATCACAGGATTTCAAAGCAAGTTCGATTTCAGTTTCCCTCGAAACAGGCAGCAGCAGAAGTCCTTTGGAAATACTGTGTACTACGACTACTTTTTATGGTGTCTTACCTTTTCCCCAGAGGTTAATATCAAAACTCGAGTACTGAGATTTA
The DNA here is from genome assembly GCF_015104395.2 of Macrobrachium nipponense. Lineage (NCBI taxonomy): Eukaryota > Metazoa > Arthropoda > Malacostraca > Decapoda > Palaemonidae > Macrobrachium > Macrobrachium nipponense. The sequence continues at coordinate 77,536,410 of NC_061100.1, read as the reverse complement.
GATTAAAGTAGCCATTAGCAATCGAATAATGAAGAAAATTTCTTCACAATAATGAGATTAACTTTGTCTTCCAAATTCCATTTTCATGAAAGATATACGGCGCCTTAGTTGGAATTGGAATATGGAATTTCAAATTCGAATTTTAGCCTTGGAGCGACATATCTTTCATGAAAACTGGGAGTGGAATATGGGAGTTCTTCTCAATTTCAATTCTTATTAAAGATATGTCACACCTAGGCTAGAACTGGAATTTGAAATCTGAAGTTCCCTATCCCAATTCCAGCCGGGGTGCGGTATATCCTTAACGAAAATTAGAATTTGGAAGAAAAAGTGAAGCACGCTGCCGTGACGAATTTCCTTCATGAATTGTAATTCGTGCTCATACCTATTTTAATTTAAGTCTCAGTATTAGAGAATTGGTATCAACATTTGGTAAAATCATACGTAACCTTAAAAAGTATACATCTTTTCTAAGGACCTCCTTGGCATTTTAGATGAAAATAAACTAAAATTTGCTTGGAAATCATGAAGTAAGGGAAAGAAGTCAAATTCTTCACTTCCCATTCAGATGCTCGAAACAGAAATTATGACCAAAGCTAAAATGGCAACGTCCGTAAAGTAAAAGAAGAACGAAAAAAAAAGAAAACTCGGCAAGGCAGTAGGTACTGTGATTCGAAAATTCAACAAGTAACCAGCTTTTGGCAAAAGGAAGCTTTCAGACTTCAGAAACCTGTATTACAAGAAGGGCATCTCATAACTTCCAGAAATAATGTACCTTCTTCGACTGCTGTTATCGCCCAACATATATACACAAACACGTGCACACACACACACACACACACACACACATATATATATATTATATATATATATATATATATATATATATATATATATATATATATAATAATTTGTATATTCATAGTCTGCATGTCGGGGTTTTAGGCAAAATCTGAAAGACAAAATTTTTATTCTTACTAAAAAATCTATACCTTGTGCAACACGCCTGGTCTGACTTAGAGGGGGTACGCAGGGCTACAAACAGAAAAATGTACAAGAACCTTTTTACAGAAAACACTAGATCACTTTCAAGAATTGAATGTAAACTTATTTTTCCACTAATGAATTATTCTTTCTATAAGGTTAATCAGAAGATATAATTACAGAAGCACTGTTTGGTTCCATGGCACTTGGAGAATGACTACTGTGTACAACAACATTAGCAAGTGTGCCACCCAAATTGCAAGCAAACACTTTCTCGAACTTAACACTAACAACATTGATTCTACACTATGCAGTGGAGCACTGTAAGCGAGACCTTGCTCTCGCTAGTATACTGGGATTCAACCCATGATTGGCACTGGCAGAGTACGTTGAGTGGCACTGTTGAACTGCAGGAGAAGACACAACGGGGCAGGCTACACGGATGTGCAAAGCAGTCAGAGTGGATACACATGTCCAGTAACAGGTTATAATAAGCAATTGTGCAAAACATAAGAGTTACTCTGAACTAATATTACGTTATAACAATGCATATAGAAGGATGGTAGTCTAGATGACTATCACTAATTTCAAATAATTTCACAACGATTTATGCTCATAAGTCTCAGATGGAGGTGGGAATATTAGGAATGGGAACAGGAGGGAAAACAGTTGAAACAGGAATGAGTGCTAGGAATAGGAGGTGAAGTGCTGACAGAACAACGTCCAATTTCAGTTACCCTAGTCTGCGGGCGAAGACAAAGCCAGAGAGTCGGTGGAAGGACATGGGTCACTTGCAGGTTTCACCAAAGGACAGGCAGACTCTTTTTCTCAGGCAGCGTCATATGGCAACTCATATGGGAACTTCCAAGAGGGCTCGCGGTGAAGCATTCAAGATTGATGCCAGGGCAGAGTCTGGTCTGGAGGGATAGCAGGTTAGGTATGTGTTAGAAGGGTCAGCGTCAAGATGGTGGTTGAAGATACTGGCAAGCTGAGTTGTAGGGCGTGGATCATCCTCCAGGCAGAGTGGTACGTGCCAGGTTAAGGTGTTAGGTAGGGCGTATTACTGCGAGAACTGGTTAGGGCAAAGTACAGTTTGGTAAGTCAGGTCATGCCATATTTATACCAATGAATGAAAAATTGATCACATCTGGTTCAGGTCAGCGTGATTGTCTTTGGATGCTTTTATCACTACCGCCAATCCTTGTTAAATACCTGAAAAGGGTCACTGAATGCTGGCAGAGAAGTGCGGAAAATTGGGGTACAATAGCGGCTACCGTGGTTCAAGAGATTTGGGATGACCGTAAGTCATTACTATAATTCTCCTTTGATATGTATATATTTATATGTATATATAAAATGTATGTATGTATGTCTTTCATACACTTTAAAACGCATCGAGTAATTTCAACCAAACTTGGTATACATATGACTTACCATCTGGGAAAGAATATTGTGGGGGTAAGAAATCACTGGCACTAAAGGGAGAGTGTTGAAAAGGGGTGGTAAAGGGATGAAACGTAAAAATAACTGAAAACAACAGATATTAGTGTTTAATCCATAGTTTTCGAGTCACTGAGATAAATAGTGACACTCCTGAAGCCCTTCAAGTCCAAGTTCATCCCCAATAGGAAGGGGGGCAAAAAAGGGTAAGAAGGAATTGACATGTAAAAATAGCTGAAAATGAAAAATATCAGTGTCTAATCCATAGTTTTTGAAGTAACTGAGATGAACAGCGATACTCCCCAATGCCCTTTAAGTCCTAGTTCAGCTCAATAAGAATGGGTGGGGTGGGGGGAGGTCTAATCCATAGTTATCAAGGTCACTGAGAGGAAAGTGACACTCCCAATGTCCCCTGAGTCCAAGTTCAGCCCAATAGGTAGTTGGGGTGATAAGGAGTAAAAAATAAAATGTAAAAAATGATGTTTATTACTGTCTGATCCATAGTGTTTGAGGTCGCTGGGATGAATAGAGACAGTCCCGATGTCCTTCAAGTCCAAGTTCAGCCCCAATAGGAATGAGGGGGTGAAAAGTGGTGAAATAAAAAATGTCTAAAATGCTGGGCAATGTCACTGAAGCAACTATGTTAACGGGAAGGAGAGAGAGAGAGAGAGAGAGAGAGAGAGTTTATCAGTTGTCATTCAGCTTTGCCGAGCAGCGCCGTGAATATATATATATATATATATATATATATATATATATATATATATATATATATATATATATATATATATATATATATATATGTGTGTGTGTGTGTGTGTGTCCTTAAATCCACGGTAGAAAGGTATGTGAAACAGGGACTTGGAACAAAGTACTTTGGTAGTTATTGTACATTTTCAAGTTCTCGCAGAATATAATAGAAGTTGACAAGCCTTTATATACAAAACCAGAAAGAGGGGGCGGAGTTACAGCCTGTTCATCTGGGCTGCATGTTCTTTAAGCAAAAGAGACAAGGAAAGAGGATCAAGGTATAATCCAGGGTGGAGATTTATATTCCTTGTTGACGTGGCTTCAATTAAGCGTCGTTTGTTTCAATTCTTGTGGTTATAAAAGAGCCACACGTTTGAAAATGGTAAAAATGTGTATATATTTATATAAGTCCATGAATGTATTCACCTACCAGAGATTACATTCATCTTTCAGAACAAGAATAAAAGCCCAGTCCCGAGCAGGAATTAATCTATCTATTCATATGTACATAATAGAGCGGACGCTATTACAACTTCCTGGCTGGACCACTGCATCACATCTCCATAACTTCATGATTCTATTATGACCTGCAATATTCGCTATGATCTTGCAATGGGCTACAATCACATCCCATTACAGGTGTCATTCAGCACCCCATCCCTCCCTACCGTGAACCCCCTAACTGATCGCCCACCAGCGGTAAACTGGGATTTTAAAAACCAACAGAAAACCAGATACTTTAGGGCGACCACGGAAACCAGGTTGCGGTCAATAGTTCAACCGGCAGAACGCCTTACTTTGTACTAACACAAATTGTAGAAATGACCACCACAAGAGGGATCTGAATGAATTCTATTCGAACATAATCTCCGTTTTGCTTGCTTCGGGCAGGACTGCCTACAGATTTCGTCAAGGTAATTCTCGTAATATACCTGGATGGAATGACTTGGTTAAAGATCTGTATACATACTCACGAGAAATGTTTTTACTGTGGAGGCAAAATGATAGCCCCAGGGAAGGGCACACTGCATTGCTAATGAGACAGGCGAGAGCGCAGTTCAAAACTTTGCTCTGAAGCACTGCAGGTTAAATGAAAAACAACTAAGAGCCGATGCAATGTCTAGAAACTTAGAATCTGGTGATTATCCTCGTCTTTGGAAAGATATCCAGTCTTTAAATTCCAAAACTTAAAAGCTATCACAGAGAGTAGGGGAAGCAGTCGGAGACGAAGCTATTGTAAGTATGTGGGGCGATCACTTCAACAATATCCTGAATTGCATAAATGATCAAGATTCCCGAAGGGATGTAGATAACCTCCTTACTGACAACATTCAATTTCATTTTGCAGACCGTATTTCACCAGGTAACATCAGCGATGCCATAAACAGCCTACCTTATAATAAATCGCCCGGCTGTGATGGTCTTCCTGCAGAGGCCTTCAAACTCTGCCATCCGACAATTTACATTTTGCTAGCTGCCCTATTCAATGCGTGCATAATTCACCGGTTTCTTCCAGATTCCCTACTCTTAGTTCAAACATTTGATACCATTAAAAAAATCAAAAAAAAAAAAACAAAAGGCTAAAGGATGCAGCTGACCCTGGCAACTACCGGTCGATTGCAATCACAACGATCGCATCGAAGATACTTGAGTCTGTTCTTCTAGTGAGACTTCTCCCCTTTCTACACACCACTGACAACCAGTTCGGGTTTAAAGCAAACCACTCAACCGACACCTGCATCTACACACTGAAAGAATTGCTGAACTACTACCTATCATCAGCCTCTCCTGTTTTCCTTTGTTTTGTAGATGTGAGAAAAGCATTTGACAGAAAGTAAACTACCTGAAGCTCTTCCTGAAGCTGCATAAAAGGGGCACACCCCTTTATCTAATTGGCATTTTACATTGCTGGTTCTCCACACAGCAATTCTGTGTCAAATGGGGGTAACGTATTATCTTACACCTTCGGCTCCCTAAACGGGCTTCGGCAAGGGGGCATTCCTCTCTCCATACCTGTTTAATACGTACACAGATGCCTTGAATGTCAACTGAACTCGCTCAATCGGATGCATCGTCAATGAAACAACTATAAACAACCTCTGTTACGCCGACGATATGGTTCTGATTTCCCCATCAGTGCAAGGTCTCCAACGACTCATCGACACTTGCTGCCAATATGCAGAGAAATTTGATATAATCTACAACGAAGCCAAGACCCAATGCATGTCGCTGCTCCCGAGATCGCTTAAGCATATTGCAGAACCTCAAAAATTTTCCTCGGGAAACCATCGGCTGGAATTTGTGCACGAATTTCCGTATTTGGGTCACATTATCACCGAAGACCTAAAAGATACTGCAGACATTGAACAGAGGCGTCGTAAACTATGTGCAGCTGGCAACATGATTGCAAGGAGGAGGGTTTGCCTTCTGTCACCGAGACGTGAAACTGCTTGCTATTCCGCTTGTACTGCTACAGTATCTATGGGTGTTCCCTCTGACGAAACTATACCCGAGAGACCATGAGACGCATCACGGTTGTGCACAATGACATTCTGAGACGCCTCACAAACACTCCCCGCTACCACTCCGCCACACAGATGTTCATAGAAAACCACCTGGGACAATTTAAAAATCATTGTTAAGCGAACAATGTCCAGTCTGGTAACCCGAGTGAGAAACAGCAGCAACTCGCTCATACAAAGCATCCTAAGGAGTGAAGCAAGAAGAAGATCTAAATTGTGGGAAAGATGGGAAAAATGGAGGCCTTTGTTCCCCTAAAGGACTTAATCTCTGTACTGGCAAGATGTCATCTCCAGTTTTTGTCATTATTACATTTATTGCTGATATTTTAATTTTTCATTATTACGGTGATTACTATCAAGTTAAAGTTTTATTTACATTTAATTATGTATTAAACCTTTGGACCTGACTACTGTAACCACCTAAGGTCTCTAGTTGAAATTGAGTTATATAATATGTGCACCAAACTGTTATTACTCTCAATGCATTATTTTTCTTCTCACCAATATTATTACTTATTACCAGTATGATGATTACTAGCTTTTATGCTACCTCAGCTATTTGTGGATAAGTGCCGAGTATTCATTTCTTTTCTATTTTATCATGTCTCATGTATCTAGATTGTGTATGTAAAACTGTCTGTATTTTGTATATTCAATGTATATGGCCCCGAGCCGAAATAAAGCATATTATTATTACTATTATAATAAAAATAGACATGTAAAGAAAGAACTCGAGTGTTTAACGTGATTCGCATGGCTTATTGCAAATGCATTGGAAAATATCCCACAACGGGATATGCTTTATGATGTAAGCTAAAAATCCGACAAGATTGTTTGCCAAATTTAATGCAGTCTGTCTTTGCTACCAGAATTGTTAAGGTGCATCCGTTACTTAGTGTGGCATTATATCTTTTTTGTATAAATATCTCACATACTAAAAGGTTAGAGGCTGTTTTCTTCAGGTGTTGTTCCAAATGGCAAAAGACGAACTACGGTGGCGTTTAATCAAAGTTGAAAGGAGCTTATGTGTTTGACAGTATAACTCATCATTTTCGTTTTTAATCGCATTTTCCTTGAGACCTTCTTGATCTTTGCATTATTCTTATCACTGGTATGAATATTTTTTGAAAAATTGTAATTTATTTTTTGCTTTTAAAACACGTTTTCCTTATTAAGATGAAAAAAATCTTTTGTCACAGAGTCTCTAATGTGAATTAATCAAAACATTGACATCAAGCCGTTGTCTTATACGCGCATGAACATCATAATTAGCTTATTTATGCTAATGAAAAGAAAAAATGCCGCCATAAACACACATCAGTCCTCGGTGGACATGATTATGAATAAGATAGCTGAATCACACATCGACTTCATTCGTCTCAATCTAAAAGTTGATTAAAAGTCAAGGCGTCAAGATTTTAGGCCTCTTTGTTACGAAAGGTTACGCAAAAACTTCTATGGTAATGACTACATTATTTTCGAATGCTGCAGTCAGGAGCCTGTGAGGCTGAGAACCCTGAGCATAAATAGGTCAATCGCGTAAAATAGATGAATCGGCTATATTCATTCCGTGTATTAGAGGCCAGTTCAGACAGAGGTTCGAATGATAACCTTGTTGGGCACAATTGCTTAACAAGGAAGGTAGTTTGTTTGTTTGTATGGTGCTTTTACGTTGCATGGAACCAGACAAGGAAGGTAGTCTGGAAACCGCTTTTCATGAAATCTTTGAAATGTTGAATGGCTTTCTTTCGCCGAGGCAGCTACCACAAGAGTTACGACGGTTGCGATTCAGCAGTCGCTATGAAGTGTTCAGATGTATTTTGACGAATATGCTGCCTAGTATTATTCTCTTCACTTTGTTTGGTTTCATGTGCAGCCTCCACTGGGTGATCCCCTCTCTGGCGGCCCTCGGACCTTTTCCAAATAAGGTGCTTCTTCTTATGTCTTTATAATAATTGTCATTTAGTGTTTTCTCATCAGTATCGTAGCTCCTGCAGAACAGGAGTCTTTAGTTCTTTTTTGAATTTGCTTTCTTCTTGTATGATCTTCACTTCAGGCTGTATTTTGTTGCATGGCCTTGGTGTCTAATGAACAAATGCTCCCTCACCTGACTTACAGGACTCATTATTTTATTTTACCATTGTCTTTAATGCAGATTCCACCGTCATTAAGTTTTTTAAAGATGATTATAATTTATTAATATATATATTATATATTGCTACTTTCAAAATGCATGTTTCCCTCTTTGAAATGTCATGTAAGATTATGCAACATTTTTTCAGATTCCTAGATAGCTTAGAATAGGATATTTTAAAATGTGTGTTCAGATTTCGCATTACGTCTTGTAAAAGAATATATATACAACATAAAGAGAGAGAGATCTTTGTCTTTTTGAAACTGTGAATGTTTATAACTTTTATGTCGACACTTTAAGATTAGAGTCTGCGAGATCAGTTTGCTTCCCTGCTCTATCAGCACGTGTGATAGCGAGCGAGCTCTACTTCTGCGTTGTTGTCAAAACATGTCAATCTTATTATCGCTCAGCCTCCGTCTCGTTCGAGTCGGGTACGTCTTTCTTTTTTTTTTTTATTTTTTTTTAACAGACTCGTCTGGTACGTATATATCTTGTCAAGTCCACGTGGGTATTGCACATTATGTATGTAAGATTGCATCCAGATTTCAGAACTTTCTGGAAGCTTTCATACCAAGAACGTATTTGTCATCTGCCTAGCCCAGTTTCCATGAAGGAAGAGAAGTCATTCTATCTTAAGACCTCGAGGCAGTTAGATCTCTCTCTATCTCTCTCTCTCTCTCTCTCTCTCTCTCACTCGACATCGAGATTATATTAACGTAACGTTAAATTGGTCACTCATAACTTGTGAGAATTTTATATTTGATATTTCTTAGAATTTTTATTTAGTTTATTTAGTTTCTTTTGTGGAATCTGAACAACACATTTCGTAACGGCGCCTGGTTTTTGTGAAAGTGTAATATACAAGCTGCAGTAAAAAGAGAAAGAATGAAATTGGTATACCAAGGTAAAGTGTGTTATGTATTAGTTGCAAACTAATAATGGATAGGGAGTGTGTTTTAACTAATAACGGATAGGAATTGTGTTTAATTAATAATTGATAGGAACTGTTGTCTGTTACGAAGGTTTTGGTAAAAACTGTTGGTTACAGTGTTTTTGAGTGAAAAAGATTTACCACTTTTACATATTGCTGATAATTTTTTGTGTTTGTGTCTGTCCATTTGTTTGTGCACTTATTCATTTTCTTATTGAAGTGTGTCTTTTTTTGTTTTTATATTTTCATTTGCATTCACAATTTAATTGACTTAATATTATTTTTTCATTGCTTAATCATTGCACATTAAGTAAACTTAACATTCGTGAATTAATTTGTATTTACTTAGAATTCTTTCAAGTTTTTATTGTTGTTTAGCACTTGTGAATTAATTTCAAATTTTCAATTATTGCCTAACACTTTTGAATTTCAATTGAATTAATTTTCTTGAATTTGTGATAAATTAATTTGATTTAATTTTACTTAATTTGATTCAAGAATTAATTAAACTTTACTTTGTTTCAAGTAACTGTAATTTTCCCTGAAATTGTGAAAATTTCACTTATAAATTTTGTGGGGAATTTGATAATAAATTTTTGTTTATTTAAAATTTTTTATGGATGTTTTAATTATTACACCAGTATAATTATATTTGATTATGACTATATTTATGATAGGTAGAGACATAGAGTGGTAATTGATTTGCTTTCCTTCAATTTAATTGAAGTGACTTAGAACCAGGGAAGTACTTAGAATTCTGAAATCAGGAAAAATACTTAGAGTTTGAAAGTTGACGATGGAGTGATGCCCTTTGATTATTTAATTACTTACAAGATTACCTCACACCTGTTTTTTGATGAACTTAGTCTAATTTTCTGCAATACTGGTAAGTGTTAAGGGAACACTGTTGCCTTTAGAGTATTCAGTCGTTTAAACGTGATTAGGAGGGTTCAGGTGTCTGGCTTTTTGGTGAGGTAATAATTGATGCATGGTAACCAGATACTGGCACTTCGTAACAATATATATATATATATATATATATATAATATATATATATATATATATGTATATATATAGTATATATATATATATATATATACTATATATATATATATATATATATACACTGCACTCATTTTCTTTGACACGACGTGTAAAACATCCAAGTAGCTCTGAAGAATAATTTATTATTTCCCTTCTCCAATAATAGATATCCTTCTAGAATTCAAGAGGATGCCAATCTGACTCCTAATGGAGGCTCCTAAAATAAAACAACAAAAAAATAAAAAGAAGAAGAAAAAAAAAGGCGATAAAACGAGGCAAATTGGCATGTGGGGAAGAGAGAATTAGAGGTCGGCAATTTACGCAAGGTTTGGTGTTTTTTGCAGGCAGGGTGAAGACAGGTTGCTAGTTTATGGTTTCTGAAAGGTTCTTAAGTTGTTTTATAAACCGTTGCTTTCTGTATCAACGAATGAATTCTATATGAGCTCCCAGAAACTATTCGTTTTACATAGGACAGTCCTTTTACATTAGGCAGGTAATTCTGTCATTAATCCTTTAAAATTGCAGTTTTCGTTGTTTATGTATTGAGGATAATCTGAGAGAGAGAGAGAGAGAGAGAGAGAGAGAGAGAGAGAGAGAGAGAGAGAGGGGGGGGGGGGAAGAGTAGTGTTATTAACTTCTCTTTTGCCTGATCCAGAATCCTTATTACTACATAATATGCACGAGACACGAGAGAGAAAGACGCAGAAAGTGATCCAGCCAGCGATCATGAACAGGTGAGTCAGTTACTCTGGTGAAATATTTTTACCAGAAGGCAAGCCAGTTGCATTGCATTAACAATGCAACTGTTGTAACTTAGGCAAAAATTCTGAAACCCAGCTTTATTGTTTGGGTGGTCTGAGATGAGACTATCTATTTTTCAAAATAACCAATGCACTTTGCTTTATTACGACAGTCCCACCAAGAATGTAAGAATGATTCATCTTCGACAATATTTTCAGTGATAAATCAATACAACATCCTAATGTTACTATTTTGAAGGCTGACATTATTCAGCTAAAAAAAATGCTTAAAAATCATCGAATAGTATTCATTAACGGATTTTTAGATTACACAATTCATATTCAAAGGTATGTCAGCAGTTAACGAATATTTTTCAAACACTTTTGGAGATTTTGTGAAATGCAAAACGTGTACAGTGTTTCAAAGGTATTTCGAAGGTGACATGAGAAAGTCTTTTGGAAACCGAGTAATTACCTAATAATAATAGAAGAAAATTAATTTGCTTTTTTCCTTGTAGTTTCCTAGAAACAAATGTACAGCTAAAATTTCATCATGGAAGCGTCATACATTTGTCAACAAAGCTTAGTTATTTGGGAATAACCGATATCCTTCGTGAACAAGTTCTTGGTTGTCCAGAACAAAGAACACGGGAATTTCGGCGAGATATGTTGCAGATGATGGAAATAATTAATTAATATCAAATAACCAATCAGGAAGTACTACATATATCCCGATTGGATGTTAAAATGATACTGATTAAAATCAAGTAACCAACAACGAATTGCCACGTGTTATATCGTGGTTGGCTGATCTAATTAGTGATATGACTGGGTTTGTAAAAATACCACGCGATACCTCGGATAATTAGAAATTGGAAATATCTTTCTTTTTTTTACAAAATCTCAGGAAGTAAATTTACCTTCTTAGTGCATTATCCCATTTAGGAAATTTGGCCTCAATGTTTACGTCTAACACACCTTAACACTTATATTAGGAGCCCGGAGAAGAACTGAGTAAAAGACTGGGTACAAAGGCTATAATTGATTACCTGTTGGAACCTTTGGGGATTCAAACATCAAATGGCCACTATTAACAATCGAATCCTACCAACTTTGTGATGGTCGGTAGTTAAGTCCAGCAGCTTTTAAACCTGCCGAATAAAGAGTCTCAGCTCTTCTCCACTGAGGGAGGAAGTAGAAAAGGAAATAAAATTATTCACTATATGGATAGATCGGAAATTAGCGTTATAACAACAGTAGCCATTTTTTTACAGATTCTCGAAAAAGGAAGGTTAAGATATGAGTGACGCAACTTGTCGTCAGACATCGAGGAGAGCTAATGATGACAACTGCATAATCACAAGCAAATTGCAGTTTTAATGTTGGCAGAGTCAGCATAATTCTGTTACTTCCTGTGTTAGATGAAAAAGTCTTAAGCGTGTAACATTTTTTTTTTTTTACAATATAAGCATTTTTTGAAATAATATTGCCAAGGAAACACCTCGGCTATACAGAATTTCTTTTTATTTAGTAAATTTGTGGAATATAGAGCAATAAAAAGACAATTATGGCCAGTCTTAACATTTACTATTATTTTTTGGAGAGAGAGAGAGAGAGAGAGAGAGAGAGAGAGAGAGAGAGAGAGAGAGAGAGAGAGAGAGAGAGAGAGAGAGAGAGCTGCTACTATGATTAGCTGTTTGCTGTTTTGGTTTCCCTTTCAGTTTTATTGTCAAGTAAGCCCCACTTTGAGAAGTGCGCAATTTTTCATTTATTTTTTTTTTATTCCGGCCCTATCATAATGCCCTTATGAATTTAATGGACTGTATGATATCTTAAAGCAAATCATATTAAAGAAAATATAAATGTAATAGTTTTCTTTATGAGTCATTTGATGTAAAAGTGTCGTTTTCTTTATTAAAAGCACAGCATTTCAATACTTTTCACTGGTTCTACTCAACACATTCTCTGCCGTATACAATAATAGATATATCAATTTAAATGTGCAATATCAGAATGACTTATTTTGCTAATCAATATTCAAAGTAATATAACAGCTCTTTTGGAACATTTTAATTGAACCTGGAAAATTAGCTTCCATAATTGATTCCCAATCCCATAATTCTTTAAAACAATTTCAGACTATTCAATATATCTTAAAGGCTAACACATTACCTATATATGCCACTGATACACTACAAAGTGCAATGTGCAAGTTTTGTAAAAGTTAATAACTTTCTAATAAATATCCAATTGTATAGTTCTACTTGTGAACCTTCGTGCAAGCGATCTGAAGTCTAGTGGGACTTCCAAATTAACAGTTGCTTTCATAATTATCAGGAAAACCTTTGGGTGCTCGTTTTTTTAAAGGTTTGAAACTCTGCTCTGCAGGAAAGAAGATTTTCCTGTCGTGAAGATTAATTACAGAATACTGGAAGCTATTAGAGATTATGGCGTTTGGCACAAAAGAGAACAAGTAAGAAATACTCCGCAGCTGCAGCCCAATTGAGTTATCTTTACACCATATAATGCTGTATGAAACTCTCAGCCACGGCCCATAAAACTCTTTGGAGGGCGGATGATCAACATAACAATTTGCAGCCCTCTAGCCTCAGTAGTTTTGAAGATCTGAGGGCGGACAGAAAAAGTGCAGTGCGGACAGACAGACAAAGCCATCTCAGTAGTTTTCTTTTACAGGAAACCAAAAACAGTTACTTGGGATAGAGTGACGTCACCATCAAATGAAATGCGCTAACCGCTCAGTCAGGTCACCCACATTATGATGTAGTTTTCCTTGATTTTATTCGTTTATTTAGAGTGTGGCGTTTGGACGATGAAATTCAGAATTAATTTTCTAATTATATGGAACATCATCGTACAACAATTTCTTTTTTATCTACGGTATAGCATGGATAGTGAATACCTCAGTTAAGTGGCCGGAAAATCATTCGTTTTGAGGAAAATTATTCTCAGAAGAAATAAACCGACGTAACGGTTTATTTCTTCTGAGAGAGAATCAAGCCACTGCCAAGAGAAAGTCTCACTTTTACTTTTCAAACTGGGAGGTGACTTAGATAGAAATGAGACAATCGAGAAAATAATTTAAGGAATGATGGTGGGTAAAAAAAAAATCTTTTCATATGTTTACATATATATGTGTGTGTGTGTACATATAGGCTAAATATATACATACACACACACACACACACACACATATATATATATATATAATATATATATATATATATATAAAACTATAGTATATATATATATATATATATATATAATATAATAGATATATATATATATATATATATATATATATATATATATATATATGCACATATATATACGTAAGTGAACGTGTACTAATATACATTCATATATATATAATATATATATATATTACATATATATATTATTATATATATATATATATATATACATGAGTTATAGTATGTGTATATATATATACATATATATAATATATATACATACATAGAGTTATATGTATGTATATATATATATATATATATATATATATATATATATATATATATATATATACGTATGTACATGTGCGTATGTGCATGCGCCGGTGCTAACGTAAAGATTAAATGCGAAGAGATTTTTTAAATGACCAGCCAAGAGCCTTAGAGAAGCAGTGTACGAGTTCAACATTCCTTCGCTGAACAGGAATGAGCGAAAAAAAACCTCTGGTCTCACTTCCAGAGAAACGAGAGCTAAACACAGCACTAGAGAAGTGTACCGAGTATGCAGAAGAAACGTGACCTTGCGCAGAAAACAAGAGCCAGCTATTTTGTACTTCGCAGAATTGAATTGGCAAGGAGGTGGCTTCTTCAGGAACACCGGAGTACAGCACATAATAATCATAAAGCAATTAATGGAAATGTGCCTGACTGTGGCATTGGCTGACTATTTATATGTTAGGTCCATATGTGTATTGTTATTTCTGGCTGTTGTCAAGGAACACGAGGACAAATACTTGATACTAAAGATGGAAAAGGCATACTGGGACATCATTTTTACATGAATATTTGTGCAAATTAATGATTGCCCCTAAAAAATTTAGAAAAGGTACTGAACTATAAAGGCCAGACCAGCTAATGCCCTGAAGAAAGAAATTCGAAGCTAACATACACAATCATTTCTTAATGTCCTCTCCTCATAAATAGTGAAGCCATAATAAGTTTTGTCATACGTAATATATTGATAACTGCTTCATGTCAAACGTCGAGGGATGAATGATTGCCCATTGTCTTCGTGGGTGTCATTTGAGCAGCTAGATATTATTTTTCTTAATTCCCACCTCAATTTATACCTTTTCCGTGAAGAACTAACGCCGTCCCCCCGCCAATCCTTACCCTACGCTACCCTACCCCGAGGCTTAGAGGCCCTTCTCTCAAGGACACAATTCTATTAGAAATATTTTCTACTTGTTAGGCACGACCACAAAATCATTTTGGGAGACGGGAGGCTTTTAAAGGTCAAATAACTGAAATCTGTCACGCTTGTATGTTCACGCAGGGAAATGTTAACTGTATATACTTATATGAATATACACACGATCGCGAGCGCGCGCGTCATACACACATACTTATTCATGTATGTATGTATATATATATATATATATATATATATATATATGTATATATATATATATATATATATATATATATATATATATATATATATATATATAAAACATAACATTTGGACTAGTATAATCTAGAATTACTTACTAATGTCATTATTTATTTGGCATCCCTTTGTATGAAAAATAGTAATGATAATTTTTATGAATAGATGTTTGGTATGGCGATGGTAACCCTCTTTCGCTACTCTTGGCTAATATTTATTTACATGGAATTTTTCCAATCTAGACTTATTCCAAGAAATTTATTTTCTAAAGTGTTTTGGGTTAGATATGCAGACGATTGTTTCTGTATTGTGAAAGAAAAGGTAAATATTCCAGATGTCTTGCATACAGTTAATAATCTTGTACCATCCATAAAATTCACAATAGAATATGAAGAAAATAATTGTATACCATTTTTGGATGTCTTAGTTATTAGAAATAACACCAATTTTAGTTTTAAATTATATAGAAAACCCACAAATAACTTGTCATAATTCATTTTTACTCTAACCATCTAAACAAATTAAGATGTCCACATTTTCCAGTATGTATCTAATAGTTCTTAGAATCTGTAGTCCAGAATTTTCAGAGGAAAATTATTAAAATTATTGATAAAACAGGAGATCCGGACGTATTACAATCCAACCTGTATGAACAAAGAATTTAAGAATATTCTCTGTGTACCATTTTTTCGTAATTTCATTACTGCTGTACCCATTTTAAAAACTATTGATATTAACTTAGTATTTTAATAAAGTAATATTTTGAGAAATAAACTAATTAAGAATAGCCCGCCAAATTCAAATAATTTTGTACATGGCATTCCTTGTAAGAATGTAATGAGATTTATATTGGGCAAACTTTAAAAACCAAAGGTAAGATGCTCTCAGCACAAATATGCCATGTCAAGAGGTTTAACAAATAATGGCATTGAGGATCATTGGCTTAAGACAGGCCATGCTATTAACTGGGGCAATTACTCGATAATCTGCAGGGTCAAAGATCACCAAAAAAGGAATCTGTAGCAGTCCATTTTTATTGAAGCGTCGTCAATAAGGAATTTAAATCTCCATTCTGGATTATACCTTGATCATCTTTCCTGGTCTTTTTTTGCATAAAGAACATGCCGTCCAAATTAACAAACTGTAACCTTTCTCCTCTTTCTGTCTTTGTATATAAAGGTCTGTCAACTTCTATTATTTTCAGTGTGAACTTGAAAATGTAGAATATACTACGAAAGTACTTATTCTAAGGCCCTGTTCCACTTACCTTTCTATCGTGGATTTAAGGATACATACATACATATGTATATATATATATTTAAATACATACATATATACATATGTATATATATATTTTTAAATATATATACACCATAAATGAAAAAAATGAAAAATTGGAGTACGTGAACAAATGGACACATATTTTGATATTTACGTAATCACAGAAATACTTACTCATATATATTTAGCCAAGGCCACAGGAAAAATAAAAGGAGCACCGAACGCTTTCGTGTTATTTCAACACATTTTCGAGGTACAATGCTAAAAACACAGAGAACATCTAACAAGTAAACATACAAAATGAAAAAATTGAAAAACAAGTATTCAAAGTCCGGTTAAAACCAGTACAGCAGGTACAGAACAGCTCAACAGGTGATTAAAAATAAACAACCCTACAAATCTCATTAATAACAAATGGGTCCAGTTTGTACATACCCTGGCTTACATTCATTAAGTCACATATACGCATGACTCATATATATATATATATATATATATATATATATATATATATATATATATATATATATATATATATATATATATATAAACATGTGTGTATCAGATAAAGTCAAACTCCTTATCGGAGTGTTTATATTGTCTATTTAATAACTGGGTAAGCATTGAATGCCAGCGAGCTGTTTATGGATCCAGGCAACTAAGTTATCATTATTCTTGAGTTAACGATATCATCTCATTTTCGCCATGGTTATCAATTATCCTCTCTCTCTCTCTCTCTCTCTCTCTCTCTCTCTCTCTCTCTCTCTCTCTCTCTCTCTCTCTCCAAGTACCTAGGTTCTTGTCTCTCTCCTAGTGCGACATATCCTCGGGTCTAACAACGCAGAGTATTTCCCCTGATTAGTCGGCCTGGACAGCCAAATCACTTTTCAGTTATTTGTTCTTTTTCTTCTTTTCAAAGACGATGTTTGACAAGTTGAAAACTATATGAAATTCCGGGGGAATTTTCATGAGTATAATATTATATATTATGTCTGCCACTTTAAATTTAGTGCTATGATTTATAGTTAAAAACAAAAATATAATGTTAAAGACGCGAGAGAGAGAGAGAGAGAGAGAGAGAGAGAGAGAGAGAGAGAGGAAACGCAAAAATAGAAATCATTAATGTTCATCAGAAAAATGATAACGAGATCTTTATGCAAAGGAAAGACCACGCGTACACGCTCTGCCAAGTCCAGCAAGAAGCCTGTTGTTGCGTGCGTGGACATTGGCAATCTGCATTCAAAAGCACGATTGCCGGTCTGCATAAGGGAAGTGTCGCCGCCCACAGCCTCTTGCATTGCTTGACAGAGGTTGGAGTCCAAGGATAAGACCGCCTGCATAGGTGGCGAGTGACGTCATGTAAGAAAGAGAAAGTCAAGCGATAAATCAACGAAAACGTGCGAGAGGGAAACTGTAAAACGGGCGCGGTTTTCTTTTCCCTTTTCTAAAAGCTGCCTGGTTGCCAGACACGACTACCCTCTCTCACTCTCACTCGTCGTAAGCGATGATGATTGGACGTCTTCCGTCTTATCCAGTTTCACTGGATGTTTCGTAAATCGTCGACACCAGAGAAAATCATTCGGGGCACGTGTGATGTATTTTTTATTATCAATATAAAGATGAACTTCACAGTGGATTTGGAAGAGTGTGTGCGAATGGTTTTTTTCTTTGCGCAACAAAGATGTCTTTATCATTTTACAGATGAAGAACGTTGATCATATCTTGATAGATATATTGGAAACTTCATCCACATGATTACGGTACATTTCAGTCGCTTATGATGAAATGAAAACTGATTAATAAGAATGAAATAAAGAAACAGGTTTTGAAATGTTATTTCCTGAACGATAAGGACACTCCTTGAATATTTGAAAGTGCAAGGAACTGGCTGCAAGTCAAAACACTTTCGGAGCCGGTTTCAGCGGCTAGGTAGTAGTACACAGAGGAACCGTTCGGAATCAGATCGTAGGTGAACCGTAGTCCCAGATTTAGTCGAAGTCTCTGTATGGATCCTGGTCGAAGTTAAACAAGTTACGGCTTCGGGCCCCACAATCAGTGGCGGATTTAAGGGTGGCGGGGTACTAGGTCACGTCCTCCCCCCCTACCATGGATAGATTTAAGTGCAAATCTCAAAGCTGTAATTAAATTTTGATAATGTGTGCTCACTGCACACAAGTAAAATATTGATAGAAGCACCGAAAACAAAAGTTTTTATATATAATATATATATCTAGTATAGATATATATATTTATTATATATTATTATATATATTATATATCTAATATATATCTTTGTGTGTGTGTATGCATGTATTTAATGCTTATATTTGCCAAAGAGACTTCACCTGCTACTTCTTTGTAAGCTATAGGAATTAGAAACGATTTAACAACCTTCCTTCAGAATTATAATCTCTCTCTCTCTCAAACACACAAACACACATTGATAGAAACAACTTGTTAAACAGCCAACACGGTTTAAGACAAAACAGATCCTGCCTATCAAACCTCTTTGAGGTTTTTCTTAGCGTGCTTGGTATTGACGACCTTAGTAGAGCAATAGATATATACTCTACTTAGATTTCCAAAAGGCCTTTGACGAAGTTGCGCACAAGACACTAATGATAAAAGTTAGAGCTTTAGGAATTGTAGGAGAAATAGCAGATTGGATCGAAGTCTAGCTAATTAATACAAAACAGTGCATAAATGGTGAAGAATCAGAATGGGAAGATGTGATAAGCGTAGTTCCTAAGGGTTCTGTCTTTGGCCCGCTCTTGTTTTTGATTTACATTAATGACATTGATGTAGGCTTAACTAGCAGGATAGACAAATTTGCAGATGACACCAAACTAGGTGTAAATGCAGTAGACCCTGATACAGTGGAAAGTTTAAGAAATGATCTAAGGAAAACAGGAGAGTGGTAAAAAATATTGCAAATGCCTTTTAACCTGGATAAAAGTAAAGTGTTACGAATAGGAACAAACAACCCTCATGCCAACTACATGCTGCTTGGGAATGACATAAATAATGTAGAACAAGTAGAGGACCTTTGAGTTATTAGTACCGAGGACTTAAAATCCACAAAACAATGCATAAAAGCTGAAAAGAAGGCACAGAAATTAGTGGGATACATCAAGAGGCAGTTGAGATACAGAAATAAGGAAACGGTGCTGCAGCTCTACACATCAATAGTTAGACCACATCTTGAATATGCAGTACAGTTTTGGTTACCAACGCTAAGAAAGGATATAAATAGACTAGAAAGGGTACAAGCAAGAGCCACAAAGTTAATTCCATCCATCAGGCAAATAGGTTACCAAATACGACTAGAGAGCCTGAACATGTAGTATGGCTTAGAAACACGACGATTGTGAGGATAACTAATAGAGACATTCAAAATACTGAAAGGCATAAGAAATGTAGACAGTAACCTATTCACATTAAACGAAAACCAGACAAGAAATAAAGGATGGAAAATAGAACTGAAGAGATACAAATATGTGTGCATACATATACGAATATTGATATACATGTACCATATGTGTGTACACACACATACATACATATAAGTCTATCACATTACCGTGATCCATATACATATATCGAACTACAAATGTACACACACACACACACACACACACACACACACACACACACACACACATATATATATATATATATATATACATATACATATATATACTATATCATATATATACGTATATATATATACATACATACATACATACATACATATACATACATACATACATATATATATATATATATA
Organism: Macrobrachium nipponense; assembly: GCF_015104395.2. Lineage (NCBI taxonomy): Eukaryota > Metazoa > Arthropoda > Malacostraca > Decapoda > Palaemonidae > Macrobrachium > Macrobrachium nipponense. Next base: position 77,516,138 of record NC_061100.1, on the reverse strand, counting down.
TATATATATATATATATAGATATATATATATATATATATTAAAATCCTAAGTGCCCACCCCCATGAAAGATTTCTAGATCCGTCACTGCTCACAAACCGTAAGAACCTCAGATTTCCAGAATTATGGGTTATTCATAATCAAAGAGAAACTTTTCACGTGTACTGCAGTTTTCGCAATGGTTTGCACATCAAATCCTCATGTGCAGTTTTAACATGACTTTGCTTAAACTTGAAACTTAACAGGGTCTCAGAATAGTGCCTGTGGCACTCTGCTGAAGGTTATTTCCTAATTATGCGCAGGTTTGCCATTTTCAATATGTGATGTAAACGTTCGCTAAGTCGGATATTTCCGAAAGTATTCAGTAACATCGCCTGCACCGTCCCACATCCATTCCAAAAATCCGCTCGGTAATATCATAAAAAACGTAATTAAATTTTTTTTTTCGTTGCTTTTAAAGGCTATCTTGATTACTTATTTCTATCAGCATTTTGTGTATATATTAAAAATCTTAAAATCATAGAAAATGCCTTCATTTGGAACATATTTGCAATTTTTTACTTTGAATACCTACTATTCAGTAATTAAAAGGCATATTGTTTTTCTTTTTCTATCTTTATTTTGGTGAGGTGGTGACTCAAAGTTCTGTTCTAGTATGCACTTAGTGCAGATTAGAATAGTAAAACATTACTAGACAGTAAAACTGGTGAGACGTCCTGTTTGTAATAAATACTCTATGAACAACTCATCTTTATTCACGACTGTTGAAGATTTCATCGAACTATACTCTTGTCATTATAATACGAAAAAAGGCCAATTAGGAATTTGTTCTGTGGCTGGACTCAGTGTTTGAGATGGGAAATGACCCCAGGAAAATACAGTTAACCTGATGGCAGTCTATTTTGGATATGATATTTCCAAAATCGTGATTACGTTTCTGTTCTCACGGATGAAGATGCTCCACGAAAGAGACAATAGCAGTTTTTGAACAATGCAATAATGACGAGAAAGATGATTTATAAACAAATATGTAACCACAAATGAGAACTCTTTACCCTGCTCCCGTGGACGTACAAAGAAATGTTTTTTAAAACGGGGGACAACCCCGGTGGATGGGTGGGCGGGTGAGGGAGGGATGGAGAACCTTGGCGTCGGACGGCCAAACAAGTTCGGTGGGGAGATGAGAGAACCCGTCAAGTCAGTTGGATAATTTACCGTCTTGTTTGGGGTATACATACAGTGACGGACAGAGCACTGGGAGCGATAGTGTCAAGATTTCGGTTTGTTGGATATGCATTCTTCTGCCTTCCCATGTCTTTTCATGTAACACTTGACTTCTGCATTAGGATTACCAAATATACAAGCAGGACAGCTATACATAAAAAATGCACTACATCTCCATTGTCACACCCTCTGACTTCTACATATTTAAAGGTATTTGAAAGACATTCATAGTATCACTGTAATGAATAAATTCTAGTTTCTATTAATTACTACAATGAAAGTAAGATTATTTTGGCTGTTGTTGTTGTTGTTGTTCTTGTTGGAGGTTAGGAAAGGTCTATGGAAAAGCCTAAAAAGGTCTGAAAAAGGTATTTACTATTGCGATAAAGATACAGGAATTTTAGGATAGGATATTTATGATTTATTTATTAAAATGGAAATGTAAAAAATAAATAATATGCATCTTAAACACTACAGAACAGTTATTTCTAGTAAAATATTACGTATATATTTTAATTTTCGTTGGTGAAACAACGCTCTATTTGACCATACATTTTTACATGCGTCACGAGTAAGCTGGAGGTCGGATCACGCCTTGTTATGTATAGCAGTAGTTACTATTTCCGTTAATATCATGTTTCACTTAAACTTGGTAACTGAAGATGATATAGCAAAATTACAGCATGGAGGTAAAAAACTTTTTTCTTACGTCCACAGATCTAAACTTACTTATGTAATTTATTTTTGTTTACGGCATAAAAATAAATGATAAGTAGTTTAGTAAAACGAAGATCTAGCGGGATGCGGTGCATCCAAACACTTACCGAGGAGGCAACATGCAAAAACTTTCAAGAAACACAATTAGAGAATAACTTTCAGCTATCCTGTAATTTACAGTCTCACAAGATAACAGAAATGGAATGAATAAGGATGGAAGTCATTATCGAGTAATTTCACATGGAAGGAAAGAACGGGGGCCACAATTAAACAAAAGTAACCTGCTCGAGTTTGAGAAAAGTAATAACCTAAATCCAACATGGTCTTCATCAAAGTATGTATACAATGTAATGTTATTGAAAAGGCTAAGAATGAAAGGGTTTCATAAAGGCTCTTGATGAAAAGTGCAGGTTTTATCTGTACCTATACAAGTTGCAGAGAAAGCTAAAATAACCATTTTTTTCCCAATTCTGAAGCTGTTGAAGCCCTTTATGAAACCCTTTCATTCTTAACTTTTTCAAAAATATTGCATTGTGTACTTATTATTGAAAAGGCTAAGAATTAAAAGGTTTCATAAAGGGCTTCAACAACTTCAGAACTGGAAAAATGGTTATTTAACCGGTCTCTTCACTTTGTACAGGTACAGCTAAAACTCCCTCACACCTGTCATCAAGAGCCTCACGTATAATATCAGTCTCAAGATCATGCATACATTCTCTGAACAGGTCTACAAACCCTTCCATTTAAAGTCTCGATGTTGACACTGTATAATCACCTCTTCCTGGAAACGGATAAGTCCCGACACCAAGACGAAATGACAGCCCTTGAACATTATCGTCTGTAATGAAAACATCTGAAGCATCTTGAAGGCAGAGTGAAAGTAAAACTTTTGACGCAAGGTAATACTTTTGCTTAATTGTTATTTCTGTAGTATTCAAGTCTTCATTAGAAATGCAAGAATATTTATCCTCTATTATATCAAGTTGGTAATTAATATTGCATCCTGTCATAAACTGTGCTGGGATTAACTGTTTGTCACCTATATAACTGATGACTGAAAATAACTACTAGATGAACAAGCCTGCCGAAATATTGTTGCATTTTATTTGCAACACTAAGAAAGGAGTGGGTATTATAAGAGGTGAAACACAGGAATACTCAGGTTATACTAAAACAGACATACACAACGTAGCTGTGAGTTCCAAATGAAGAGATTAAGTCACAACATAGGTAAATAATGGAATTTGCAGCATCTTGGATGGCATTAATTCAGAACAAGGGACCGTAAGTCTAAGCAGGTGATGCTAAGAAGAAGGGAAATGCGCTCTTACTGCAGTTAAGAATACAACATGCTGATCGAAAACCTTATCAATTTCTATAACAAACAATAAATTCTCTACAAGCAATTTTGGTTAGATGCTTGAGGCCCACAATATAATGTCGGTTTACAAAAGTTGGTACAAGAGTATCTGTACCAACATGTTTAAAGATGTGAACACAGTTAAGCAAATTTTAGACAACCCTTCATCTGTAACAGAACCTCACTACTTAAAAAGTTCATCTTACAGAGAACATTCAGTAGCCACAAGCACACTATACCCTCATAATCACAATGGGTCACCCTGAGACATCTGAGATCCCCTTTATTGAAGGGAATTCAGTGACACAGGAGGTCAAGATGAACTTGTCATCCATAGCCTGACAGTTGCAAGCTGTTTGGTAAACCTCCTCGGAGATGTAGTCAGTAGGATGACCATACTAGGAAAAGTAAGATTTTGAATCTCACAAACTATTACCCTCACACATTTAACACCTACTAGGACTTTCTTTCATTTATTAAACAAACCTAGATTTCACCTAGCAAATACAAGGTGTGATTGCATCTAGACAAAGGGCAGATATTACAAATACGAATAAAGGTGTGTGAAACACCACACTGCTCATTTTCAAATGAGTCGATTTGGAAAACTTATGGGAGCCCTGAAAAAGCCTCTGGATAAAATTCTCAAACGATACAGTGCCAAAAGGTTGACTCATCACCAGAAAGAGATATCCACACTGAAAGAAAGAAATAACAAGGAATCTTTGATGCTTTACAGCCATCCATGTCCTTCATCCACCTCTGAATTTATACAGCAAATTTTCAAGTTGTGCTTTGTTCCTTACAAGACCAAATTGTAATCTTGGTCCTCCCTCATGACGGATGAGAGGCTTTGTTAATGTCATCAGCCAGAGGTACCTATAATGTCCGATGAATATTAGAAATATCTAAAGATATGTTATGAAGCAAGGACCAGACTCCAAGCAATCTCCAGTGGAAGCTGTGCTATAGCAAGCAACAGAACAGCATACAAACTGAGTCGGTCCTTTGCATTAGTGCTGTTTTTCTCGACATAATATCAATGAAGCACATGAAATGCCCTCTTGCTCAGCGGTTCTTAATCGGGGGTTCGTGACTCCCTGGAGGGTCGTTTGGGGTTTCTCAGAGGATCAGGATTCTCTGCAATGGTAGCACTGAAAACGAAGGTATGCAACAGGCTTGTGATCGATGCTGACATGAGGTGTTGCCTTTCGGGCGCTGCTCCTCACTTTGATAGAATTATGGCTGCTAAACAATGTCAACCATCCCCTGATTGTTCAATAGTTCTGTGGAATTTGCAATGTTCTGGCATCTATAGAGGCTATATGGAATTTTTCAAGGTGGTTGTTCGTGGCATTTTCAATAAACCCTGGACTCTATATCATTTTGTTTTACCTTACCTTTTCACAAGGTTCACCATTTCCAAATTTATTAATTATATGGGTTAAAGTAATATCCTGAGGAGTCTTTGTGGGTCATAGGAGTACGGGGCCCTCTCATCTGGGGGCACGAACTCTCTCTGCCCAAAATATATTTTGCCTGTAAATCCATGCTTATATATACATTTATATGTATATATATACATTTATATATATATATATATATACATATATATATATATGTATATATATTTATACATTTACTGCATATGTATCTATATTATAATGTGTATGTATGTGTGTGTGTGTGTGTATGTGAAGGAAGAAACCACACTTCATGAAGACACTGTACATTTATTCTGCACACCATGTAAAATTGAACGTTAACTGCTAAATTCCACCCACATTTACAAGTATCATATAAAACCTTCAGCATAAAATTGAACCGAGATATCTGTACGGATATAATTCTTAATGTTATATACTAAATAAATAATAGCTGCCACAGAAATAAATTGCAATTGTTGAATGATATAAATATAGTAATTATTAAAAATTACAGTAAAATATAGTTGACCTTCATAATAAATCAAAACATGATTAGAAAAATAAAGAGCTTCTTTTCCTATCCATAATAAAGTTATGTTTAAGACTTACAGTAAAAATCAAGTTAGAAAAAATATTTTTGACGTTCCTTTCCTTTTCCAAAAAACATCTATGATTTTGTCCATAACTTCTTCAATCAGTCTTTGAGCACATTTTCTTTCTGTGTTGAGAAGTACCTCTTGCTTGACCCATGTTGCCTACGAAGTCCACTGAAAGAACTCTCTGCTGGACATGAAGTACCAGGGATGACAGCCAAAATACGACCTTCTTGAACTCATGTACCATTTCTGACAGTTCATTTTCGTGTAGAAACTGGACAAACTGATGCTGTCTTGAGGAAGACTCCTCGTCGCCTTTGCTTAAACTCAAGGAATTGTCTATTCTGCTTCCATCAGATGTCAACACTGGCTGATAGTTAATTTATAAGAAGCAAGAACTTAAAAATATCTTAAAATTGTGCAGATAATAACAGTTTTGGCATTTCGCTTTTTAAGGGAAAAGTAAAATTTCATGGATGAAATAACACTCATGTACCGGATTTAGCTCACGATCTGTCCAGTTGAATAGCCCTGCTACATTGGCTACTCTGCCAGAAAAATTTGTCTGCCCAAATCTTGGGGGAGATGCAGGCCTCTCAGCCCCCACCCCCAACCCCACCCCCCTCACCTTCGCGTCTCGTACGCCGATGGAACCACCGCTGAGAGTCTAGCTCATTACTTGGACATTGTGGTATTTTTTCTGCAAAATGTTTACACTGTCATTGTTTTGTTATTGTTAAGGTTTTTCAACTATTTTGCGACAACAATTCCATAGGTTCAAAGATTGTTCTTAGCAGTCCAGCCTCAGATCTTCATTGTTAAGTTATATTCTGCATACAACTACCAGATTTTTCAGTATATACAGGTTCTGAAAAAGTTGTTTGTAATAATTCCATTTGTTCAATTACCTATAGTTCCTAAAGACAAAAATTTATGCACAGCAGAGTCAGAAATACCAATTGTACAACTGATAAGTTGTGCCGCTCCATCTTCCAAACCAAGTTACAGATGCAGAAATTGTCAAAAACCAAGAAGTAGTAGTAGGCGGGATATGCCTTTGAATTTGTTTAAGCTTCTTGTCTCTGTAATACCACGATTTTTTTAGAAATCCTTTCCTATTTTCAACTTCCCCGGCCCCCCCTCAGTAGATCTGCAAATAAGATCTTTATTTTCCTGATATGGCTGCTGCACAAAACTATTCCATTTCTAATCTCATTGCATGCTGGGCGGTAGAGTAATAAATGATCTGAATTTTCCTTGTTTTCCTCACAGCACAAACATTTTGTATCTTCTTTGATCCTATTTCTATCATTGAATCCTGGTGTACTCCCTAGTCTGTCCCTGCTGATTAGCATTTTATCTTTAGTGTTGTCATACCAGATTTCTTCTCTTATGTTTTCTTTATATTTTCTGTAGATTTTTAATGTTGTCTTTTCGTTCATTTCTTTCTGCAATATTTTTCTGTCCCAATTTTATTATTTCTTTTAGCTGTTTACCTTTAACTGCTTCAATTTTACCTAAGTTTATGTTTAATTTTTTCACATAATCTATTTCTTGCATTATCCAGGGGGTTTTCTTGATGTCATAGTGTCGTACACCGCCGCCGCAGTAGTAGTAGTAGTAGGCGAGATTTGTCTTTGTAACGGCTCATCCCACTATTAATACTACTAATATGTTGTTTTAGATTAAGTTGACCTCTTGCTCATAGAGCAGCCCGTAAAACTACTACTACCTACTACTACTACAGTTTTCGTGTGAGGTGCAAAGTTTTAATCCCTTTTTTTATTTTATTTATATATATATTTTTGGGCAAATTAAGGGTCTGTAAGTAGATAAACTACTCATTATTTCGTTATCTTCCATGATTCATAAATAGTTGATAAATCTGTGCGCTTATCTTGACTTTATGTAATGCAGTGTATTTGGACCCCCAAACTGTAGGATTCCAATATATTACGACTTCTGCCTTTATAAGGATTATTCAGCAGATCATTTTAATTTTCAGATGATTTTGCTGGGTCCACCCTGAATTGACTACCCTGTTTTTTTATCTGTCCATCCCCGCCTGTGGTGTTTTGTATGGTAACACTGCGGGAAAGATAGTTACATTCAGTTACTTAACGATTATAATAATATCCAATTTCGAATATTAACGGTCTTATTCGCATACTAAATTATAAAACACTTTTCAGTTACAAATGTACACCCAGATCCTTTTATTTTACCTAAAACTACAATTAGCGTAACTACTAAAGCCCGGGCGCAGTGTACATAAACAAAAACACCACAGGCGGGATGGACAGATGAAAAAAAACAAGTATATGGTCCTCATTCTTCCTCAGTCCTAAGCAACTATTGGTTTTATATATATGTATATATAAATATATATATATCTATATATATATAATATATATATATATATATATATATATATATTATATATATTATATATATATATATATATATCACATGGACAGATAACCACGATAATTCCATGATTGTACGTTCGTCCTTAAACCTGAGTATAAGTACTAATGCTGCAGAGCTTTGTCGATAACTGAACTCCTATAATAATTTTGGAGGTATGATTACTCAAATACAGATAAGACTACAGTCAAGATGAGTGAATGATTCAATCGTTCCAGGGGATATATTCTTTAAAGGTAAAAAGATACAACGGAAATGTCGTCCATCATTACGAAGTGAAATACTGGCTAAAAATCAAACATGGGTTATAATGTGATGAATAGGAATGATGTAAATAAATTTAGAATGGCAATGTCCAACAGATATAGGTACTACCAAATTCAACATTTCGATGAATACTGACAGGGCGACGTCATCGTAGCTCTGAAGAGCATATTAAGAATAATAAACGCAGAGAATCCTGTTTGAACAAAATTACATTAGGCATTACATAAATCAAACTTTTTTAGCTGATAAGAATAATGACAATAACCGATCATTTTTAATTCATCTGGTCGTAGCAGTATGGATCTGTTTCAAGAACGTTTGCTTGCTGTAATTGCTGTCTTTGCTTTTGTGCTGTTCTTCCAGAAAGATAAACTCTCATTTATCCCCCTTTTCTACAAGAAGATGAAGAGCTATAATGGTACAACAGACGACTTTTTGGAGCGATAGAGCAAACAGGATCTGGTGTTGCTAGGGTACTACTCGGGCAAGAAGAGTCACCCTGAGTGAGTGGCTTCTTCTTCCTAATGGAATGTGTGGGAGAGGTGGAAGGGCAGACGACGGAGGCGGTATCGTAAGGGATGTTTCAAGGGGAGAAGAGGAAGTTGTAATGAATGTATGATGAACAAAACGAAGGGACGTGACGCTTGAAAAGAAGGACTCGAGTAAGATTCTACGAAATGGGCTGAGAAGAAAGACAAGGCAGGAGGCCGGGAAGCAGAGAAAGAGAGAAGAAATTACTGGGAGATGTGAGTGGATGGTGACACATTCTATGATATGAACCAGTATCTACACATTTAAAACAAACCAGAAGATCAGGCGTGAAAAGCAGAAAAAATTCCGGGTGGCCAGCATCGGGAAAGACGTTGGGATGGCGGGAAAGGATAGGTGGGGGGTGGGGGGAGGGTGCTGCTTTGGCGGGCAAAGAAACCAGTTTCTCAGAGCTATAAAGCTTATCGCAATTCTTTCCTGAGATGCTAATAACCTATATTAAAATCATTTTTAAAGCGAGTAAAGTACTCTTAAGCTCGTTCTGTCTGAGCACAGGCCAAATTTTATTCAAAACCTTCCTCTTTTAAGGAATGATGGAGGAAGCCAGAATTAGGAATGAAGCATAAAGCACATTTTCCCCCGGTGAGTAACCTGTCATAATACCCAACGCTCTCTGTCTTAGGTTTGAGGGTCCTCATCTTTGGGATGTTTGCTGATTTTGGATGAAGTTTGTAATTGACTCGTGATTACGTAAGAGATGTTGTGTGTGTGAAAACACGTTTTTTTCTTTACATTTCATATTTTCCAAAAACCTATACCATCGTTTCACTTCCTCCATGCGTATCCCAAAAGGTGAGGGCAGACCTGGACAAGGCCTTGAGTATATAAGAAGCCCTTGCAGGAATACATCCGTCACAGTCCTTCTGCGGCTATTGCAGAAGTTGCAGAGGTGAATTAGAGGAGAGGAATTCTACCATCTCTTTTTGATCATTTGATCGTCTTGGAAACTTTCATCGGAAACGAGTGAGTCCTCACCTACCTAGTTAGTGTGTACCCGTTGCTATTGCCAGTCTTGCCAAGCTTGGCTCTTACACCTCATGACGCCTACAGGGATTCATGACACTTGCTTTGCAGATTTCATCTTCTTTCTGGGGAATTTCTTATAACACTGGCGATCATTGCACACTTACAATTATTTGTTTCTACTGATATTATTTAATGTATAAAATTACTTTTTTTCTCACCTCGGTAATGAATTTCCCGTTTACCTATTCGGCGCTTCCAACCTTGAATATAGATCTTCAACCTTCTCATCGGTGGTATAGGATCCAAGTTTTAAGATTCTGCCAATTCATATAAGATCTGCGGAGGAAGTTGTACAATAGAGTCATTTTTTCCAAGTTTTATTTTGTTTTGCCCTGCAGCATCTCTGAGAATGAATTACAGAGAAATCACGTCATATCCATTTTCTTTGTAAGAATGTCATGAGATCATACGAGGTATATATTTTGACATTTTTTACTGCAGACCAATTCCTCCATTATTTCAATTTTCTTTTTTGGCATTTGCCTTTATATATATATATATATATCTATATATAATATATATATATATATATATATATATATATATATATTTTCTGTCCCGCTGCTTGTTGGCGGTGTTCGTTTACATCGTTTAATTGAATATATATATATATATATATATATATATATATATATATATATATATATATTCAATTAAACGATGTAACGAACACCGCCAACAAGCAGCGGGACAGAAAATCCTTAATCTGCTGTACTATATAATATGCCATAGAGTGCGGGCCACATGTAATTTCTTTTTAGAAAATAGGAATGTGGGTGGCTATTGGTGCCCTAGATATGGAATCTTGAAAGAAATTAAGAGTTTTTTGGACGAGATGTCGTTTTCAGAAGTATATATCTGACGTTTTCAAGTAGCTTTTGATTATGACTCAATCATACGAACAGAGGAGTGTCTTTGCTTTTATGTAATAATTGTCAGTGAATACATCACATTTGTGTGTGTATGTGTGTGTGTGTATGTATGTATGTATGTATGTACGTATGTATATAAACGTATATTTTTCCCCCACAAACTTGTGCCTGAGGATCTGAGAGACAATCGGCCAGCCAGGTGGGGAACTGCCACCTTTATCATCTAATAGCGATTATCTTCAGTAAAGTAAGGGTCACAGTTATGGCCGTTGCTTAATCGAAAAATCGTGTTGTGTCAGCAAAGAATTCAAGTTTCTCTTTCGTGTCAAGTCTATGAGGATTTCTGTTTCCCGGTGAAATTTCATGAATGCTTTTATGTGTGTTGGGAAGGACGTGAATCATGCATGACTCCTGTGTACATTTGCCGGTATTTTTAGATGAGGAAGACTTCGCCAACATTCGATCTTGCTCAGCGAGAGGCTCGCTTCCATCTCCGATGTTTTGTGACAAAATACGATTATTTTTCATAATTTTGATTGACGTCATTCACCATTTTCTGATTTCCAGAAGTTTAATAAGTGTCATCATTTTCTCTCTCAACCTTGAACTTCTTTTGGGAGATATGAATCTCTTTAAAACCAGGTCTTCTATATAATTACTGAAATTTTCTTTTCGCTGCGGGTTTGGCAGCAGCCAGCATTCTAATTTCTCTATGTAAGTCCTTTAAAGAAAGATGATAGTACTGGTTCTCAAAAAAACAACTATCTTGGTGGAGGGAGAGGAATGGGTGTTAGTACTGTTTCAGTCTCTGATATTCTAACGCATAAAACAGGAAGCCTTCTTGTATTACGAATGCAAGTGGAGTCATCCACAGAAGTGTCGTCTTGTGGTCAATGAAATGTTATTATTTCTTTTTATATTTCGTCCTCAAACTAATTTTATTATTTTTCTTTTAAGAAATGTTAATAGAATGTTTTCCCCTGTTTTCTTCCAAAAGTGAGGGTGGCAGCCCTCTTGTGGGCCTTGATCGGCTCGGCTCTCGGGGCCAAGCTGGACACTCTGCACAAGGACCATTCAGACTGTTCGCCCGTCAAGTCTAAAAACCCCGTCGGCAGTTTCTTCGTCGCTGCCTTGCCTTCAGGAGGAACGCACACAGCATTTGCCGGGTGAGATCATCGCTGATTGTCTTGCGAGATAATTTGCAACGAGAGAGAGAGAGAGAGAGAGAGAGAGAGAGAGAGAGAGAGAGAGTATTAGTCCTTTTCGGAGAGCAATTTGGTTTATATGACTGTCATCCGATAGAAACAAATGAGCTTATTTTGTGTATGCTTGCGTGTGCATCTCCTTTGTGTCAGTGGCCGTGGCCTTCATATGTTATTGAAATGCATAAGTCGTAGGCACGAACATTTAATGCTTTCACGAGTCCACAATGACAAGATTTTTGTAAGTATAAAGACGCGAGAGTGATTGCCTGCTCATATACGAAGAGGGCAAAGGGCGACTGAAAATTGACGATTTCTTAAGCAAGATCTTTGTCCGTTTCTCGTTCCAGCAGCTCACTTTCCCTCTCTTTCGTTCCCAGCTTCGGCACCGCCTCTCAGGCTGGGAAGGGCGAGGGCGTCGTTGGCTCTGCCTTCTCCTCGGGTCAGGCAGGCCAAGCAGGCCATGCGACGAGGCATTCCTTCAGCGGAAGTCATAACGCCTTCGCAGGGTGAGTCAGCTTTTTTTGGTTTATTTAGTGTACAGCAATGTATATAGTCCTTTTACAAACTTAACCACGCATGCGTTCTAAGGTTTCAAAAAGAATTATATATATATATATATTATTATAATATATATATTAGTATATTATATATTATATTATAATATATATGTGTGTGTGTGTGTGTGTGTGTGTGTGTGGTGTGTATGTGTGTGTGTGTGTAACTGATCACGAAGATGTGGAACGTGATAAATGCATAAATAACACACACACACACACACACACACGCACACACACACACACATATATATATATATATATATATATATATATGAATATACATATGTATATATCAACTTCACCAATATTGCAGTTACCCCTACTACTAACTAGTGAGTCTTATTGGTAAACAGGACAACCTCACGTAGCCATCTTCAACCTATAAACTGTGAATTAAGGATGAAAACTAAGTAACAAAAACTTTAACAGCAACAATAGGTACACAGAAGACTCATCAGTGGGGTGTCGAATACCACACCTTTACACACATGTATCTTGTATGTCCAGTTATTCCATGAGGACATGAAAGTGTTCTCAGTCCAGGGCCACTTCCACTCTATCTATTCAGCACATTTTCGTCATTATGTGTACTTTTAATCAGCCTATCGTCCTCCATTTTCATTTTATGCCCAAATCGCATCCAAACATTGTGATCTCAAACTATCTGGCATCTCGGGCGTACCTCTACATGACTCACCCTATCAGTCACCTTATAGGATCCGCACATCTACCGGAAGGGCTGATTTAACAGTTACTCTCACACATCTCAACAGTGACATCTTTAACGCCTGTCCACACCAGGAAACATTGTTTGCAAACAAAGTTTGCAACCTGTTTGCAAGCGATGTATCCTGTCCAGACCTCAGGTGTCGTCAGGATGGTTGTCGGTGCAGCAGCCTTTGTATTTCACTTGGGAGTTTTTATGCTCTGGAGGAGGGATTAATCAGAGAAAGAAAGAGAGATGGGTAATAAGGAAGTTTTTAGAAAACGGAGTGTCGCACACAGATGCACATGTGTACATATATGTATACATGTATAGGTGCATGTGTATATATAATATATACATATGCACATCTAAATATTTCTCTGATTAATCCCTCCTCCAGAGCATGAAAACTAACAAGTGAAATACAGAGGCTGCTGCACCGACAACCATCCTGACGACACCTGAGGTCTGGACAGGATACATCGCTTGCAAACAGTTTCCGAGCTGTTTGCAAACTGTTTTCGAGTTGTTTGCAAACTGTTTTCCGAAGCGGGTTCGCAAACATTTCCAGCTGTTTGCAAACTGTTTTCGAGTTATTTGCCAACTGTTTCCGAGCTGTTTGCAAACAATTTCCAAGCTGTTTGCAAACTGTTTTCGAGCTGTTTGCAAACTGTTTTCGAGTTGTTTGCAAACTGTTTCCGAGCGGTTTGCAACAGTTTCCAAGCTGTTTGCAAACTGTTTTCGAGTTGTTTGCCAACTGTTTCCGAGTTGTTTGCAAACAATTTCCAAGCTGTTTGCAAACTGTTTCCGAGCTGTTTGCAAACTGTTTTCGAGTTGTTTGCAAACAATTTCCAAGCTGTTTGCAAACTGTTTCCGAGCTGTGCAAACTGTTTTCGAGTGGTTTGCAAACAATTTCCAAGCTGTTTGCAAACTGTTTCCGAGCTGTTTGCAAACAATTTCCAAGCTGTTTGCAAACAGTTTTCGAGCTGTTTGCAAACAATTTTCAAGCTGTTTGCAAACTGTTTCCGTGCTGTTTGCAAACAATTTCCAAGCTGTTTGCAAACAGTTTTCGAGCTGTTTGCAAACTGTTTTCGAGTTGTTTGCAAACTGTTTCCATCTGTTTGCAAACAGCTTCCGAGGCACAAGCAGTTTCCAAGAAAGAGTTTGCAAACTTTGTTTCCAAACAATTTTTCCCAGCCCAGCGTGGACAGGAGGCCTTTGTACAGACCTCTTCTCCTCCGGATATTTTACAGAGCTTGCGCTCCCTTCCTTGCTTCATCTATTCTGATGCAGGTTTTTACTGCCCCATTTGTAATTAAACATTTATGAATGACCCATTTTCATTCTTTCTCTATCAGTTCCAGCAAACGGTGCTTCATCTTCTGGATTCCATTTATTCTCATGACCTTTCAGTAGCAGCCCATCTCTGCTTTTCTGCTTGCGCGTTCAAATTCTTTTTGCAAATCTCTTCAGCTTCAACCACTAGAAATTCAATTTCCTAATCCATTCAAAAACCAATCGTAACAACATTACTTTCGTCGGAGATCCACTTTTATGCAAAGCCATGCACTGTCATATATACGCCCTTCTCCTGTCACGAGGTTCTCTTCCATCACAGAAATTTCTAATCACTCAGATAGCCAGTGCAACTTTTTATTACATATCTTTATCGCCCTTCACATTACATCCATGACAGCTCTGTTATTACCATGCCCTTGTTCCATAAACCCTTCACACAGGACTTTGCCTTTTTCCAAACTTCTCAAGGAAAACAGTTTTATTTCATCTATACTAATTTTTCCTTGCCTAATGCCTCTCTGCACACTTTCTGTCATCTCTCTAATTGAACCAAAACCCTATCATGACCCTCCCAAGGTATACTAAAGTTATGGACGGCATGATGATGTCATTCTGACGATCACCTCATTGACTTTTCCCCCGAAAGGAAGAAACAATTACTACTCTCTCCGCCAAGACTCTCTCCTATTTTTCCTGAAACGTTAGCCTAGTAAGAAGAATACCAGACATACAAGCTCAGCTTCTCGGTCAAGCTATCAAAACCAGAACTCAGCATCTCACTTGCATTCAGTAAAATCCTGGTCCCTTTTCGACCTCCATCTTACTAACGCTTCCTTACAATGTTAAGTAGTTATTTCAATATACATTTTCATGACATACTACATACATACACTCACACACACATATAAATATTATATATATATATATATATATATATATATATATATATATATATATATATATATATATATGTATATATAATCATCGTTAACGGGAAGAGGACACACACAGATACACAGGCTGTCTTTATTCCGACGTTTCGTAATTGTCCAATTAACTACATCATCAGGGATGTTAAAATGAAAAATAAAATTCCTAATAAAATTGTAAAAACAAAACTAAATATTAAGAAATGCAAAAGCTAAAAATTAATCTTATAAAAGTATACGATATATAAACATTAAAATTTAAGGAACTAGATTTAAAAAGGGACATACATTAAAATGAAAGATAACTGAACATATAGTAAACAAAACTTGAAAGCATCAGTGAACAGAGTTACAGAACAAGAGGTTAAGGACCGACCTAGAGGAGTGACAGCGATAAACTAAACATAAACATAAAAACATGAATAAACAACACAAGTCAAGACAAATACACAAGGGAGGAGGACGTATGAGTGTTTAACGACGAACAAGTTGTTTAATAAAAAGTAATTCCATGATAACAAGGTCTTGAAGGTTGGTGGTATGGCCTAAAATGCAGAAGTCTTTATTATTGATATGTGTTTTAGATTTTGCAGTGGTTTCTAATATTGGAGTGTTCTGGGTTTGGAATTCTGCTGCCACTACGGAAGCTGATGCCATGATGAGAATCGATACGCACCTTAAGGAGTCTGCTGGTGGATCCCACATAGGTCCCTGTTTGGCATTCAGGGCAAGTATATTTATAAATAACACCAGAGAACATATAAGGTGATAATCGCTCCATCAAGGTAAATAGTGAACCGATGGTGAATGGGTTGTTAGGAATTAATTTAACGTCAATAGCATGAAAATGTTCCTGAATTATTTCTGTGAATTTTTTTTTAAAATTTGAGGTCATGGGTAAATGGAGAGCATGCATAAAACTTCATTTTTGGGTCAGTTAAAACTTTTTGTTTAGTAACGAAATGTTTAATAATAACTGTTTTCCTGCTAAGCTGGTGTATAGAAAATTATATCAACTACTGAACAAACATTTCATTATTTACTAAACCAAAAGTTTTAACGTCCTAAAAATGACCTTAAATTTTACAAAAAGTTCACAGAAATAATTCAGGAACATTTTCATGCCATTGACGTTAAATTAATTCCTAAGAACCCTTTCACCATCAGTTCACTCTTTGCCTCGAAGGAGCGATTATCACCTTATATGTTCTCTGGTGTTATTTATAAATATACTTGCCCTTAATGCCAAACAGGGACCTATGTGGGATCCACCAGCAGACTCCTTAAGGTGCGTATCGATTCTCATCGTGGCGTCAGCTTCCGTACTAGCAGCAGAATTGCAAACCCAGAACACTCCAATATTAGAAACCACTGCAAAATCTAAAACACATATCGATAATAAAGACTTCTGCATTTTAGGCCATACCACAACCCTCAAGACCTTGTTATCATGGAATTACTTTTTATTAATTAACTTGTTCGTCGTTAAACACTCATACGTCCTCCTCCCTTGTGTATTTGTCTTGACTTGTGTTGTTTATTCATGTTTTTATGTTTATGTTTAGTTTATCGCTGTCACTCCTCTAGGTCGGTCCTTAACCTCTTGTTCTGTAACTCTGTTCACTGGTGCTTTCAAGTTTTGTTTACTATATGTTCAGTTATCTTTCATTTTAATGTATGTCCCTTTTTAAATCTAATTCCTTAAATTTTAATGTTTATATATCGTATACTTTTATAAGATTAATTTTTAGCTTTTGCATTTCTTAATATTTAGTTTTGTTTTTACAATTTTATTAGGAATTTTATTTTTCATTTTAACAACCCTGATGATGTAGTTAATTGGACAATTACGAAACGTCGGAATAAAGACAGCCTGTGTATCTGTGTGTCCTCTTCCCTTTAATTAATATGGATCGACTCATGACTTTTTACGCTAAGCTATATCTATTTATATATAAATATAATATATATATATATATATATATATATATATATATATATATATATATATTAACGTGATTAATAAGAAAACTTTCTCATTGTTGCTGAACTCTTGAAAGCCGAAAAGTGAAATATCAAAGCATACATAGCAATTGGCAAGCTTTGCTTATCTAGACGAGCAATGTTTTTCCAGCATAACCAGTGTTTGTGATGTTTGTTGAGGATTAGGGATTTAATTACTGTATGTAACATCTTCCACTATGATCATCAGTTCTTTTTAATTAAATACTCTTGCTCATTTCATATCAAAAGTGTATTTATGTACTTGTGATTAGCCAGTAATCCACAGTTTCTCAGCGTCATTCATCGATCGTCAAGCCACTCTAAACCTACGAAAATCATACCATACATATCTATGTAGTTTCCAGGTACGTTCCAGGCAACGGCGACACGCAAAACGTATACATATGTGTGTGTGAGACTTTAATCTATGGAATCATCCAGAGTCAGACCATTTTCTCAGTTCCCAAGGGGGCGCGCCGCCATTCATGCTCTCACTGGCAATAGGGACCTCTACGATTATTCTCAACGTGCATCCTTTTTTATGCCTACGTATAAAAGTGCGATTTATTGTCAGTGTGTCTATGTATCAGATAGCCAGTTATTAGTAAGGTGTTCGGTGACCGAGATATACGTACGCAAAATGATTCGCAAGTTACTGTTCTCATACAAGGAACGACAGAGAGAGAGAGAGAGGGATAATGGTACAGTTGGTCATACCGTCATAATCAGTTCTGCTCTAGAAATCTACCACGAAATTGATTAAGATGATGCTAAGCTAATGGAATACACAATTTATGGTGAGAGACGTAGAAAGATCATAAGATTAGATGCTCTTTGTCCTAACACTGAATGGCCTGCAAGCACTTAATTATATTCGTGATGTGCGAACAGTGGACCGAACACATTTTGAGTTCCGTTTGTAACTTATTTTTTTCTTAAGTTTGCTTTATTTCTTCTCTGTCATATTGTTGGTATCTTTATTTCTTCCTCGTAACTGCTTTATAAAGATAAACTGTAAAAAGTGATTAAATGCTAACTTCACTGCGTGATAGAAGAATTTTCATGATACAATTACCATTATTTTTCTTATTGAAATTCCAGTAAAAAGTTTTATGTTCCTAAACATTTGAAAATTATGGCCAAACACTGTCAAGAAATCAATACCGGGACATCGCTGTTGCTTTTAATATCCGCCCTCAGTTCTAATCCTCATGCTGCCAGCCCACTCGTCACCTTCTTTTTCGGCGATTCATTTCTTGGTGTTGAAACTGGATGCTAAGCTGTAAGGCTCTTCTTTCATTATCTGTATTGCTTTCAAGATAAGTTGCTCTCCGTCATCAGGCGGTGCAAGTGACGACTAGCTTTTCTTTTCTTACGTTTTTGATAGACAGCTGGTCCTCCCGACACATGCACAGACACAGACACACACACACACGCACCCATTCCTCTCTGTTCATATCACCAATACGCTACATAATTCTTTTTATTATCAACGAAGTACTAGGCATAACCATCGAGCAAAAGTGTTAATCCTCATACCGTAGGAATGAATTCCATGTTTTTACGAGTAACAAGAACTCTAAACTCCAAGTGCATCAACGTCTAGGTAAGCAGACTAGCGCTGGTTTGGGTTGAGGAGTGTGTAAAATGCTCAAACAAATAAGGTGCAGGTAATTGGAGTGGTACTGGAGAAATTAATGTGGTTGTTTTCAAGGAAGGAAGATTATCAGCCACAGGTAAACAAGTGTGATACTTTATCAAAATGGCTGCTTGTACATTCAGTCTTTTAGTTTCCGGCCAAGTATCTATGTGGTCC
The DNA here is from genome assembly GCF_015104395.2 of Macrobrachium nipponense. NCBI lineage: Eukaryota > Metazoa > Arthropoda > Malacostraca > Decapoda > Palaemonidae > Macrobrachium > Macrobrachium nipponense. Next base: position 77,497,159 of record NC_061100.1, on the reverse strand, counting down.
ATAATCCAGAATTCTGATAAATATCGATTTGTTAAAGTATTCGTCAGCTAAGAGTTCATTGGCAATCCTTCCAGGAACCTCTTGTAGATAAGTTTTACTTGTGAACAGTTACAAATTTTTTTTTTTACATTCCTATGTATCTAGCAGCAGAAAGTTTGTAATCATGGCATGCACAGAATTTACAAAAATATTAATTATTTCTTGAATTGAAACTTAGTTTTTAAAGATTTGTTAACTAGGGAGGAAAGAATTCAATAGATGTACAAACCAATTTTTTTCAGGCATCACGAGCAAATGTTTCTAGCTACAAGAAAAAAAAACAGTATTTATTTCTCTTTTTCAGGTTCAATTCACCCACTGGTACTCAGCACAGCAGTGGCTCTTTCATCTCTAGTAGTGGTGTACCCATAGGTTCAACTGCATATGCTGCAAGTAGTTCAAGTTTAGGTAGTTTAAGTTCTGGATCACAACCTAGTGGATCATCAAGCGCAAATAATCGGCATTCTTCAACTGGTGCTGATGATACCTCATCAGGAAGTAGGTTTTCCTCAGGAGGTAGTTTTGTCTCATCCAGTTTCCCTACACGTGGAACAGGATCATTTGGAGTAGGAAGCCTCTCCTCACATGGGGCTGCAGGATTTGGTAGTGCTCTTTCAGTAGGTGGTGGTGTAGGCAGTGTTGGTTCGAGAGGTTCATCAACTACTGGGAGCCAATTCTCGTCATCAGGTGGACATGGTACATCAGGAAGTGGTATTTTGTCCATTGGAAACAGAGCATCTTCACTCACTGGTCCTAAACCAGGTGCATCAGGGACCTCTAGCCAATTAACATCTGGTACTAGCTCTTCTTTTGGTGTTGGTACTGGTTCAGGCACAAAGTTTTCTTCAGGCTCAACTTCTACCCCTGGCAGTCAGTCTGGATCTGCAACTCACAGAGGACAGACTACCCATGGGGTAAGGTCTCCCTCTAGTGTTAGAGGTGTTTCAGGTTCTGGATCTACATCATCTGGGAGTGGAAGTGGCACATTCTCAGGGTCTGGTGGATCATCAAGTGCAGGTGGTCGTGTTTCAGGTTCTGGATCTACATCATCTGGGAGTGGAAGCGGCACATTCTCAGGGTCTGGTGGATCATCAAGTGCAGGTGGTCGTGTTTCAGGTTCTGGATCTACATCATCTGGAAGTGGAAGTGGCACATTCTCAGGTAGTCATGTTTCAGGTTCTGGATCTACATCATCTGGAAGTGGAAGTGGCACATTCTCAGGGTCTGGTGGTTCATCAAGTGCAGGTGGTCGTGTTTCAGGTTCTGGATCTACATCATCTGGGAGTGAAAGCGGCACATTCTCAGGGTCTGGTGGTTCATTAAGTGCAGGTGGTCGTGTTTCAGGTTCTGGATCTACATCATCTGGGAGTGGAAGTGGCACATTCTCAGGGTCTGGTGGATCATCAAGTGCAGGTGGTCGTGTTTCAGGTTCTGGATCTACATCATCTGGGAGTGGAAGCGGCACATTCTCAGGGTCTGGTGGTTCATTAAGTGTAGGTGGTCGTGTTTCAGGTTCTGGATCTACATCATTTGGAAGTGGAAGTGGCACATTCTCAGGGTCTGGTGGTTCATTAAGTGTAGGTAGTCGTGTTTCAGGTTCTGGATCTACGTCATCTGGGAGTGGAAGTGGCACATTCTCAGGGTCTGGTGGTTCATCAAGTGCAGGTAGTCAGTACACCTCATCAGGTGCTTATGGAACATCATCAGGAAGTAAGCCTTCTACTGGAAGTAGTTCTTTCTCATCCAGCTCTGGTAATAGACATTTTTCTGCGCAAGGAACAGGCTCATTTGGAGTAGGAAGCTCCTCTACTTCATCTGGCGCTACTGGATTAGGTAGTACTCTTTCAGTAGGTAGTGGTCTAGGAACAGCAGGTTCTACAGGTTCATCAACTACTGGGAGCCAATTCTCGTCTTTAGGTGGACATGGGTTATCAGGAAGCAGTAGTTTTTCCAGTGGAAATAGAGCCTCTTCA
>NC_061100.1:77442647-77490147 GCF_015104395.2 Macrobrachium nipponense | reverse complement strand
ACATATCATTGGAGAGAAAAATCTGTCATATATAGTACAAAATGTCCCAGAGGGATTCTAATGACTCGGTAATTTCCTCTGACCATTGCAAGCCAGTATTATCAGTTCACAGAAAAAAAAGGAATTGCTTTGCAGCAGTAGGTTAGAAACCCACAGCTATAATCTGTGATGAACGCATTTTCCATAACAGAATAATTATGAAACTCGACGGTGTTCTTCCTTGTGGGGAAGAAGGCCTTACGCAACGTTAGGATGCGGTCGACCCTTGACCCCAGAATTGTTTCCAGGCTGAGCGCTTTTCGAAAATGAGCAGAGAATTAAATCAAGTCGTCAAACCTTCACGAAAGAAACTAAAACCTTAAGAAACTGAAATAAACGAAGTTTTTCACCTGTGAATTTCAAAGGCAAAGTATCTAAAATGTTGAGACACAACAGCGAGCTCTTGACAAAGCCCCTCCTTCGAGGAACAGAGTTAAGTCGAGTACTCTATATGGACGTGGTTACAACGCAGTTCGTGACCGTCTAGCCGTGTTTTTTTTTATTTTTTATTATCCGTAATTTTAGGTGCAATCGAAATTGAGATGAATGTTGTAGGGAAGCGATGATCAATCGCCTCTCATAGAGATGCATAAGGTAAGAGCGGCGCTGTGCCGTTGAAGTCACACCCTCGATTATTTTCCCTCGGCCCAAGATCTCAGTCATGGTAGTGCCCAAGGCTGTTTTGTGACGGTCGGTTCCTTCCTTGTTAACCCCCAGGGGTCAGTCGTGCTGCGTAGTCGTGTAATGATGTTATCAGTTTCAAGATTTCGATTGTTCAAGGTCTCAAAAGGAGATAAAGAGGAGAGATTTTTTCACTTGAATGCTATGAGGACGAGTGCTGGTTTGATTAAGCTTGAAATTTGGTCGACTTCAGTTCCCTAACATCAAGATTGTAAAGACTATAGACTATACTTGATTATGATACGTTTTCATATTGTCAGTCGTTTCCACATTTCCTTATTCCCTTTTCCTTGTAAATGAGGAATTTTCTTATAAAGTTTTAATTGCATCTTCACAGATTACTTCACATCTGCAGCTTGCCATGACAACAGAATTCTTTTTATGATGATTAACTTCCCGTTTCATGGGAAGACGTTTTGCAACGGATGGAGAATACTCAGTTAAGTACCTGTGCTCAAGAATAAGCAGACAACATCCTTATCTCACTCTCTCTCAGTTGCATACAAACGTACACACACACACATGCATACAAACACATGCACGCCAAGCAAAAAGAAATTTTATAATAATGAAAGGACAGAACAAATCTCAAATAACTCTCAGCAGTTTCAGTATTTCATTTATTTTTTCCATGACAACAAATACAATAATAACAAAACGTTCCAAAACTTATTAGCAAATACAGAGAAACTGATAGTCAGACAAATAGATGAACAGAGAGACAGGGAAAGGCAGATCAGAATGGGACGAGCAGACGGAGGACAGAGACGGCAGTTCGATTACCGCTTCTTCACCACCCACCGAGAGCAGACTGCTGAGGCGTCTGACAGCAGTGGTATTGTCCCGAATACCCTTTGCACCAGTACTTGCAACCGCCTCCGCCTCCGCCTCCGCCGCCATACCCACCAGATGAAAACCCTCCGTGGCCCCCGGAGGCAAATCCTCCAGTTCCGTGCCCATGAACTCCAGATCCATATCCTCCAGAAGCAAAACCACTACCGTGCCCTCCAGATACGAAGCCTCCAGAGCTGTGCCCGGATCCATACCCTCCGGAAGAGAAGCCGCCGTGTCCTCCTGATGCGAATCCTCCGGAGCCATGTCCGCCGAAACCACCAGATATGCCGTGACCGCCGAAACCTCCACTTGACCCATGTCCATGAAGGGCCCCTCCAAAACTTCCATACCCTCCTCCACCTCCCACAAGATGGCCCCCTCCAAGATGGCCTCCTCCTAGATGGCCTCCTCCTAGTTGGCCTCCTCCTAGATGGCCACCTCCTAGATGGCCTCCTCCTAGTTGGCCTCCTCCTAGATGGCCACCTCCTAGATGGCCTCCTCCTAGATGGCCTCCTCCAGAACTTACTGTGCCCGAAATGATGTTGCCACCAGTAACGAATCCGCCAGCAGCGAACCTGTTTAGAAGAGACGAAAAAGATGGTTTTTACGAGACTTATAATATTTCAACAGTGTCTAGCTAAGGTGAGTTTAAATTTGTCAGCTCCAAAAGGAATCTGAACACTGGATCCCCAAATTCTTGAATAGAATAGCATATAGGATTTAGGTCAAAGGGCAAGTGCTGGGACCTATGAGGTCATTCAGCGTTGAATAGGAAATTGACAGGAAGGAGGTTTGAAAAGCGCGTAACAGGAGGAAAACCCAACATTCTACTCCAAAAGAATGAATAGCATTAGAGAGATAAAGGTATGGCAATGTCTTTGTAACGGCTCTCTGTTTTGCTCTCATTTGATTGTGGCCTTATGCCTGCGCAGACTTCAGCTTTACTTTCCATAGTTGCATAATTCTGTGAAGACCTTTTCTCTCTTTCATATTGCTCTTAGCATGGTCGGCATCGATGACCGTGGTACTCGCGATAACTTCCAAAATCTAAACAACTATTCCATGTAGGTATGATTGTTATAAAATGAATGCAGACAAATTTCCATCTTCCCTTTTCATTCTCTTTCTATAATGAAGTGCTCGTACGTTCAGTTTGCCGCTACCAGTTATTGTATTTTCACACCTGTGTTTTTTCTGTCAAGTTCCCTTCGTACCCGTATCAGGATAATTACCCCCGAGGACAACTACCCCCTGAACAACTCATTTTATAAATGGTTAAGCATAATTGAAATGAAACTGATGAAAAATAGTTTAAAGTATTTTTAATGTATACAAATACATTTACATACAAAATTCTTACAAGAAAGTTGAAAAAATCATAAAAAACATTAAAACAACAAGTTGAAAAAGTCATAAAAAATTAAAACGAAAAGTAAAAAGAAATAGTTTAAAAATGCAGATTATACGCAATACTTCGTAAATATTGTTCCACATCTCTATTTTCATAAGTTTTAGAGACTGAAATAATGCGGTTTGCAGCATCTAAATATTTCTTTCGAGATGGTTGTCCAGGAAAACCTGCAAAAGATCGAACCATGTGATTTGTTTTAATGAATGTTCTCTTTTAATGCATGTTAAAAACTTTCAAATATTTGGATGACAACAACCAACATTCGCTAAGAAACTCCTGTGCCACCCTTCTACTGCATTATTTGTCCTAGAAAGTTCATCTCCCGTTCTGTTGTACATACTCCACAACTCTATTTCAAACAATGGTTCGCGCCTTCTTCCTCTTCGACATGTACGTTCTATGTACATGCCTTCAAAGTAGTCTTGCAATGGATATGTTTCAGGGGGGAGGAATTTACACAGAGTTTCGAATGATTTTTCGACAGCACAGGCCGGTACCAAAGCTAAAGCTGTTATCATTTTCATTGCGATGGAAAACTCTTTATCCTCTAGGTATCGCTGCTGAAATCCATAAGATTGAACTTTTCTATATACGCTTTGGCAAAGGTGAAAAAAACACCCCTTTATTTCGGATTGTGGGAATGCCAGTTGTAAGCTATTAATCAGACCCTTTTCAAAGTCGACCATGATAGTCTTTGGGGCTAAATCATGTTTCAGTAGTTTTAATTGCTCCAGTAGGTTTGAGTAAGTTGTTTGGCTTTTATCTGGTAAAAGAGCATATATTAAAGGAACTGAACGATTATTTATCAAAGCATGAATTGTGTATAATTGTAAAAATATCCGAGGTACTGTTTTGAACGTTCCATCTAGCGACCAATGTGACGCTTGACATAGGTAGCTAATCCAAGGTTTTCTGTGTTCCGAAGATCAACATTCGTTTCTCAACGTGCCCAGAGTCGAAAAGCAGAAAATCTTGACCATCTTGTGTATTGATATGCTCATCTGTAAAAACAAGTTCTTGGGCATTTACAGGCAATGGCCGTGAGCGAGATAAACGTTGTCGATGACGTCTGATATTACGTCTTAAATGATGAATTGGTGGTAGGTTTGCTCCCGTTTCTTCATCAATGGTTCCACAAGACTCAGAAAGTATTTGCTGCGCTGTTTCTTCCGTAAAGGATGGCTCGCATATTGACTCTTTGGATAGTTTTTGCAGCTTCAATTTTCGCTTTAGATGGCGCATGGGTGTGATTATGAAGAGTACCAGTAACTTCCCTTCGTTGAATATGAACTTTTACCTTAGCTTTGCAACTGGCTTTGTTTCTTCTTTCTTCACACTCAAAAGACACAACACCATTTGCCAAGTCTCTCGGCTTAACATATTTATATCCATCAAGCACTAGTCTGTCTTTTCCTCTAGAACTGATAAATTCCATGTTGCTTAGGGGATCTTGGTTGTTTCACTAAATGTCAAGAAAAGAAATACATGCCAAGAACATAAATAAAGAAATTCTTCTTGAAAAAAAAAAACCCCCACCAAAAAAAAAAAATTTTTTTAAGAAAAATTTCAGTTATAAATAATTTCAGAAACTATTTAATTGTACTTAAGAGTAATTTAGAGAGCAAAGACAGTTTAAGGAAAAATGTTTTTTTATACAATGAGAGTAACGTCACCTTAAGTAATTCTAGTCTGTTAACCATTGTTAACCATTAAGGGGGGGGGGGGGGTGTGTTGTTGTCCTAGTGGGTAGTTGTCCTAGGGGGTAATTGTCCTCGGGGGTAATTGTCCTAGACCCCTTCGTACCTCCTATAAGTAATGTATGAATTTGAGTTTCGCTCAATTCACTTGTTCATGCTTGTGTTCCACTCATAAGTTAAGCCTTAAATTTTTGTTTCTGAATAACTAGAATGATCTCCTACAGAGAACCATCTCCATTTCGTCGAATGTATGTTCTAAATATGAGTTTATTTTTAATTTCTGTTGCTATTTTGGATGCCGCCCCTACTAGAACAGGAATTATATACAACATGAAGCTTTCATATGCCATACCTACTTGGCTATTTCATTGTCAGTTTTAGTGTATTCTGTTTCGTCTTTTTCACAGAACACATTAATCTAGGCAGTGCTAAATCCTTCCATTTATTCTTTATCATAATGCTATTGGTGATGTAACCTATCACGAATTGGATTATTTTTTGCTCTGTCAAGTTTCAAATGAGATTGGAGGTGTGCATTTTCTTTGCTAGGGTCAAAGAATTTATTTCTTCGAAATCTTCTATCTATTACATTTTATATCTTAATTTGAATGGTAATAATATGTGTTTTGCTTGTTAAGTGTAAGTTGATATCTGAAAACAATATTTAAATGAATACTCCAGTCTGCCATTTACATTTCAGTAAGTGAAATATAGTTGCACCGCTGTACGTATGTTCCCTGACGCCGCCATTGGTCACAGAGATTTAATCTCTTACTGCTGTTTCAACGTAGTGTGGTACCTTAAGTTTTGTTCTCGATACTATATCTCTATGAATTCAGTAATTCACAATAATTGATGTTTATGCTATCTTGCGACATATAAAATACTTTTCTTAAGTCTTTTAACACCACGTAAAGCTGTATCAAAAAGTTCTTCTTCTATAATCTTCATCTATACAGTAATGCAGAATGGAAAGGCTATCCAGCCACATTCTTTGTGGGGTGAAATCAAATTATAATGTCATGCGTCGTGTTCATATTCTTATTATCCACATAAAAAGTGTTGTTCGATACGGAACTCAAGGCCATAGGCCTGAGGTCTTTTACTGCTGGTAATGTCGTATAGGAGTGGTCGCTGTTTTGACGCAAACCGGTTTTTCTTTTTTTCTCTCGATCTATGGGTTATTATCTTTGCCAAGGTCGCCTACATTTCTTCATGATCAAGGTGCATTGTGTCAAGTGTCTGAGAAGTGTCGGCTAAATTTAGTCCACTTGCATCTGGTACTTGCATAAGTGCATCTTTCTTTATTTGTTTTTAATCCTCTTTAGCTATACCCCTGTCTCTCACAGTGTCACTGAAAGGTTCGAGTCTGATGCACTGTCCGTAGGTCATTGTATACTCATTTCAAACACCTTTTGTGGTTCAGTGATTTATTCAAGTTGAATATTTGTTCTGTTTCTGCAAAACTTTTCCAATAGCCCTTTCATATTTGTCTTGTTTCATCATTCTGCCACTTACATAACATCTTATACCTTGGTGTATCTATTTCCAACGGTATGCCATCCCTAGAGGTAGATTTATGTTAAATTAGTACAATTTTATTTTTATTTTTATTTTACTCGTGTCTGACCTGGTGATTTTTTATGAAGCTGGTTTTATGCCAGCACGGGCTCTTGCTCATAGAACATCTTTCAAAAGCGTATCCGACCTCCCTGACTTAATTTCTTTGTATGAAAAGCTATGCAGTCCAGTGAGTCGCTATTGACTCCCCCCCCCCCCCCCACCCCCTCCCCCCCCCCCCCCCCCCCCACCCCCCGCCCCCCCCCGCCCAGCCCCCACCGTTGATCCCCTTTGTAGCAAAACTTGAACCCTTTGGTGGTCAAAAGCGATGTCCTCGCCCTGGCAATCATGTCTGACGCCGCCGAAAGCGATTTTTAATAAACCAGAACGTTTAAAAAACGCCAAACTACAGGTTTCCTACTTACTAATATCATTATTTTCTTTCATTCGCAATGATAAATGTATTCAAGAATAGTATATTTTACTAATTACAGAATTGGTACATTAGTTTTGTGCAATATTGTTTGGGCCCCCAAAAATATCCAGGCGCCAACTAGGCCCTCCCTGATGCAGTTTCATTTCTTTTTACTTCTATTTCAATGTTCCACTAGTTCCTCTTTTCTTCTTTTGTTCGTTTTCTTCAAAGGATGTAGATAAAACATATTTCGCTACCCTCTACTCAGGAAGAAGAATTTCACTCACCCTGAGCTAGATGTGAAAGATGAGGTCGATCCATAACCCTTTCCGTGAGCCAAGCCGCCCGGATTGTTCACTATCCTCGTGTCCCCAGCTGACACTGATGCTATCGCCGTCGCCGTCAGCAGAAGCAGCGCCTCAGAAAACATTCCTGAAAGTATAAAGAAGTAAGAACCGTTGTTTTCAACGTAAATCTTTAGTCATTAAGATACGAACCATATCTACCTGCATAGACATCCGTTCGTTAATCTTTACGTAAGCAAAATATGCATAATATTATGTACGCAGGTTGAAAGAATTTAATATATTTTAAGTTGGATTATGGGTCTTTTCTCGTCAATCAATTTGCATTTTACGAGCGCATCTATATATGGATTATGGATCCCGTTATTTAGTTCAGTTCAGTGCCTCTGAGATGGCCATTAGAGACTTCCATTGCCGTCTCCCCTCTTAATACTGTTTCTCAATATTTGGTTAGAAAGTTAACTATGGTTCCCTCACTTATAACAGCGGTTTGGGCGTCCAAGTTACTTGGAATTGGAAACACATATCTAAAAAAAAACTCGGTGCTTTGTTTCGTCTCTTTCTTTAGCTTCATGATAATCTTATCGTCTAGACACAAGAAAATGCGTATTATTATGGAATTTGCGTCAAATGAACCTGGGGTATTGGGAAAGGACTGTACTTGCTCCTATAGTTAAGACAGCTGTACATTTGCGCTTTGGTCGTTCTACCCGAGCGCGGGAAATTTTAAACCGGACAATCATAATCCCAGTTTTTTTCCTTTCTTTTTTATTAGTGTGTGTGTTACAGGTGACGAACTCGATGCCGTGCAAACTCATAGGTGACAACGCCTACTTACCCGTAAACTCTGGATTGTTGGGAAACTGTCTATGAAGGATATTCGGTGTAAATCGATGTCGTTTCTGGTGCCAACGGAATATGTTCATTTGCTCAATAGCCATCCAACACTGATTCTCGGGCCGGTTTAGCACTTCCGCAATAATCACGAAATACTTGAAGAAGACTAAAAGATAGGCTGAAATCCGACGATTTGAATTTAACCCGACGAGGTAGGAAGTACATTTGTTACATATATATATATATATATATATATATATATATATATATATATATATATATATACTATAAAATCATAAAAGTAAGCACGCGATTTTGTTTACCAGCAAAAGCCACAGGGAAAATTTTTAAAAAAGAAAAGACAGAGTGCCAAGTACTTTCGTGTATTCGACACATCTTCGGGGCACCCGAAGATGTGTTAAATGCAGAAAGTATTTGGCCCTCTGTCTTTTCTTTTTTTAAAAATTTTCCCTGTGGCTTTTGCTGATATATGTATATATTAATATATATAATATTATAATAATATTAATTTTATATATATTATATATTATTAGATATATAATATATATTAATATATTAGCATAAAGAAGCCAAAGGAAATGGACCTACTAGAAAGGGATAGTCTTAGCCACCTTACATGTTCGACAGTAGCCCAAAAGTCCAATTTTGATAATTCCATCGTTTGATTTCATAAACGTACATTATTTGACTTTCTGTGGTTCTTGGCCGACCTCTCTGCATTCCTCCACATAGGCCAAGAATGCAGTGGTCATTCCAGACTTTTCTGAGGGAGGTGGGGATAAAGGTCTAGAACTTATAGTATGGGTGGGTGGAGTACTGTAAGCCGGGTTCGGGCTCCCCCCGCCCAGAAATTTTGAAAAATTGTGCGCATTTTGGATAATTTTGAAACCATATAAGATTCACTTTGGAGTGAATTTTACTGTTTTTATTGTTATTGTTATTATTCAAAGGCTGGGGGGTGGGTCGGGGGGTGACAAACCAAGTCTTGTTGGGGGGGGGGTGTGCTGCTATCACTGTCTTGATAGGGCAAGTGCTCCCCCAGCCCCCCACAAATGATGCCGCTGCAAGAATGCAAAACGACAAACGAAGGTCATAAGTCTGTAACGGCAACATTACTAATAACCTATCGTTTCTACAAAGCAATGGTAAAAAACGGGTTTTGACAGTGTTACCGATTTTTCTCTTCGTTGGCACACCAGTCCCGTCGATTTCTCAACAGGTTTCATATCATATATATTATATATATATATTATATATAGATATCGATAATTATAGATACTATTATATATATGTATATATATGTATGTATATATAATATATTATATACATAATATATCTATATATTATATAATATATATATTTTAAATCCTGTATGTATATATATTTATTTATACATATATATATATATATATGTTATATATATATATATATATATATATATTATATATATATATTTTAATCCCATCAGTACAACATTGCAGGTCTCCTCACAACCTGGCGCTGGATCTTGCTCTTTAGTTTTATTGTCATCCTATGATCACACTGCACCCCACTACATTTCCTCCAGCTACTCTACTCTGTATCCTTCCGGTCAATTCTTCATCTAGGTCTCCTGTATTTTGGATCACAGACCCCGGATATTTAAACTGCTCTACTTCTTCTAACTTATGAAAATCAATCTCAAGATCTACTTTTCTTCCTCTTTCTGCTTCCTCAAATTCACAGCACATTCCAACCGTCTTGATTCTATTTATTCTCAGACCCTCTGCTCCAGACAGTTCCTCCATCCCTCCACTTTCATTAATATTTAGTTCTTCATCATCAGTTGCACACAAAAATCCATCATCTGCACACAGTATTGTCCAGGGGATTTCACGTCTCAGATCTTCTGTGAGTACATCTAGCAACAGAGTGAATATGAATGGGCTTAAGGCTGACCCTTGGTGAAGGCCTACCTGTACACTGAGTCCCACGCACTCTCCCGCTTCGCATCGAACCGTTGCTGACAATTTGTATACATATCCCTGACAAGATTTACATATAGGTTCTTAAGGTATTCCTCGTACCCTTAAACTTCTCCAAATCTCTTCTTGTGTTATATATATATATATATATATATGTATGTATGTATATTTATATATATGTATGTGAGTGTGTTGGGATGGGTGAGGGGAGCGGTTGCACGCGACGACATTTAGATATTTGTTTTCCAATTAGTATATTTGCCGGACCTTGTTTAAAGGGTTGATTTTCTAATCACCAGAAATAACTTCCTGATTCCACACTGTCTGAGCGGCTGCGGGAAGCGAACTCGGGCTAACAGACTGATAGTCGAGTACGGAACTCACTCGTCCAGTGAGGAACTACCTCTGACCAATACCTTCCATTTATGTAAGATACAAATAAGGTTACACCCTCAGGTTCACACGGCAACCCACGCTCTTGGCCCACAGAGGAAAACTCACACCCACGTTCTTGTGACATTTTATCCTGCCTCAGCCACAGCTTCATTTAAGTTAGTCTGTGATTACAGTTGTCCACGCACATTTCCATTTGCTATCTACACTACTCAATCTGATCACGCAAACTTTCTCAGTGCTGTGTTCATCTCCATATGCAATGGATTGAGGTAATTCGAGATATACCTCGAGATTTCTGGACATGAATTATGCAACGCAAAGTCTTGTATAAGCAGCTCAGAATAAATAATTTAGTCAGATTAATAATATAAGACCTCGTTAATCTTGAGCGGATCGGAATTTATAGTACTAATTAGTTGTCCGTCTCCATGAGTCTTGCATATTGCCTTACGAGCACGATCTAGAGTCTAGAGTCTAGACCATGCTTACCAGTAAAGAATACCCCGTCGAGACAACCCTCTGTGCTCCATATATTTCTCCCTATTCCCTGTTACAACCTACAATAGACGAATAACAACCAGTTGCTTACTTTACAGATTAAGTCACCAGTGCACGCTAGATTTTGAATTAAATGAAACCATACCGTGTTATTCCTTCCCTCAGCCTTGGTAACTGGTCGTGAGCCCAAAGTGCCGCCATTGCACCATGAAGAGGAGCAGAGAGAGAGAGAGTGATATTAAGTATGATGAGGCAAACAAAAGTTCGCATAATTACACGATCTTCCGCAAGAGTGGTTAAGCCTGGTTTAATTTGTTTGTCTGTCTGTTAGCATGATTATCCCAAAGTGATATGTCTGTTTTACGAATACTTTGCCAAACGTGGCTCTCGTGAAAGTCAACAAGTGATTCAAATGCTCCGGGCTTAAGATATAAAACATTCAAGCCTTTGTAGTGACAAGTTACACAAAAAATGTTAAAGTTAAGAGCGTATCCGATGAAAAGTGACCAGTATATTCTATGTATTATATACCATTACCATAAATTTTGGTGACCAAATTTAATCATTATCATTTTTATCATTTCTCCAAAGACAGTTTGACGGATGTTACGTCGTCTCTGAATTTGTTTGGACTGAACGAAAGACACATGTGCTCCCAGGGATTTAAAATTAGCGGAGGCGTGTGTGTGTGCCCTTGAGTTTTAATTTCTTTCTTAAGTGTTCTACATCCATAATTGCGTTTTAATAGAAATCGTATAATACTGGCGCACTGAACTCAGTGCGGATTGCACAATCGCTCATAACGTAACCTTCATGTTATTGTGCAGCATGATGGGATACTCGTTGTAGCTTATTTCTCTCTCTCTCTCTCTCTCTCTCTGGAATACAAAAATCAGATATAATATAAAAATAAAGATAGCTCTCTCTGTCTCTGTCTCTGTCTCTCTCTCTCTCTCTCTCTCTCTCTCTCTCTCTCTCTCTCTGGGAATACAAAATTCAGATATGATATACAAATAGAATAGTCCTCTCTCTCTCTCTCTCTCTCTCTCTCTCTCTCTCTCTCTTCTCTCTGAAATACAAAAATCAGATATAATATAAAAATAAAGATAGGTCTCTCTCTCTCTCTCTCTCTCTCTCAGGAAAACAAAATTCAGGGATAATATAAAAATAAAAATGGTCCTCTCTCTCTCTCTCTCTCTCTCTCTCTCTCTCTCTCTCTCTCTCTCTCTCTCTCTCTGGAATACAAAATTCAGATATAATGTAAAGATAGAGATAGCGCTCTCTCTCTCACTCTCTCTGGAATACAAAATTCAGATATAATATAAAATAAAGATAGACCTCTCTCTCTCTCTCTCTCTCTCTCTCTCTCTCTCTCTCTCTCTCTCTCATAATAGACATGCAATGAAGTTTAATTAAGCAGGCCTCAGTGTCCCATGGATAGCAAATATCTCGAACCAGCTTTCGTGAATTTTCAGTCTCCCCATCGCATCGATAAAAAAATATATAATCTTTCCTTCTGTGTTTCACGGAAACATCTGATGATCACCATCGTTACATAACGCTGTCTTGTGAAAAGACGAGCGCAGCCATATCACGCGTCATTCCTGCAAGTAATATCTGTGGGCGGTTGGGGACACTCGGATTTCCGTCTTCGCGATAAAAGTTGACCTTCACCTCTGAGGGTTCTGGCTTTAACGCAGCCCGGTTCCAGGGTGCCCTTGGAAAAGGAACCGGTGTAGCCGTGGGTTCGTTCACTGCAGCATGAGGCCTTTTCTGTTTCCAAGCGATTTTAGGAGCGTGTGAAAGAAAGAGGGCAGGAATACTATATATATTTTATATGTTTATGATGAGTTCTTGTGATGCTAAGAAAATCCTTAATGAGTACTTAGCATTAACAAGATTGCAAGAAGTGACGTTATGAACGACTGATACAACAAAACGGCGGAATTACAAATCTGACATCAATATCAAGTAATAAGCGCTGTCATCTTTGGTGGAAGACATGAACAAAGGAAACAGGTTGTAAACGTTAGATCGATTTGTTGAACTTGGAGATTATTCAAACTCATTTTTACAACTGCTAACTGAGATAAAGACGGCACAGAAAGAAATGGACACGTACGGGCAAAAACAAATTTCATGGTTAGACCTATCCGTGGTACTGGTCCTCAGCCCTTGTGTAAGCTGTTGACCTTCGATTAAGTAACACCAGGTCACTATGTAGGCAAATGACTATACGATTACCGCTAAGAAGAGGGATCACTCACCGAGCACCTGTTTATGTGTTCCAGACGAGTTCAGGATGTGGCCTCGAAGGGAGTACTGGATACACAGTGGTTTAGCCTAGACATTTATACCCCTTCCTCTGGTGAACCTAACCTCCTTCTCTCCCTCCTTCCCTCCACCTCAATTACCCTCCTTTTTCGCTCTTTCATAGCTGCTGGATCACTTCCTCACATCCTCTTCAGCCCCACCTTTTCCCTCACTCCCGTAGCTGGGAAACCCACCTTTTTCTCTCACTCACGTAGCAGGAAACTCCCACCTACGCCGCTCACTCACGCTTCCAAATTCACGTAATGCCTCTCATCAAATGTCCCGCTGGCAACCCTCTGAGCCCCCGGGATTCCTGGATAACGGCGTCTTAGGTAACCATCAGAGCCGAATCGGGATGCGAAGGTCCTCAAAGAAACCATAGACAGAGTAAGAATGTGTTCTGAAATCGATATACCGCGAAATATGTTTCCATACCAGAGAACAGGACAATGCAGGGTAACTACGTATATATAAATTGCAATAAAGCCACGCGAATGGCAAACTTGAAAAAGCCCTAAGCAATTTTCAGACGAAAATGTCGGTAAGCAGAGATGGTTCATGTCCACACTATAATTTTATTTCTTGATTATCTTCATACACATATTGGTTACTATATAACTTTCAAAGATTGATTCTAGCCAAGAAAAGTTTTGCATACGATATCTTAGGCAATATCTGCTAAATGAAATGGTTCTGAGACGATTATATAAGGTTGCATTCAAAACCTACTCCTAAGGTATACTACATTTCATAACAAGTGACTAACGCTGCATTCCCTTCGATAACCCGACTCCTCTCTCCGCAACAGATTTTCTTCAAACGTGACTTGACGCCGACAAAAACACATTCATTATTATGCGCTCCCAAACTGCGCGTGGGTCACCCTGGGGCTTGACTCCTACCCTGAGGAACCTCAGGATCCCCGGACTTCCCTTCAGTTACCATTTTCTCCTCACAGCACGAAATTATTAGTACCATTCATAAATTCATCAGGGTCAACCTCGCTTCCCTCTTTCTTACGATGCCAAAGCGCGCTCTCTCTCTCTCTCTCTTTTTATATATATATATATATATATATATATATATATATATATATATTATATATATATATATATATATATATAATTCTAGGCCCTGTTCTATAAGTGAGAGGGCGTCGGCAAGCAATACTCATCCCATAGCGTAACCTTTTAAAAAATTCTTCTTTGCACTCTCTTTCCTTAAGACTTAACGCTGGAGTACACCTTAAATAACCCATCCACCCTTCTCTCTCTCTCTCTCTCTCTCTCTCTCTCTCTCTCTCACACACACACACACACACACACACACATATACACAGACACGTACATACAGACACGCACACACGCACGCTCCAACTCGCTACAAGGAAGTCATTCAGTAATGACCAAGTAAACTGATTATGCTTTCACAATGTTAATTACTGAATTAAAAAACAAATATGCTGCTGTCAAGCAACTAAAGTTACTGCATTCCTCTTCCATTGCTGAATGCCGTGAATATTAACAATGATGTCACAAAAGTGTGAATAATGTCGGCGGATTTCGATGATGTCATGGACCATCAAGCTGTGATCTGGAGGAAGGAGAATCTTCTTTTGGACTGCTGGTCATTCAGCCTGAGTTGCCAATCAGTCGACATTTCTGCGAGTTCAAATATCTCAACGCAAAGAACTTGAGCCTAAACCGATCTTCGGTCTTAAAAGACAAATTGTCTCTCTCTCTCTCTCTCTCTCTCTCTCTCTCTCTCTCTCTCTCTCTCTCATTTAACCTATTGGCTTTATTTTATTACATTGATTCCAAAATTAAAGCGTCCATGTATTGTTGAACTGAACTGGACAAAAATGCCTATTTCAGTGACATAGGTTTACTCCTGATCAACGTTTATTTCAGCAGATTAATGAGGCAATTTTCATGTGCCTCTTAGCCGATGATGGTTGATCATACAAATCGTATTTGCTCCAATCGGCAGTCACCAAATGTCACAAATAATAATAGATCAACTGTTATGATTGCGCAGCAGTCGAAGTCTTACAGTAGGTACATTGCTGGTCTAGGTTTCCCGATCTTAGTATAGATAGACAGACAGAGTTAGGAGTCCTCTGGAATTCACTGCGGCGACACCTCCTCGTGCCTAGGCTGATAATTAAGGCTGGTTTTTTGTTCTGATTGTGCTGTGTTTACAGTCTCACATATTCTAATGCTAATCATTTCAAGTCCATAATGTTTGGAAAACAAGAAAAAGTTGAAGAGAAGTTAAATAGAAGCAGGATTTAATAGTAAAAGAAATTTATAATAATAAAATCCCAGTCCATCTCCTTTGCCCTCCCCCGGGTAACAGTTGGGGAGACATGGCACAGCCAACCACCCCTTGCAAACCGGTTTGTCCAACCCAGGTGGAGGCGGGGTAGGTAGGGGAACGAGGGGATAGGGAAGACATCCACCCATCTCATGCAAACCTGTTTGTGCGGCCCAGGTGGGGAGGAGGGACAGCAGTGTCAGGTTCCGCGCGCGAAAAAGCTCGTATGTAATATGTCTCTATCTTCTTCACCTCACTACTTCGAGTTTCGTGGTGTTTTGTGATGTCATTCTGATGAAATCTGCCTATAATTTTCGTTTGTGCTCGATAACCACAACAAGGACCAACATATTTCCAACAATTCCCAGGTGATCAAACAAACGCCCACAGTTCCTTTGGAGGCGTTTCGAAATAGTGATAGTGACGAGTCATTGCCAGCATTAACGAGATAAATAAATGTATTGCAGTCCGCGCCTCTTGTCATTTTATGTCGGTGGGACCAAATACACCGAAAAAATGACGATCTGATTCTCCGTTTTCTTTGCATCATCAGTAGTTTAACGCCATCTAATTGATGTCTTCTTCTTTCACACATATTCCGTTTTGACCATATATTTTTTGGTGGAGTGAATTCTATATATCAAATATATCGCTTCATGTTAGTATTAGGCACTCCTGTATCTTATCTGTGACCATTATTATTATTATTATTATTATTATTAAATTATTATTAATAGTGGTAGTAGTAGTAGTAGTAGTAGTAGTAGTAGTACTAGCAGTAGAAGTAGTAGTAGCAGAAGCAAAATTTACACCAGGATATCTACATGCATTCAGCTATCCGCCTGGTCGGCCTCTATATGAGTGTCTACTAAAAATAAAGTAAAATGAAATAATCCTTTCACTTGAATGTTTAAACAAATGGGTGAAGTCCAAGCCTAAAAAGACGTTAAAAGTAAAATTCTTTCCATATAGTATATTCAGTCCTATTTTCAATAAAAGCAATTGAAAGAAATCCTGGGCAGAGGGCGTAGATGGGCGAATACGAAGTGACGGTAAAATTGATAATAGGAATAATTAGAAGTTTCTTCTCGGTATATCTGGATAGTTCAACCTGCACAATGCTGTAGGTTTCCGATCTGACGGAAGGCTTGATCAAATATATTCGCAAAATAGTGGAATTGCTTCAGCTTTAAATTAGGTTACATCTCATGGATTACTTTGCAGTATTTCACTTCAAAGCCTCGTAAAATAAGTTGTTTTCATTCTTTTCCATGAAGCCACTGACTAAAGCTACTGAGGTTAAATCTTAATATTCAACTCCGTTTCAGTCGGTCAGAAAGCAAACACGATTTCAAATTTGTTATTTTTTATCACTTCTGTCATTTCACTTACAAAATAAATATTAGAATCTGCATTTCAGGATTTATAAATATGTTATTCAGTTATTGTTCAATACTCACACACACACACACACACATACGTGTGTCTGCCTGCTTGCGTGCTTGTGCTTGCGGTGACAAAGCAGGACTTATCCTGAGCCTTCAACGGAAGAGGAATTTGCCAAAAGATCCCTGATTTAACCGCTGGACTTCCTGTTGTGGTTTGCTATCAGATAATGACCCGAGAAAAAAAAAATCTCTAACACCAAGTTGGAGAGTCTTCTGGAATTCGTCTAAAAGTGACTAAAAATTAGCATGTTTCCGTGAACAAATAAATCACTACCTTTCGCCTACTAAGTACTTATATATATATATATATATATATATATATATATATATATATATATATATATATATATATATATATATATATAATATATATATATATATATATATATATATATATATATATATATATACATACACACACACACACACACACACACACACACACACACACACACATATATATATATATATATATATATATATATATATATATATATATATATATATATATATATAACATAAGTGACAACAAAAATGAAACTTGAACGTGTGGTTAAAAAATATTCAAGTGTGTTTCCTTAAGTAAGTACTGTGTTTAAAATTTAGTAAAAAGTTACATGTTGGTTGCAAATACAGAAATACAAATAACAATACAGTATATGATCCGACTCTTGTTGAATTTGCAGGATTGGTTTCTGGATATCGATGCTTACCGCTTCGGCTATTAAGAAGCGACTGTAGTTATGCTCTCTGTGCACGACCTGGGTGCCTTCTATCCTGTCGTGAACATCTATACAATGTTGATGAACGGCCCCTTGATTTCTACGGGCCAGGAGACGTCTCCGAAGGTCGTTGTAGTGTGCCCAATGTAGTTATGGCTATGAGATTGACACATCTCTGGACAAATGAATTTGTTAATTACGTTCGTGCACATCTCCTTCGGGCTTCCCAGAGTGGTGCTGTTCTTCATCATTAGGGCTGCTACAAAGTTAGGCTTACTATATATTCTGATGCTAATTTTGTGGTAAGGGGCTTTTGGGGTTACGCCTCGGTTTACTATCCCACGTACTGTGTAACAATCCACCTTGTATGCAGACCCATAATATAGACGAGGGTAAATAATCACTCACCTCCTTTTTCGTCGTCGGGTTGGTTTGGTAAAATTCACCCATTTTCTCTTTTTTATTGCTGTTTCAATCATTTGATCTGCATAACCATGATTTGTCTGCAACTGACGAATTTGAACAAGTTCGTTATGTAAGTCTCTCTACGATGTACTATGTATGAAGGGTCTATTGACATACGCGCTCACGACAGATTTTTTTTTATGCATCCGGGCATTCTCCTCGTGCGTTCAGGCAACGGCCAGCGTTCGTTGCTTTTTCCACCAGGGCGTCAAGAAGCGGCAAAGTCCTCTGCTGGCTGTGCTCTGTGGTAAAGTTGAGCACCGAGTTTCTTTCCAGAGCATTTGCTAGTTTTCTGGCATCGTCTGGGTTTTATATTGTGACGACTATGTCGTCATTGTACCGCCCATAATTCTCAGGTTTTTGATGATCTCAGAAGGTCTTTTCTTCGACGGTGGCCATGTACATAGTATGTTGTCGGAAGCAGTCGTTCGGTAGCTTAACTGGTTTTATTCTTTACCGAAACAAGTTGATGATGAGGTATTCCTGCTTTCAACTTCGTATGACGATTTTTATGCTGTCCTTCACATTCTTAAGTGTCCTTAAAATCTTGGGATAAAATGAAATCTATGTTCCCTTACATTTATTTCTTCTTAAAATGTCTATGATGTTCTTCCACTAAAAAGTTAGAGTTCTGTCCTTCTATGGGCACTTATGGAACTTCTTTAAGTCGGTAAAGTCACTTGAGGGCTGCAAATGTCACTCAGTTGCTTGCTCGGGTCGCAACTCCACACTTTAAGTTCAACACTCCCTGCTTGCTGCTGCTCTCCCCTTCTTCTCTTCTGCCTCTGGGGGGTTTTTCTCCGTCTTCCTTCCTCTCTCTGGGTTGATCCTTATATTTTGATCTTACTTCCTGGCACCGCCCTCTGGCTGTCCTCTTTTGACTAAGGGAGGGGCATGTCCTGAAAGGGTCACTATCGATGAATGGCTGTTATCCTCTTCTTGAAACAACCTCTTCTGGTCTATCCCTACCCTTTAGGCCTCTTGGCCTGGGCATTTGCTCAAAGGTCTTCCTTAAAATTATATATATATATATATATATATATATATATATATATATATATATATTATATATATATAAATATATTAATACAAACACACAAATGGAGGACTATTTCCACACTCGTATTGGTGGGACAGAAAGGTAGGACACTGCAGTTTGTTCTTAACCGAACACTTTTTCTTGACTCGACTAGATGTTGATAGCACCTCATTGACAGTGGGGGTGGAATGGAAGCCGGAAGTGATCCAAGGACCTAGCAAAATGAGCTGGGTGCTACACCACTAGTCAAGGTGCCACTGTTTTTTAGGCAATACTAAACGTTTTGGGTTTAGTGAGGGGATCGAACGAAGTAAAAATCCCGCAGAGGACAAAGCGACCTGGGCTGGTTGTATCGAATCAAACTGTATCAACCGTTTATCTAAGTTGAGAATTATCTGCATAGAAATTAGCTGACTGTAGTGAAAATAGGTGTGGATGAAGTGAAGGGTGGCATGTCGGTTATAACACTATCACCCAATTATAACTGAATGCACTTGAATAGGAATGAATGGCTCCACTGAACATGACTGTTCTTGATTTACTTACAGCTTGATTGTTCCTGCAGTACAAAACAACATCACACTGAGACCTGCAGTGTACTGGCTTAGGAAAGTTCTATGGAATACCCCAGTTGTCATAGGCTATCAGGTCCCTCCTTTCTTTGGAGGGAAGCCCCTAAGCCTTTGAACAGCTCTCCCACAAGGCAGCAGCATTGCACCCTAGCGAGAGAAGTTTACAAGTCGAGCACCTCCGTGTTGGTGACCTTTAGGTAACTGCAACACAACGTAACCTGATTCCATCTCAAAGACAATGCTTTGCAACCGGATGCAATTGGTCTTCATATCCAGGAGTGAGTAAATATATATATATATATATATATATATATATATATATATATATATATATATATATACATATATATATGTGTGTGTGTGTGTGTGTGTGTATTTACACATATATATTACGAGTGTGTGTTTGATGTTATACAGATTACGATATTTTTATGCGAGATTCGATATTTATGAGCAATTTTTGTGTAAACATTGACACATAACATAAGTATACAACATTGTCTTTCGTCTGAAACACAGTTTACAATATTTTCGTTGCGACATAATCAACTGAAAGATAAGGCTCATCAGAGCGCGTTTTGAATGACAACTGTGCTTTGAACAGAAAAGTGTGAAAATATATCTAAACAAACATCTCATGACATTTCACGATCAGAGGCCAAGAAGGATGCAGTTCATTTAAAAGGCCTCTGCAGTTCAAGGAGAATCTAATGGAAAATCCTTCCTGCAAAGGAACAATAAAAGACGAACGATCACTTAAAGAACAAACGGTAATGTAATGCATCCACCAATAAAAGTAAAGGGAAATTGTTAACGGAACAGATCTAGTGAGAGCCAAACCAGAAAGAGCTTGAGGTGCAGTGGCGGCATCATCTTCCTAAAGGAGAACTGATCATAATCTATCATTCTTCATAATGAGAAACCACCGACAAAGTGTTAGCAATTCTCTATGAAAACAAATAATTGGGGAATCTGAATGAAGACCATTTTGGGTTTATATCCCGATCCGCGACCGAAATTCTGGCTCCCTCCATCATTCAGTCATCACTGGAGCTTTACCCCACTGCCAGATATTACTTCAATTTCCGAAAGGAAACGTATTTACGTTACGTTTCTGAATTAGGAGAACGTGTTGGAGCCTACTGGCCTTGGATGACTCCTTCGGCTGCGCTGGGTCCTGTCTGGCGCAATTTTGCCTTTATCTGTTCAGTGTTACATACTGATGAGTGAGAATGTAAGCTTACAACACGTTATCGCGAAATTTTTGTTTCTACTACGATGCTGTCGGCGGAATTACTATTTTCGAATTTTCGGCTAAAGTATGACGCGTTACTACCTGGTCCGCTTGTATGACGGTGAGTGTCTTGACATGCCACTCAGATGTCGCAGGTTCGCGTCTCCCCAGGGCTCTGTATCATGATCAGTTACTGCTGCAGTGTGGGTTCTGCGGTAGGAGGTTGAAACCAACATTCTCTGGAGGCTTGACTTTCAAGTCATTGGTTCCTGTGTGCTTGTTCCATATGAATAGGTTTCATCCACTGAAATAATAATAATACTTACTAAAATATGCAGGCATATACATTTGGATCTGGACAAGAAATGATTTTTCAATTGTAAAGCAGATTTCAGCAGAATGCTACATTAAAAAAAAAGTGAGAAACAAACTGAATATATTAAAAATTGAGGAACAGGGGAATTCGGAGTAGTATTGAGTGCCCATCACAGCTAAATTTAACTTTAACTTTAAATGAAATAAAAACTACTAAGGATAGAGGGCTGCAATTTGGTATGTTTGATGATTGGAGGGTGGATGATCAACGCACCAATTTGCAGCCCTCTAGCCTCAGTAGTTTTTCAGATCTGAGGGCGGGCACAGAAAAGTGCGGACGGACAGACAAATCACCATCTCATTAGTTTTTATTTACAGAAAAAACTACAAAGGAAAAGGCTGGCTTAATGTTTCCCTTTCCTTTACTAAGTGCAAATGTTTTAAATAGGGAAATATTACCTTTCGAAAGTGAGTACCTGTCTTCGCTCTCAGATCTTTGTTGCAGAAGACGTTGTCTCAGAGCTGAGGAATCTGTTTTTTTTTTTTTTTTTTTTTTTTTTTTTGAGGCTCTTGCATCTACTTAACGATTGTCTATTGGTTAACGACTCTCTACAAGTGTTTCGAAAAAAAATAACGGTTTACACTGGTTTGTATAAGGAATCTCATACAAACTCATTACCATCTCTTATATAATAATAATAAATAATAATAATAATAATAATAATAATAATAATAATAATAATAATAATAATAATAATAATAATGTGGCGCCGTGGAGGAGTGGGTTAGGTCGTCAATGGACTTAAGTCAAGTTAAGCAACATTGGGGCTGGTCAGTCGTTGGATGGGTGACCGCTCTCCTCGGCGTTGATTCCTTGGGAAAGGATCTTTACCATAATTTCCTCAGTCTACTCAGCTGTAAATGAGTACCTATCCCTGATGGGGTAGGGTCCAGCTATGGGTTAAATAGCAAAAACTCAGCAATGATGGAAAGAAATGAAGGAATAAACGATAACGACGTAAATGGAACCTCTGGCAACAGAGGAGCTTCGTCCGGCAACCAGGTATTCAACCCAATTGAAGGGGAAGACGGTCAGGTACTTGGAGGTCGTCATCCAGCAACTGATCACCACAACAACGACAGTAATCAACAGCCTGAGATTGGAGCTACAGAAGAAAAAAGGAAGAAATGGACAAGAGAAGAAAATAAGGAAATAATAATAATAATAATAATAATAATAATAATAATAAAATAATAATAATAATAATAATAATAATAATAAGGGGGAAAAGTAAAGTGCTTGGTCATCGTCTGAAAATGACCTCTACAGCATAACTCTTGAATAAAGACAAATGAAAAACTTGCTTACTAATTCGAAACCAATATTCGGGTGTTTACATTGAAGCTAATGCTTATCATCATTGTAAACATTAGCTTCAATGTAAACACCCGAATATTGATTTCGAATTAGTAAGCAAGTTTTTCATTTTTCCTTATTCAAGAGTTATGCTGTAGAGGTCATTTTCAGACGATGACCAAGCACTTTACTTTTCCCCCTTATTATTATTATTATTATTATTATTATTATTATTATTATTATTATTATTATTATTATTATATAAGAGATGGTAATGAGTTTGTATGAGATTCCTTACAGAAACCAATGTAAACAGTCATTTTTTTTCGAAGCACTCGTAGAGAGTCGTCAACCAACAGACGATCGATTAAATAGATGCAAGAGCCTCAAAAAAAAAAAAAGAAAAGAAAATTCCTCACCATTGAGACAACGTCTTCTGCAACAAAGATCTGAGAGCGGAGACAGAAAACTCACTTTCGAAAGGTAATATTTCCCTTTTTAAAACATTTGCACATGGAAAAGGAAAGGGAAACATTATGTCAGCATTTCCCTTTGTAGTTTTCTGTAAAAGAAAACTAATGAGATGGTGATCTGTCTCTCCGTCCGAACTTTTCTCTGTCCGCCCTCAGATCTGAAAAACTACTGAGGCTAGAGGGCTGCAAATTGGTGCGTTGATCATCAACCCTCCAATCATCAAACATGCCAAATTGAAGCCTTCTAGCCTCAGCAGTTTATATTTAATTTAAAGTTCAATTTAGCCATGATCGTGCGTCTGGCCCTGCTATTGGTGCCAACAACACAGGCCACCAATGGGCCATGGCTAAAAATTTCATCGGCCGCGGATGAGAGTTTCATACAGCATTATACGTTGTACAGAAAACTCGATTGCGCCGAAGAAAGTTCGGCGCATTTTTTACTTGCTTATTTTTTAGCCGATTTGCAAGTACTATAGTACTATAGTAGGGTACTATAGTAGATCCACATCAACCGTGCAATGGTGGTGATTTAATTTCAATCTACCATTTGAGTTTGCAAGCATTTTTGAAAATTTTTCGACTCAAAAAGCTTCAATGTTGCCCATTATGCAATTGACAAAGGATTATACCGTATGCGTTTTATATTTTCGTAAACTTCCCATCCTCAGTAGAGTTATTGCCTCTACGAGCATGTGGCCAGTGTGTGTCACTGTTAATCGTCTTCAGATAGCCTGTATCTATCTCCTTGGTGTTTCAAGAACCATTTTCGTGCGTATTGATAGGTTAAGATTATTATTATTATTATTATTATAATGTGTATATATATATATATATATATATATATATATATATATATATATATATATCTTCGAAAAATAGGATGGGAAGTGGATTTTGTTTCGAAAGAATCAAGTAGAAGTAAGAAACCAAACTGAGAACTGTAAGATAACAACGATTAGCACCCACAGACTCATCCAGACTTTGACTGGCCACCACAGAAGCGACAGTTAGTTCGTGCAAGCAGAGGCGGAGATTCCAGGGAGTGAACACTTCCTCCCTGAGCACTTCTGTATAAAATCATAAATTCTACGACTTTTCAAAGGAAGAAGACCAGGTGAGATCCGGGTTGGGGAAAACCCACGAGGGAGTGACGAGGATGCTTTCCATTATGGCCGGACTCAGGGCCTCTCTATCCCTCCCAGGATTCGCCTCTAAAACCCCGGCATCTCCCCTCCCCCCCGGCTTTCCTCTGCCGAGGAACATCTCCCCTCCCCCCGGCTTTCCTCTGCCTGGGAACATCACGAATTCTTCGTGCGTTGCAAAACGGACCTATTCGTGCGCGCT
Organism: Macrobrachium nipponense; assembly: GCF_015104395.2. NCBI lineage: Eukaryota > Metazoa > Arthropoda > Malacostraca > Decapoda > Palaemonidae > Macrobrachium > Macrobrachium nipponense. The sequence goes on along the minus strand of NC_061100.1, from coordinate 77,465,888 downwards.
TAATGCAAACGAGTTGTGATAATGCGTGGCAGGTCTCTCTCTTTCTCTCTGTCTCTGTCTCTCTTTGTCTCAACCGATCTCTGTCACTATTCTCGCTTTTTTATTAGCTTTTTTCCGATGGCTTCAATAAAACAGAACAATAACTTATAAGAATTCAATAAAATATTGTCTTTAGATGAATTCCTAATGTATAGCCTACATACCGTTTATTTGTTTTAAGTTCAGAATTTTCGTTAGATTATTTGTTCTTTTTAAATAGTAGCAGACGAGTATATATATATATATATATATATATATATATATATATATATATATATTATATATATATATATGCTTATATGTCACTAAATAGCGTGTGACAATATATTCAGCCAAGGCCACAGAAAAAATAAAAGGAGTACAGAGCGCTTTCGTGTTGTTTCAACACATTTTCGAGGTACAATGCTAAAAATACAGAGGACATCTAACAAAGTAAACATAAAAACTGAAAAAATTGAAAAACAAGTATTCAAAGTCCGGTTAAAACCAGTACAGCAGGTACAGAACAGTTCAACAGGTGATTAAAAAGAAGCAACCCTACAAATCTCGTTAACAACAAAGGGGTCCAGTTTGTACATACCCTGGGTTACATTCATTAAGTCACTGCGATATTTGATAAAAGCAGATTCAATAATATTCCTACGAGTTATATTATTACAATATAAAACAACTTTTGCCCCCTCCCAATGAATCATGTGATTAAAATTATTAATGTGTAAAAACAAAGCATTCGACATATGTCCTGTTCTCACACTATATCTATGTTGTTTAATTCTGGTGTCAAGTCACTTCCCACATTGTCCGAGATAAAAACACTTGCAGTTCATGCAAGGAACCCCGTAAATGCAGCCCTGAGAAACTTTGGGAGAATTCCTTATTAGTATGTTTTTCAGTGTATTTGAAAATTTAAAAACAACATTAATATTAAAATTCTTGCAAAAACTTGGAACCTTCCGTAAGAGGTCATTATATGGTAAAACAAACACATTATCGTTATTAAAAGCCATTCTCGGAGTTATAGAATAAAAAGTTTTTTGTGCTTTTTGTAAAGCACATTCAATAAAATATTTAGGGTATCTTAATTTTTCCGATATGTTGAAAATATTTTCAAACTCTTCCTGAAGAAATTCCGGGCTGCAGATACGTAAGGCTCTTAAAAACATGGAAGAAAAAGTAGCCTTCTTAACTTGATTGCTATGGTTAGAATAATAGTGAATGTATGAATTTACGTTTGTAGGTTTTCTATACACTGAGTATTTGAAGCCATTTAGAGTAAGGTGAACATTTACATCCAAAAATGAAAGACAACCATCACGTTCTTCTTCACAAGTAAAATTAATGAAAGGTACCAAATTGCTCAGTTTAAAGAGAAATGCATTTACATTTTCGGTTAGAGGCCATATGCAAAAAATATCATCAACATATCTAAACCACAGAACACCATAAGGCAAAATGTTAGGTAAAAATCTTGTTTCAAAAAACTCCATATATAAATTACTTAAAACAGGCGAAAGAGGATTTCCCATTGCCATACCAAACTTTTGTGTATAGAATTTGTCATCAAAAGTAAAAACAGAACAACAATACTGGGTTGATAATGACAAAAGAAAGAGCAGGAAGTTTATGAATACGTATCTTTATAGGTACTGTGACCGCAGGAACCTTCGTCTTCGACTGACACCTCTCAGATATAACGGACATATCAAGACGCTGGTCACGTTCAACAGAGCCTTTGTTTTATACGAGAATTCTTATGCTGATATGAATAAACCTATTTCTTGTTGATGATTTTTTTTTTCTTGATATTATTTTAAAACCAAGAGGTCTAGGTTTTCCATACTTACGCTAAATATTTGCTCTTTCCCAACAAATTTGCGAAAATAGACAGAGCAACCTGTTTCTCAATGAATTTTGTGATATAATAAAGTTGTTCAGATGGTACCGCCTTAAATAAACTAAAATGCCTGTGAGTCCGTCGCCCAGTTAAAAGCATCGATATCTTTGAATTTTGCTGGATAAAGAAAACGGGCATTTTTTTTTTGCCGTACGAATGTGCTCTACCAAGGAAAAAGTCTACGGCTCACGTACCTCGTTTTAAAGCTATCCCTATCAGTCAAGATTTGACTCAGTTATTTTGAATTTCTTTACAAATTGGAGTCTGGCAAGATTAATCAGTAAAATAGTTCTGAAATTTGAAGAATACTTGAAACTAAATGTGTAAAATGACTGAGTTATAAGCCAAACACCCAAGAAGTATTTTTATAATTTATTCAACAAATCCTCTGATACTAAACTATGAAAGTTCAACACGACGCAAACCAACCCAGAACTATATTCTTGCCTAGACCAGTCGATCTCGCAAACAGAAACACAAGAGTATTCCTGTATTCCAACAGTCAGCTTCTCCGAGGAAGACGAGGACAGGTTTCGGGAAAGGAAAGTAATCGTTAGACCTACCTGACATTTTCGTAACTAAGAACTCACAGCTTTAAGCTTTACGGGTGATTTTCTGAACAGATGATTAACTACAAACACTGGTAGTGTGAGGTGACAGTCTATACTAAAACTTTATAACAATCATAGTTATACAATAAAGGTTTAGTCCCAAAATAAATCTTCAAGCTCACACAAAAATTACCGATAACTCTTAGAAGGTTCTTTCAAATTATTTCCTGAAAAATTGCTATAAAGAGAAAAGTTCTAAAGTCATTAAACTATAACACTCCTGATTCTGTTCCGGTTTATGATAATTATATCGAAAAACCTGTATAATATTCTCGTGGTTCACGTGGCCTTGAATTGATATTTCGTCTTGGTACCTTGCCCAGGATTTCACGCAACAACGTCAATCAATAATAGTATTTTCACCAAACCTGTTATTACTTAGGGCTCGTAAAATTACTAATATATATACGTATATATATAATATAATATATATTATATATATATATATATATATATATATATATATGTATATGTAGCTATATATATATATATATATATATATATATATATATATATATATATATGTATATATATGTGTATATATATATATACACACACACACACACACACACATATATATATATATATATCGAGCTACAATGTCCTTTAATATCTAATTCGCTCTACCTCGGAATTAATATATTTTCATATATGCTTAACCGAAGGGGAATTTTTTCTCGATAATAGACTTGCCTGGACCAGGGCGCGAACCCGTGATCCTTACAAATCCAGAACGTCAGTGAAGCTTTATCCTACTACACCACCGCGAATTAGATATTAAAGGACATTGTAGCTCGATATATGTATATGAATCACGGAAATGTGATATGACTTGTATATATATATATAATATATATATATATATATATATATTAGATATATATATATATATATATATAGTAATTAATAAACTATTATGTATTAATGGCTATCGTTACATGAAATCCTTAGCAAAGTTACAAGACAAATTAGTAAGCAGCTATACATACACACAGATGCATATATATATAAATACATACAAGTATATATATGTATTTACGTATGTATATATGATTTTGTCATATACACCAGGTCTGTGTTTTACATTCACATTTATTAAGCCACAAATGTCGTTTATCAGTAGCCATAGTCGCTGTTTTGGTCGTTTCGTCGCCAGTGGGATTCGATCTGCCACCTGGAAGGGAAACGCCTAAAATAGCGACTATGGCCACTGATTAAACGAACTTTGTGGCTTAATAAATGTGAATATTGTTAGAATTTCTCTTGGATGTAAGTATACCAGGAGTGTGGTGAATTTAATATTAAATTAAATTTGTGGCTTTAAATTAGCAAATACTTTACACACACACACACACACACAGTTCATCTGCTGAGTAAAGGACGTTGAACGTCGAAAGATCTTGCGAAAACTCCGTTGTTTAATTTTCTCTCGTGGCTTATTCCTTTATTTATGGATTTATCACGTTCCAAACTTTCGTGATTCAGTTATACATGCATAAACACACACACACACACACACACACACACAACACACATATATATATATATATATATATATATATATATATATATATATATATATATATATATCATCACAAATAGAACACACACAGATATGTAAGCTTTCCTTATTCACCTTTTCTATATATATATATATATATATATATATATATATATATATATATAAATATATATATATATAGTATATATCTTATATATATATATGTGTATATATATATAAATTATATACATTTAATGAGATCTTCAGGGTCGTTAAAAATACAACAAAATTCTTCTTAAAATTATGAAACTAAAATGTTAGAATGTTTAAGATTTAGATTTTTAAAAAAGCAGGGAAAAATAAAGTAATAAAAATGGCAGAATATACAGTACAATGCAAATGGCCGCAATCAGAGCTTCAGCGCAAAAGATTAAGGACCGACTGAGAGGAGCGACAGCCTTGAAGCTAACAGCAAACAACGTCGCAGGTCAGAACAAACACAGAGCAGAATTGGACATCCGAAATTCACGACGAAACAAGCTGTTGAACCTGTTTTATAAGTAGTTATTCCAGAATAGGAAAGGCTAGAGGGTTCAAGGTTTGGCCCATAATACAGAAATCTCTGTTGTCGATATGGGTTTTACACATTTTCGAATGATTTCTGATACTCTAATGTTCTTGGTTTGAAATTCTGCCACCAGTACGATAACTTATGCCACGGTGATTATAATCGATACGCACCCTAAGTAGTTTACTGGTGGATCCCACATAGGCCCTGTTTGACAATCAGGGTAATTATAATGACAGACACGTGCCACAAATCATGCCAATTGGCTGCCCTGTTGCCTTTAGACCATATGGTTCCATACCCACGTTGCTTAAGTCCACTTAATTCCTATATGTTGACAATATAACCTAATCTGCTTAGTTTAATACATCCTTTAGGTATGGATAGCTAGGAATAGAACATACATGAAAATCAAAAGCATTTACAGTTTTATAGTTATTTATTTACAAAATCTACCCATGTATACACTGACACATTGAAATCAAATCTTTACAAATATCCAGAGATCAAGTCCCATACCCCCAGCATGTGGTTCTCATACACCCAAGGGGTGTGGATACCCCCTGTTAAGAATCTCTGCTTTAGACATTGAACTTACGCATCATTATATCCATTATGCAGAATGAATTTTCAACCATATCAACATATTCAAGTGTCTAGTCTTCCATTGAACCTTCGAGTAAGGAACAAGCAATCAGGGACAGCCTCCCTCCTGTCCTCTCTAAGATCATTATTATCCCATCTCTCAGATAGTGGCGAGACAGGCGGATTCCTCAGCACTTCAGACACAGGTAACGCTAGTCAGCACTTTTTTATTTATTTCATTTCTTGGTTATGTCTGATAACTTGGGTATTTCTTTATGTTTCAGTAATAATTGTTCAAGAACAAACTATTACTATATAGAGAGAGCCTATTGTTTTTGAAAAAGTAAGAAGATCACAGATACCAGTTTTCATACATGAAGACCGAAAATTCCTTGATTTTAACACTGAATCTCACGTAAAGGATGTAACAATGATATGAAGCCTCTACGACATCAGCTTTCAGTATTTAAACATTATAAAAGATAATAGAAATTAGAGTTGCCTCATCTCTTGCAGTGATTTTTCTTAAACATGGATTTTTTTTTTGGTGGGGTGGGGTTGGCGTGCCCGGGTGGTGGAAAAAATTGTTGATAAAAGTAGTAGTATTATTTTTGCATCATGTCTTAAACTTCACAAGCGTACCAAAGAGTCTATGATAATGTTTCAAAGTTCGCTTTCTAGTGCATCATACTCTAGCCTATGTGGCTATCATATTTTCGTATGTTGCACACACACACACACACACACACACACACACACATATATATATATATATATATATATATATATGTATATATATACATATATATATATATATATATATATTTTATTTATATATATAAGCCGAAAAACGTTTATTAGTCTTATAATGATTTGCTTGCCGATCACAAAATAAATGTTGCTCCAAATCGTAGGCTTACATCCTTTACATCCTTCATGCTGATACAGAAAATTAATTGTTGCATTGCAAGGACTATGAAGAGAATAATTTAAATCGTGACTGACACAAAGTTGAAATATAATCGTATTTTTTCTAACTCTTCACATTATATGGTTATGTGCGTTGACTGTGTGTGTGTGTGTGTGGCGGCGCGCGTGTGTATGTGTGTGTGTGAGAGAGAGAGAGAGAGAGAGAGAGAGAGAGATAAGGACTTGTGTAACATATTATACTAGGACGTATGATGTCATGTGCAATATTGAATTAAATTGGCCTACTTCCTGGCTTATAAGTCATGCAGACCTCGGGCAGGATTTTGCATAAAGCGAGTTCTTCCATAAAACAGACGAGACGAATGGTTATGAAAACCATTCAAAAGAACATATGCATGCAAAGAATTATTATCGCTGAATGTTGAGAGATCCAGTTTTTTTATGTAATATGAGCTACATCTATAACACTGAAAGTAACGGATGAGCTAGACATATTTCCTATGATAAACAATTGAAAGATAATAGCGTTGAAAAAGTAAGGCAGGTCGTTCACAATCACAGGCTTTGGATGGATGAACTATTCTATATCAACACTGAACTTTGCTTCTCTCCCAAATTTCTAATTGTACCTTTGACTTATAGGAGCCACAAGTGTTCAGTAAGAGCCAGACGCTGGCTTAACAAATATATTTCACAGACGTAGGTAAGGGAGGGCACCATATTGAGCACTGTTGTGTGTGTGTGTGTGAGCAAGTACATTTGAATATTGTATTATGGTGCTCCAGGCATGGCATCGTACTCTTAGGAATCTAGACTCGAGAAAGTGACAAAACCAAACCTCTGGACTGACGCTAGGGAGTGAATCCCAGGAGAGGGAATAATTGCTCTACAAAGCGCAATGGTGAAATCAACCTCTGCCATACTAAAGTGGGGTTCTAAGCCAGATAACTGAAGATCAGTATTCCAGATATTAGATGGCTACATTTTGATGGAATGGAGAACCGAGCCAGTATTAGTGATGGTTATTATTGTTATCTACATAGATAGCATACATATTGCACAAGATTCAAGTTGTAGTGCAGGAGCACCTGGGATAGTTAGTTATAGGACTTAGGTATGATCCTAGTTTTGTACCCTTCATCAAAGTGCTTGGTACAAGGTAATAAAAGGACAACATTTTGTCATCAAACATTTAATAGTCTACATAAATGGTTGCGAAAGTCTACCAGAGTTGGAAATCTATCTAGGCTAAATACTGTCTTTGTCAGGAGTACAAAAAAAAAAAATCATAATCTTCATGTACCACTTTAACTAAGGCAGTGTTAACTTTCAAAATGGATGAAATGTTGGAATTGAAAATACATTTGCTAAGCACATTTGGTTTCAGTGTGTTCTAAACCATAGTGAATAATACAGATACTATTTTAGACACTTGTTCTACGAAACGGCTGTATATAATATGGCGTCTTCGAGTTGTACATATCATTCGCGCCAACGTCATTCCTCACAAGCAAGTAGATTTTTGGGCACCTGCAAATTACCTATTACTCATAAAATCGAACACCGCCTGATAACAAAAGCTTTAAATGCAGAACAAGGCGTGATCCGACCTCCAGTTTACTCGGGACGCGTGCAAGATTTTCCACTGACGCATAAGTTGCAAACATTGTATTCCTAACTTAACGCGAATTGGTCCTCTTAATTAATACTCATAATTAGTAATACTCATACTAACAACAAGGATCAAATAAAAAGGACGCAAATTAAACACCTTCCTATAGTCGCAGTTATAAGCGGAAGCACAAAATAACTGAACAGAAATAGTATAGCCTCCAAATTCAGTACATCAAATAAATTGAAATATGCCTAAATCTACGAGCAGATAGCCCATTGTTTCACCAACGACAATGAAAATGACATGATATATTTAATTCGAAATGATTTTTCTGTACTGTTAATATGCACATCATTCATATTTTACATTTTCTTTTTAATAAATAAATCATAAATATCCTATCATAAATTGCCTGTATCTTCAACTTAACGCGAAACAGCTTGTTCAGACCTTTTTAGACCTTTCCTACCTCCCACCCCCAACAACAAAAACAACAACAAAGTAGCTTGTAGAATTACTCGCTTTGGAGACCTGCTTGGTTATTGTGTTTTGTCTAGGTTTTGCTGCGCATTAATATCTAGGTACGGATTTCCTTTACTTATTTGAATGATGTTTCATTTTACAGTTCATGTAGAAAAGAAATAGGTGACGAATATGGAGCAAGATTTACCATTGATCAAAGTTCGCTTTGTTTACGATGCATATACAGGATTTCCCTTCGAATCAAGTGAAATGGTGAAAATAATAATCTCACTTCTCCTTCTCCCTCTTCACCTGACATTTCAACATAAACTTCTGGAACAAATTTTAATGGTGGCGTGGCATTGATACCCAAGATGTCATCCGGGTGCACGAGTCTAACTACGGCCGTTGACATCAAATCTACTGTCCTCCGTTTCTGGTGTTATGTATGTTGGCAATTTCAGCAGGAAAATGACAAATGAGATCAATACTGATGTCAAACGTATACGCCTTCCATGATAGTGTATGCTGTGTATGAGATTCAAGCATTCAAGAGTTCCAGGACCACTGCGGGACTACCCACTAAACATGCCAATGCAAATACACATCTCTGGTTTAGCAAGATCTCAAAAAAAGGGGACAACAGACTGACTCTCGGCAACAAAGGTTTTATTTTTAGCGAAACCGGATGTGTGTGGTCCTGGAATAGCTGGCTGGCACAAGCCTAACGATGTTGGTATCTTATGTACCTCCATTTCGAGATGTCCAGATCGTGGTAATCCCTTAAGACAGGAATCTCTCTCTCTCTATCTATCTCTCTCTCCTTATCTGCTTGGACGCAAAATTTACCCCGTTCTTCTCCCAATTTCTTACCTTTAGAATTATGTTTTTTCTTTTTTTTGCAATATCTTTGTTCTCCGACACCGTCTTGTAACATACATTTGATTTCTAAACCCTTTTTTTTTTTCTTCCATTTTCGCCTTATTCTTAAATCTCATTTTTCACAATTCAGATTTCCTTTCCTCTTTTGATTTCCAGCTTCTATGTTATTTCCTTATCTTCCATATTGCCAGACTGATGTAATATGATATCGAAAGTCAGCTGCCCTTCATGCACTTCCTTAGAGCTGACTATTTCTCTCATAACAAATATTCAATCGTTTGTAGAAAACGACTACAAAAATTTCTTGAGATGTCGATCAAAATGTCAGTAAAATCAATATTTCGTCACATCATAAATGGCATTTCTTCAGCATGGAGAGCGACGAAATGAGCAGTAGGTAAAACAGAGAATAAAACAGAAAACCCTCCCAAAAGAATGAGAGAAATGTGAACTGACATCGTAAACGTAGGGTTTTGGATGTATCAGAAAAGTGAGTCGAGGCAGCCAGCCCAACCGGAGACCGAAGTCAGTAGTAATTCTGCCACGCAGGTGGAGATCAAATTAAACCCAACCCAAATGTTACGTGTTCCGAGGCATTTCCATTGTTCCTTTACCATTTTGTTCCCCCTTTGAATTCTGGCGCAGGTGCAGGCGGGCTGTGGGTCAAGGCGATTCAAAATTACCTCATACTTAAACCGCCTTGACTTCCCTGACACCGTCATTTGGAAACGACCCATGCGCTCCGCTAACCAGACGACAGGCAAGACAAGACAATTGACGATTGTCTATTTTTACCCTTTATGAATATATATATATATATATATATATATATATATATATATATATATATATATATATATATATATATATATATACAGGGTGGGTGTAACACGAGTTTATGCAAATATTCTGGGAAACGAAAGAAAAAGTCATTCTAAGCAGATGATTTTCTATAAAAATATGAATTTTTCAAATAACTGTTTCTTTAATGTGCTTGTTAAACAGCACAGAACAATTATTGCTAATTAGGTATATAGCGTAATTATTTACCGTAGATTTTGCTGAAGGTCGAATCACGGCTTGTTTTTAAACTACTTTTGCCCCTTTTTTTCCGCGCATGCTGTACTACTTCTTTGCATGATATCTCGTAGATACATCCAATTTTATCACTCTAGAAATTTGTCCTAAATATATTCATAATTGTTCCAAGTATTTTAAAACTGATTTAATACTTAAGTAGCAAAAATAAAAACATCTCTAAGACATATTGTATTTTTTCAAGATAAAGTGTAACTCTTCCCCTTTCCTCAAAATTACGGTAACTTTCTTATTTACCACTTAAAGTTGAATTTAACTTACCTGTGTCTTTTGGTCAAAGGTAATTCACTTAAGGGTAGACACTTAACTATTAAAAACTGAAGGTATTTGTAATAAGTCTTTAGAATCAAACAAAATAAAGTCAGAATCTGGTCCCAACTTGTTTTCATGCTGGCAGCGCATAACATTTTTTATACATACTGCACCCGTTATATTATATATGTATATATATGTATATAATATATATATATATATATATATTATATATATATATATATATATATATAAGCACAGTAAAATCCCTTAGCTTCGTTAGAAATGGACTTTTCGGGGACTTAGAAACCGTTGGTTGTATTTTTCACCACAAATTATACTTTTCTTCCCCTTCCTGACCCAACTTCCAAAACAATCATAATTCCTTTTCAGCTGCCAATTGGCTCCTTTCTATCCCAAATGAGCCAAAACAAGCTCTGAATTTATCTGTGGATAATGGGCGAAAGTACAACCGTCGATTTACCAAATCTCACTTTTATTAAAAGTGATGTTAGAAAAATAAACTACTTTAACGTAACCGGAATATATATACACTATACATATACATATACATATACATATACATATACATATACATATACATATACATATATACATAAACGTAAATCCCTACAATGACTACTGATAGCATGTGCAGAGTTGCTATAAGTAGACTAAAACTGACCCACAAACCGAAAAATCTTTGAAAGTTTAACGTGTTTTATACACAAATAGTTTCAAAACTTGATTTCTTAAAAATTGAAAAGATCTACAGCATTTACTCAAATATACTATTTGGTTTTATTATAGGATGTGACAGGGTATAATTAGGGAGGAGACCTTCTTTTAGGGCAGTAGCATTGAAATTAATGGCTGTTTCTTCGGCATTCAATTTGTATAGAGTGTTCTCTATCCTTCTTAATATCATCTTTTCATCAGCGTGTAGCTGTTGTATCAAGTTTCCAAAGGACATGAAAAGTATTCTTGTTATTTCAGGTTTGTTACCTCTGACGTTTGAATTGCGTTCTGGCGATTATTTTCAAAGATGAATGGATGGACATGCAAGTTACATGAGATATATCGCAAGAGGGGTTGGGGATGGGTGGGGATAATGTATCATTATAAAGAGGAAACACACACGAATTAATTCCTGCACCAATCAACCACCTCCCATTATGAGCCATAGACTACTTGAAAAGTAGTCTATGTCATGATCAGATGTCCGATGTAGAAGACACATCGACGGAAACACTTCCATCAGATGAAACTCAGAGCCATCAAATCCTTCTGCTTCTCAGTTAGAAGATGACAACTCCTCTAATGACGGAAATTCTGTGACGCTTTGCTTTCCTATAGCTGAAACTGAATCCAATGCTGGAGGATGGACTATCGCCCGTCAAAAGAAGAGAGCACTGAGGAAAACCCCTAATTGAAATGCAGAAGCCCCCTGCTAATCAAGTCTCCTACAACCTCTCCCTTGCCACCTCTTTCTAAATATCGAGTCTTTGCGCAAGAACTGTCTGCTTATGCAGCAGCAGCAAAGCTCGAAAAGCAAAACCCACACTAAAGCATGTCAGTGAAACCCAATTTGATTGGTGACATGATCATCACACCGAAAACCAGAGAAACAGGAATTTCTACGGGTCAACACCACTTTCTACTACTTGATCAGTCTGAAAAAGTTAGAAAAGCAGTTATATGTAAATACCCGACTACCCTGCATTTAGACCCCATTCTACAGCTGCGGAATGTTCTCTAGACGCACAGAGATGTATTGGGAAGTCGGGGACTCCCACAATATCTCCTTTCAAGGAGATATTCCAAACCAAGTTTCCCTTGGAACATGAGGATCATTCCCTACAGAAGCATTCATACCTGAGCCACTACGATGCTACAAGTGCCGTAGACTTGGACACCACAGCAGCTGGTACATAGCCACAGAGAGGTGTGGTATATGCAGCAAGCCTCACCCTACAAAGCAGTGCCTCGATGTTTTCAAGAGAGGAGGAGCGTCATGCTGGGAACAAGCGGTGCAAATTCAGACTCGAAAAAGTTGCAAAGATGAAGCAACTGCTCGACATCCCCGACCTTCAAAGCCCATTCCAAAACCCAAACAGGAAGCTGGAATGACCAGAATGCCATTAAAGCAAATAGTTGATGCAACACGACACAAGATGAGATCAATAGCAAGTCAGAGCCAAGTGAAACAGTGCCTTTCCCTTACAAATCAGTGCCAAGTGAAACAGTGCCTGCCCCTTCCCTTCCTTCTAATTCTAACCCCCCGTCAGCCTCCAAAGTTGACTGTCTTTCTTCCCAGACCAATTCCTCACCCCATTCTCCTTCCCCCTCTGATATCTCAGCCAGCGCCGACCAAGAAGGTCCCAAATCAATCAGAGAAAGTTGCATAACACTCACATTTGAAAGGCTCGTCACTCTCTTCGAACTACTAACAGGAAAACCAATTGACAGAGAGACACTGCTAAGCTGCATTCAACCTCACCTCATCCAAACCCTCAAACCGAAGCACTTGCTGTTCAATTCGAATAGCAGCTGCCTCACCGAAAAATCCCATCCCTTCTGTTGTCCTCTTTTCCTGACACTCTCACGAGCGGTACAGAGAAGAGCAACTTCCTAGCGCCGCTGGGAACTGAGCAAAACCTAAATGGCATACAGCCACCCCGTGTGTAATAAGCAAACTATTATCCATTCACCACACCACCAACACTCATCACATCTCAAGGGAACTTTGATTCCCATCCTTTTTCTCTAACTCCAATTTCATCCTTTCCTTCCCACGCTCTCCTACTTACTGGGACTTGCTTCTATGACACTTTATCTCCCATTACCTATTTTCATTTCTGGCTCAGTGGTTAAATTAAGCCGAATTGTATGTTCCAGAGAAATATACGACACCAGTCATCAGTTACGGGCTGCTGAAAAGTAAGAGCCCGTGTCAAACGAAAGAGCTGACTGAATCTACTCCAACCTACCTACCTTCAATGAAAAACCTCACCTGTTCTAAGACATTAATTGTTTCCCAAATATTTTCATAAACTGAAGACCTGTTTCAGATAGTTATTTCATGATCAAAATATCGATAACGTAACCAATAAAAATTCCTATTATAATTGAATTGATTGGAAACATATTAATAATATATCTTACTTGGAATTTCAATCAGGCCTTTTCTCTCTAACATCCTAGGGCAACCCTCGCAGGAATGAGTATATGATAATTTAAATCATTAGTTTATTCATTTTATTATATACTATCTCATTGATTTTGTGAGTGCCAAAGGAATTTTGAAACCTGCATTTAATTAAATGCCAAGAATTTTATCTTTCCTTCTATCGGACTGAAACTTTCTTTGTATTTTTCTTGTGAATTCTGTAACACATATACAGTGGGCACGTCTTCGGAGAGCCAAATAAAATAAAGATATGTTTATCTTAGTTTATTTCTAAGTAAACCAGAAAGGGTGCACATAACTATGAAACTTGCATTAAACGATATCATTTATTGCTTGAAGTCAAATGAATATTTTGAGCAAATGATCCAAGTGCTGTGAAAGTGAGTTCTATTCAGTAAATTGTTATGGAGAGAAGGTATTTCGTCCATTTCCACAAACACGTAGTTTCTTTCAATAAAGCATCAGTAATATGTTCACACACAACACAACGCACACACACATACTCACACACACACACACACACACATATATATATATATATATATATATATATATATACATATATATATATATATATATATATATATATTATATATATATATATATATATGCAATTGTAATAGCCTCACGCTTGTAGCGCCAAGCGTATCCAAAAAGGAGCAAAAAATTCAAGAAGTTAAGAGGGCATTGTGGCTATTACAATTACACATGTATCTGGTAAAAAAGTGACCAGTAGATTCTACACACACACACACACACACACATATAATAATAATATATCTATATATATTAGGTTGTAGTCCACAGGGGAAAAGAAAAGCTGAAATTCCTCTTAGCTCTCTGCAGTTTCAACCTCCACTGGCCCTTATCGAGAGCTGTTCATTAAGTAGCGCACAAAGTTTACAGTACATTCAAAGTAAGATATAAGAAACAGAAGAATAAAAATAAGCAGTTAGATAAACATTGGTCATTGAAAAACAGGAAAGTCAGTTACTGTAACAACCTATTTAAAATGATTTACAACCAGTTCGAAGGTTTCAAAAAAGAAATATCTGTCAAGACAATTCATCTAACAATTAAAATATGCTTATAGTGAAAGGACAACATTGCTTAGTTTGTAACCCCATGGCAAAAGGAGCCTTATACCACAGCAATCAAGCATAACACATAAATTGAAACAATCCTCTTTTTTATTGATTTATAACCATTCAATGATTTCATAACATAGAACAACGTTTTAAACACGTTTACAGTGAAAAGAAAATGTAATAAGCAGTTACAAAACGTCGGCTCTTAATAAATGGGTGATTACTCCTGTCTTCATATATTATATATATATATATATATATATAGATATATATATATATATAATATATATTATATTATATATATCATATATATATATATATATATATATATATATATATATAGATATATATATATATACATATGTAATATATATATATATATATATATATATATATATATATATATATATATATATATATATATATCATATGTTATATATATATATATTTATATATATATATATATATATCTATTATATATGATATATATATTAACGTGAATCTTCAGTTACAACTGCAGTTATTGAAAAGCGTGTGAAGAAGACCCTTGTTTCTAACCGAATCATGTGTTTGAATATGAGAAACTTTAATAATGTAGCACAAATCTTTGCACTGACCCTGAGGAAGAAGCCCTTGACTCTGAAGACCTCTTCGTCACAAAGCTACAGCCGAGAGATTCTGAGGCTCAGCCCGAGGAGACGCTTAATCACCAGAATTTCGAAACTGGCTCTAGCAGCTTTTCCGACGTCCGGTATAAGCCGGGAAAACCTTCCTGGTTGAAATGGAAGTATTGTGTTCGTAATGGCCTTTGTTTGTAGTTATATTCTTCAGATTTATTGTGCCTTTGTTTGCAGTCTTACTCCTATAAATTATTTTTTATCCTCTCCTATTTTAGTTATTTCTTTTTACCATATCCTTCTCTTTTTCTTTGACGATTACAAACCCAAACCATTATTCTAAGAGACATTCGTTACACGGTTGATGAATATTTCCCCTCAATGATCCGATGTGAACGAAACTTCATTCTTTCACAACAGCCTAAGATGGCTTGACAACATCGCTCTTCTGATTATCTTTCAAGCGCTCGTGACTGACAAATGGCTGAGGAAACTCAGCAACTTCCTGGACGGCGACTTTTATCTCATTATGTTCATTACTTTCACGATTTTTCTCAGTCCTTCGTGTTCTGGCTGTTGGGCAGTTAATGAAAAGCTTGTAAGGAATCGTGAGTTTCATAGGATTAAAAAACAATTAAATAAACGAAAGAAAATTAAACAAACTCCAGAATAATAATAATAATAATAATAATAATAATAATAATAATAATAATAATAATAATAATAATAATAATAATAATAATAATCAATTGGAGAGAGAAACAATTAAAATGGTAAAGAGGCCTAGCAAATTTGTCCTAGTCTCATATTTTTTCCAAAACTGCATGCCCTTGTTATTGTTATAAAGCTCAGTTTTTCTCCTGGTTTAGCACTGCACTTTGGGTGTGACAAAACAGCTAACCTTACAGATAAAGAAACGGTAAACCATACACACCAAGAAAGAAAATTATATCGTTCTAAGCTGAGGAACATTGCACTATTATCCTTGAATGGCCCGGAGTAACAATCTCCAGTGAGATTCTGAGGCCAGAAAAAGAGGAGTATTTCAAGGTATCAGTGCATTAAACTAAAAATGTCCTTCAATATCAAATTCGCTCTACCTCGGAATTAATATATTTTCGTATATGTTAACCTAAGGGGAATTTTTTAGTTGATAAGAAATTCGTCGGCTCATGGGCTCGAACCACTGAACTGAGAATTCAGGACGTACAGCCCATGAGCCGACGAATTTCTTAGCAACTAAAAAATTCCCCTTAGGATAACATATACGAAAATATATTAATTCCGAGTGAATTTGATATTAAAGGACATTTGTAGCTTAATGCATTTGTGTGAATCACGGTGATGTGATCAAATTCAAGATATCAAATGGAGTTCCAAGTTTTATTCTGATTGTTCTGACTTCCAACATTAACAGGAGCAGGAACACGTGGTGTTTCTCTCTATTCACACTTGCAAAGAACAAATGTTTTTAGCAGCAGGTCATACAACAATTCTTCCATTTTTTCTGTGGTCGAGTCAGCATTATGTATAATAAACAACAGTTGCTAAACGATATTTGGTGTTATGAAGTCTTCTTTATAATTCCAGGCCGTATCACCTTCGGAGAATTGTAGACAGCATGCCTTTGAATTTTCAAGTTTTGTTCAAGATGTTCCAAGTTGCAGCCTCCATAAATAAATGTTAGAGAAAATCTACTTATAAAGTCTTTTCCTGGAAGGTTATGCACTGTTTACTGGGTATCATCTCTGGGCGCGAGAGAAGATTCTGCGCGATGAGAAATGTTCACAGACTCTACGTAGCATATCATGTAGTATCATCGAAATCTGGCAGCTGATGACTTTCACTAGAATGCCTCTTCCGAGATGACATGCAATGTCTAGTGAAACAAAATATCATTAGCAAAGAAAAGAAGTAGCATTTTTAAGATTTTGCCAAGATGTTATGCAATATTTAGTGGATAAATAGTCTCAAATCCCATAGGTTTCAGACCAATGGTACTGCATCATTATACAGATTCCAGTACGGATGAAAATCTTAGAAATTGTGCAAATTTCCAATATTGCAGAAAATCAGACTAAGTTCATCAAAACAGGTGTGAGGTAGTCTTGTAAGTAATTAAATAAATCAAAGGGCATCACTCCATCAACAACTTTAAAACTCTAAGTATTTCCCTGATTTCAGAAGTCTAAGTACTTCCCTGGTTCTAAGTCACTTCAAGTAAATTGAAGGAAAGCAACTCAATTACCACTCTATGTTTCTACCTATCATCAATATAATCATAATCATATATACTTATACTGGTGTAAGATAAAGAAAACACTTATAAAAATTTTAAATACAAAAATTTATTATTAAATTCAAAATTTATAAGTGAAATTCACAATATCAGGGAAAATTACTGTTACTTGAAAACAAAGTAAAGTTTAATTAATTCTTGAATCAAAATTAAGTAAAATTAAATCAAAATTAATTTATCACAAAATTCAAGAAAATTAATTCAATCAAAATTCAAAAGTGTTAGGCAATAATTGAAAATTTGAAGTTAATTCACAAGTGCTAAACAACAATAAATCTTGAAAAGAATTATAAGTAAATGCAAATTAATTCACAAGTGTTAAATTTAATTAAATGTGCAATGATAAAGCAATGAAAATAACTAAGTCAATTAAATTGTGAATGCAAATGAAAATATAAAATAAAAAGACACACTTCAATAAGAAAATGAATAAGAGCACAAACAATGGAACAATCACAAACACAAAAATACGCAATGTGTAGAAGTGTAAATGTTTTTCACTCAAAACACTGTAACCAACAGTTTTTGCCAAACCTTCACAACCATCTGTTATTAGTTAACCACACTCCCTATCCATTATTAGTTATTAGTTGTTACCTAACCGTTATTAGTTATTAGTTGCAACTAATAAAAATATAACACACTTTACCTTTTTGGTATACCAACTTCTTTCTTTCTCTTTTGCTGCAGCTTGTATATCACACTTTCACAAAAACCAGGCGCCGTTACAAAATCATGTTTGTTCAGATTCCACAAAAGAAACTAAATAACACTAAATAAACTCTAAGAAATATCAAAAACGAAATTCTAAGTTACGAGTGACCAATTTACGTTACGTTAATATAATCTCAACGATTTCGAGTGAGAGAGAGAGAGAGAGATCTGACTGCCTCGAGGTCCTAAGATAGAATGGAATTTTCTTCCTTTACAGAAATTCGACAGGGCAGATGATCCAAAACGTTCTTGTCACGAATGCTTCCATTAGCTTGGAAATCTGACGCAATCTTCATAAAGAAATGTGCAATATGCACGTGGTTTTGATCTAAGACATACGCGTACGAGTCCAGTCTGTTAAAAAAAAAAAAAGAAAGACACGTACCCGATCGAAACGGAGGCTGAGCGATAATTAAGATTGACATGTTTTGATAACAACGCAAGACTCAATTCTCTTGCTATCACATGCTTTGACAGATTTAGGAAAGCAAACGGATCTCGCAGACCCTCAAATCTTACAGTGTTGACATAAAAGTTAAACATTCATAGTTTCGAAAAGACAAAGAAGAATCTCTCTCTTTAAACGTTATATCTATATTCTTTTGTTTACAATAACGTATGCAAAAACAATTCTAAAAACACATACATCTTTTAAAACATGCCTAGTCTAAAGCTATCTAAGGAATCTGCAAAAAATGTTGCCCACAATCTACATGACATTTCAAAGAGGGGAAACATGCATTTTGAAAGTAGCAATATATAATAATATATCTATATATATATATATATATATATATATATATATATATATATATATATATATATATTTTTACATATATACATATATACATACATACATACATACACACACACACACACACACATATTATATATATATATAGTATATATATATATATAGATATATATATAAATATATAGATATATCATATATATATATATATATAATAATATATATATAACATATATATATATAGTATATAATATATAATATTATATATATAATATATACATACATATATATAATATATATATATATTATATGGATATATATATACATATATATCATATATATATATATATATATATATATATATATATATATATATGTATATATATATATATATATATATATAATATCATACATAATATATCTATATATATATCTATATATATTATACTATATGTGGAATATATATATATATATATATATATACATACATATATATATATATATATATATATATATATCTATATATATGTATATATATATATATATATATATATATATTTATGTATATGTCTATGTATACATATATATATAATATATATATATATATATATATATATATATATATATATATATATATATATATATATATATATATATATATATATGTATGTATGTATGTGTATTGACAACTTGGGAGCTCAAACCTATAACATGATTTGCAGAACTTCTCTTGAGACCAGAAAGTCACAAGGGCACGGCCTATCACTAGGCCACAGATATCGCCAGAGTGAAAAAATACGATTCCTTTGAAACGTGTGACAGGATCATTAAAGATGCTTTGATCATCGCCATTGTTGTCGCTGGTTTTTCCGACTTCGATCCATGAGAACGGGATGCCAAAGGTCACGGAGATCAGATGAGGCTTCCAAACAGTTTAGTTTAGTTTTGTTTACAACTTGCAGCGCCAGAGATAAACTTTTGAGGACTCGAAACAAATAAAAAGAAAACGGAAAATTTAACCGTGATCTCTTTCAGCTCGCGTTGAATACACCATTTCTTATACAGGCAGTGATAACGATATAAATGTCTGTGGTAAATAAAGTCTAAAATTCTTTTTCGTTCCTCGTATTCTAGTTGTGAAGAGCTGGCCGACCCACGCGTGCTCTCATACATACACACACACATACATATATGTGTGCGTTTGTGTGTGTGTCTGTAAAATTCACTTCGTGTATTTTCACATCCTCTACGTCCACCGGGGAAATTAAAATTCCTATTGTACTTACCAGAAAGAAAGGGCGTATATTTTTCATGTGCTTTTTATAGTGAGCGCGATGCAAGGGAAGAATAAAAGATTAAGACTACTGAAAATGTTTTATTGGAATGTCTTTTACGTAATGCAATAGTAATCTTCAGGCTACTAGCTGTCATATATTCGACCCATTCAGGATTCAAATACTAAAAGGAAATGTTGTATCCTGCCAATTTAGCTCTTTTGCATATTTCGCAAATATTTCCTATTTCTTGTGCCTATTAGGATGACAATCTTTCTGGAAAAATCTAATGAAAATAACAGATTAATGGCGGACCATGGAATTTTATAGGAATTCCATTAATTTCTCTGCGCAATTTAGAATTATACTCCGTTATAGACCGATATATTGCAAACAGTAATGTGATTTACAAAATTGTTAAACACCTCGTAAAGATGAAAGAAGAACTTCTCATTACATGATTGTACAAATTGGTAATTAAAACAATTATCTATATAAATATATCTCTACAGTTATTTTCATTATATACCCTTTAGTTTCTGTAAACTGATGCAAAAAAAGACCTGTAGTAGATTTAATACTGGTGACGATATGCAATGCACACTGCCTGCAGCGCTGACATGAACCTTTCTCAAGAACCCTGCTAAGAGTAACCCTCTCGCCGACAGTACATTGCCATATCAAGATCGAAGCCACGCTGGTTTTCTTATAAGCCGGGTGGCCTTATGCCAAACGTTGGCATCTGCTCTTTCGGGCATCCCATAGAAGAACTTGATAATAAGAAGAGTTTCTTAAAAAAACAAAAATAAAAGAAAAATAAAAAAGGCCTGTTAAGAATAATCAAAATGTGTTCAATATATTTTCAGTTCCTCGAAGACATTGTCCTGCTGCCCTGCGCAGCTTCTTTCAACCTTTCACTTGCTGACTCGAATACTTGGAGCTGTTCCAGTGGTGTATCCAGGTCTTCAGCGGTCTCCCTTCGTCCAGGGTTTCAGAATCCTGGAAGGTTTGGGGTAATGGTAGACCTATAGTCTCGGGCAGCGGCCATCCTACGAGAAGGCTGATCATCATGATGCCTATGATGAGGAGGTATGGGAATAGTCCGCCCAGTTCCGTCTGTAGGGGACCAAAAGTGTTGAGTACATTGAGGCTATTCCGTAACAGGAATCATTATAAAAATGAGGTGTCAGGGTTTACGCAACGATGCCATCTTTCAATAGAACGCCGCTTTGTTACCCATTACCTGAGTTTTAGAAGATTTTAGAAGCCAAGATTCACAACCAAATGTTTTCCTGATATAACCGGATCGAAAATTCTGTTACGCTGTTGTATGGGGCTTGTGGTGATGGTGTATAATCGCATACAAATTTTAACTAGACAGCGAAATGGTTGGAAACATTATTCAAATTAAACCTTGCTTTTTTACTGAGAGACTTTTTGCTGCAGATCATCTGTGTTGAAAGACGATGGAAAATGCAAAATGACCTTTGCTGCTCCAACAAGTAGTTTACCGAAAGCAATTTTTTTTTTCTTTTTTGCCAAGCAAGATATCGGAAAGTCTCTACTGTAATTAGATTATTCTCATAAATATACGCTCGCCTACAAAACTAAATCTTGGTTTTTCTGAGCATTTAAGTTTCCTGTGAAGTCCTAAGATTACTTTTAGCTTTTTGTCTTTTTATTAAGCCGCGAGGCAAGAAACTCACGAATGAAAGATAATTTGTAACCTATAGAAAGCCGATCTGAATTACCAACCAGTTCAGCTATCATCAGATGGATCTTTAAAAGGACTAAAAATCATGTGACGTTTTACTGCATTATAAAGACAACTTATAAGCCATGTATATGTAGCTGGTCTGAAAGAAATTTCAGGTGCTAGAAAAGTTTCTCCAGGCAAAATTAATGGTGATATCATCTTTAATAAAGGGGAAAGTCATATGAAATATTTGTATGAGCTGTAAACTATGATCTGATATCATAAATCCTGCTTCGATTTTCATAATTACAATAATAATAATAATAGTAAAAATAAAAAAACACTACTGCAAAAGCAGTGAACTGATAATACCGAGAATGAAAGCAAATGAGGCACAATAAAATCCATAAACACAGATAATTAATGAATATTAGCGTACTCGGTTTAAGAAGCAAATAACAAAGTGAATTTAGTGAAAGGCATTTCAGAATGACCGATGAATGAAGAACGTAGCTGAGCTCACCTTCAGAGGGTACGGGGCAATCATCATGGCAAAAAGCCCACAAACCGTCATCCAGGCGTATCCTGTTGCCCGGACTGTGGTCGGCAGAATTTCCGTCATCATGACAATGAGTATATAGATGTATTGTGTCGAAAACAACTTGACGAAGCCTACTGTAGCAAGTAGCGCCCATTTATCTGGGAGGAGAATCAGAAGCATATTAAGAGATGTGACTGCAAATATTTGAAAACTACACAACAGTCATTTACTTTTATCTCTTAAACATGACGTGGGGCCAAGTTGTGAACTCTTGTAACCTATCCGGACGATAGACCCACATCAAGTGGCATGTGAGTTGATCGTTTAACTAGTTCTTTTTCATTTGCCTATATAGAAGTAGTGAGGTTTTCCCTTGTCCTACCATCTGACCTCGGTATTAGAACGTTACTCAAAAATACTGTATTTAATAAGAATAAGGTCCCACTGTAAGAAGGGTAAGATTATGAGCTCTTTTAAAGCACTATTTTCCATATTTTCGCTTATTCGGGGAGTAAGCATACAAACTACTTTGTTGTTGTTGTTATCATTGTTGTTGTTCTTGATGGGGAGGGCTTAGGAAAACCTAAAATGGTCTGAAAAAGGTGTTTCATAGTGAGTTAAGGATTCAGGAATT
>NC_061100.1:77432647-77440147 GCF_015104395.2 Macrobrachium nipponense | reverse complement strand
GACATAGCTTATAAACAATGAAAACCTACGGGAAGCCACATCCCGCCCGCCACACATCGACCCCACTCCGTAGAGCCACAGAATGGCTCGTGTACTCCTGGCCTAAGAGAGTAAGTTTATTTGCAATAATGAATGCAATTGAATACAGTGTATTCAAGTCCTGTATTCTATAATGTAATATGGAAATAACCATACCGAAAGGGATGCATTAAAAAATACCTGAAAAATCCTAATACGTTAATATACGTGAATTCCTAATTCATTTGCTTAACGAATAACCTTTTCTCAGGTAGAGAGAACAAACTAGACTGCATCTTACCATGTATACAAAAACATGCGGCTGCGCTGAAGATCGCGGTGAGAAGGATGGTGGAAAAGAGGGTGAATCTGCGCCCCAGATAATGAGTGAAGATCCACCCGAGCAGATTGCTTGGGAGTTCGAACGCCGACAGCACGAAGTGACTAAGAAAGAAGTTGCTTGAGAGGATGTTGATGCTCAAGAGGGTGATGCCGTAGGTCAAGTAGCAAGCAAAGCTGTGGAAATGGGGCTCCAGATGAAGGGAAAACATTGTGAAAAAGGATGAATTACAAATATTCTGTGCGCGGCATTCTTAGAAATGTCCATGGTTGGTATCTCACATGCACATTGGTGATTCAAGCTCATTTTGAAGGCATTTTCCTTTGATACCTGGTATTAGAGTATATCCTGAAGTTAAAAGTTAAGAACATCAGATTAAAGATTGCTGGATCAATGAAGTACTACTTGCATAGATCACTCACATATATTCCTATGGTCTGGATGCACAGCGGTCAAACTGCAGGTGACAAGTTCTAGTCTGTAGGTAATTTACTACTAAACTGCTGCTGGTCATTTTTCAAAAATATTCAGAATTCATAGTCAGACAACGCCAGCTTAAAGACGCTGCATTCGTGACAGTACAAGGCAACTGCATACTATCAGTATGAATAAATTGCATATAAATACTACATATCTGTCCTTTGTAACGTGCAGGAGTAAATGTATTTTCACTTCAGAAGTTTAAAGACAGGTGCATCCGTATGATGTAACTTGAAAAAATAACAAGAAATGAAAGTGAGTCCTGTAAACCTGCGAAGATATGTACACCTCACTGGCGTTACTTTGTTGGTCACAATAAAATCACCTGTGAAAGAAGAGGATGATGGTGTTGCGCCGCAGTTTAGGGTACTTGAATGCGTGGATGAGCGACAGGTCCTCTTTCTGGTTGTTCTTCAGCAACACAAGTTCTAGCTCCAGTTCTGATCGAGATGGAACAGGTTTTCCATTCACTTTGGCTATCTGCAATCAAAGGTGTTGTCTGTCACTGAACAAGATCTATCACAGCGTTTCAACTATTTAATATCTTACAAGGATATCCACGGATAAATGGTAAAGAAATGTAACTGCTAAATGACAGGAAGACAGGGAAGATGCGGCCTCAGTAACAGAAGCAATGAGAATAATGTGATGGTGAAGGAAAAAACCTGAAATCCTTACATGGCAAAGATAAACGCTAAAAGCGACCTGCATTTAATTGGGGGAATTCCTTCAGACGAAGTGAGGGAATGAATAGTATTTTTGCTTTTTAAAAATCCACAACTACGATAAATTTCCAGTTTCAGCTAGCTGATTTATTAGATTTGCACTTGAAAGGGCAATTTCAAGGCAATAAACGAAGATATCCTTCACATCACTCCTATTTACGCTTTTCATGTAGGTACTTCCAGAACCTGGCCCCTACCGCTCACGTCATCATGAAGGCTCAGGCAACGCAAGGCAGTAGCTACAATATAGTTTTACAAACTATATAGTCATTGCTAACTTGACTTCATTGAAAGGATGAAATAATAAATGATGCCTGCAAACTAACTGATCGTCAATTTGAGATTATAACCATGACCATTCTCCGTGGGTGAAAATATGTCTCTCCAGCCTGACAGTTACTACTAATAGTCGAGCGAATCCGTAAATAGTACTTCTGAAAATAATCTGCCTCTTTCCAACGTGTCTCAGACAAAATTCTTTCATATTTTATATTTGATACTGGCAGCTTCTCCATATCTTTTCATAACTTTAAAATGGATGCGTCAGACCTATTTTCATTGCAGTTCTACACGTAACACCGTGTCTTTGAAGGATTGCGTTTATAAGCTTTCTGGATGCTGGATTCTTTCTTAGATATCCTATGTGATTCTCTTCTTAGCAGGACTTTAGATTTTTTGAAATCCCTTCTTTCCCTAATGAAGTATTGTTATCATATCTGGGAACTGCTTCAGGCGCTGTCCTTCCTGATTTATCGAAGGTACTCTGGGCTGTGACATGCACCTGTTATTTTCAACTTAAATTCTCCTCAGTTTAATCCCAAAGATTAAAATTCTGTTTATTCTTTTATACGACATTGGGCTTAGCCTTCAATGGCTCTATGGTCTATATCTTATTTGGCCATTGACTGTTGATCAGTTTTTGGGAAGCTGAGCTGTCTCTTGTTCTGATTTCTGAGTTCCATTCACACTTTTTTTTTAATAGACCGAGACTGATTTGAGTCGCCTGTCCATCTTATTTTCTTCGCCAAAAGAAAAACTTAGAATATGGCAAAATTATCCCTCATACTCATACGAAAAGATGCAGAATTTACCTTAATGACAACATCTGCACATTCGGATATTTTCCCATGTGCTAAGAGCCATCTCGGGGACTCGGGCAAGTATCTGTAGAGAGTAGAAAGAATAAAAGCTTGGGAAAGTATCATTAAAATCTTTGTTTTATATTTTCCTTTTAATCCTAAGAATTTCTCTATCATTTTCAAAATTTGTTCGAAATAAGGATTGAAACAAGAGGCAAAATGGTGGTGGATTTTGACGGGAGCATTATTTGTGCATCATTCATGTTGTAAACTAATGTAGAACTTCTTGGCAAAGGAATATCTGATATAAAGGTCAAGGTCTAGGAAAGGTTTGTAATCTTACTCAGACAAAATTCCACGAATTTTCGCAGCTGTCGGCAGAAAACAAAGCTAAATGAGGAAAACAGATTCTTCAAAGTTTGAGATCATATAGAATTAGTAATGCCTTATAGTATATCTAGAACTCTTGGAAGGACAGTCAAATATAGTATCTGTAGGAAATCAGTCAGTCATTTTAAATAAAGATGTGAAGGGGAATTAGTTTCTTGTCATTCTCTTACATTGTAAATGGATGCGACTGAACTGTTTACTTTTAAACAATATGTTCTCTGAGCTGCTTTGTAACTTTGTTATAAAAATGGTTATTGCATTAGTGATAACATCCAAGTAATAGAAAAAATGGCCTTTTGTTTGATCGGACAGAAATAAACTCTAACTGCACGGCAGGACACAAGATTCATTACTACTCTTTTATAATCTACTTTGAATTTTCGCCAACTCTTTCATGCTTTCATAAAAAATTATCTGTTTTCTCGAGTGATTTCAGTCAACTCGAAGAAAAATAACATAATTTTTTATGAAAGCATGAACGAGTTGGCGAAAATTCAAGTAGATTATAAAGATTATAAAAGAGTAGTAATGAATCTTGTGTCCTGCCGTGCAGTTAGAGATTATTTCTGTCCGATCAAACAAAAGGCCCTTTTTTTCTATTACTTGGATGATATCACTAATGCAATAACCATTTTTATAACAAAGTTACAAAGCAGCCCAGAGAACATATTGTTTAAAAGTAAACAGTTCAGTCGCATCATTTCCAATGTGAGAGAACGACAAAAAACTAATTCCCTTTTACATCTTTTTTTATTTTTGAATGACTGTTTCCCTACAACTACTATATTCATTCCCCTTCCAAGAGCGAAATACTATACAGCATTAAAAATTACATATGATCTCAAACTATGAAGGATCTGTTTTCTTTATTTAGCTTTGACTTCTGCCGCAGCTGTGAAAATTCGTGGAGTATCGTCTGAGTAAAATTACTAACTTTTCCGAGACTTTGACCCGTATTTCTCCAGAAACTTATGCTACTATGAGTAATTTTTAATTGTTAGCAGTGGTAGTAGTTGTAGTATAAGTGAGATTAGGTCATAGTCTCATTGTTATTAAATTTGTGAACATAATCTATTAAATGTGATCAGAATTCCTCTCACTTCCAGTACAAGCCGCAAAGAAGGTAAGGCACGACGGAGATTAAGGCCAAGTAATCCCATCTGGGAACCAGCCAAGCTACGAGGGAGGTGAAGCACATCGCTACAGTCCAAGATACGAAGGACAAGCAGGCAGCCATCGCCCTCTTTTCGGGACACAGAACTTCCAGCACTGGGACAAATAAAAGAGGATGATATGGGATAAATACCTGTTGACATTGATGACATTTAATAATCAGCATTTGCTAAAATTGACTATATTGGATATCATGTGGGTGTGTGATTGCAAGGAGACGAGAATCTGTAAGTTTGTGGAGGAAGCTGCATCTTTCAAAAATTAACAACGTACAGTCAGTTTTACATAAATTTCGTTTCATCAGAACGTAAAAATGACTTTATGGCCATGATGTGCCAGGGCAAGAAATAAACGCGAGTTCATTAATGAATCTCTCAAGTTAAATTTTGTAAAAGATTTTTTAGTCTTGATCATTCAATGCAGATGTCGATGATCATAGTTGTTGCTCTTTCATTTTGCTGAAATTAATAAACCAAAACCAGCCATGTAAAATTCAAGCTATAACTTCTAGCCCTAAAAGAGAACAAACTGGCCACATTTTTAAATAAAAGCAATCTGGCCATTAATCCATTCATTCCCAGAACTTCAGACTCTGCAACAGATGGAAAAGGTTTGGGGTAAATACGTGTTGTTGACGGTGCCATTCATGACTGACAGCAAAAATATTTTACCACGGTAAATAGATTGGTGACTGTTGGACTCGTTGCCAAAGATGCGAAAAAGACTCATTTTTATAAAAACAATTGCGGCGCTGGAGGAGAAAATAAATGTCCAAAGAACAAAAGAAGACGTTGGCGATTCACTCTAAAGTACTACATTACAAACAAAACGTTTCGGAAGGTGATATAATGTTGATTGGTAATACGCCTGTTACTAACAAGGCGTGACACGACCTCCAGCTTACTCGGGCGCATGCTAAAATCTACAGTTAAAAAAGGACGTTGTTTCACCAACGAAAATTAAACTAAATACGCTATATCTTATCAGAGAGAGTTGTTCTATTCTGTTTAACATGCACATTATCTATTTTTGACATTTTCATTTTAAAGATAAATCACAAATATCCTAAAATTCCTGTCTTCAACTCAACCGGAAACACCCTTTTCAGGCCTTTTTAGGCTTTGCCATAGAGCTTTCCTAACTCCCAACGAGAACATAAAACTTACAAAAACACTGGACAAGACGAAAGCGATCTCTCTCTCGTCACATTTCATTTCCTCTCCTTAGCACCGCGGAATTTATTTCAGATCAGCTCCGTACAATGTTGGCACACTCGTTGGCCTATAAGATTGAGCTCAATATGTCGTTGATTTTATTTTAGTCTGTAAACAAGCATCATTCAAAGGTAAACATGTCGCTAGTTATTGAATTTATTAATTTATATATATACACACATACATACATACATACATATATATATATATATATATATATATATATATATATATATATATATATTTATATATTTATATATACATATATATACATATATCGAACTACAAATGTCCTTTAATATCTAATTCGCTCTACCTCGGAATTAATATATTTTCATATATGTTTAACCGAGGGTGAATTTATTAAGCGATAATAGAATTGGCGATCGACAGGCGCGAACCATCGACCTCTCAATTCTAGGACTGGCAGTCCTGGAATTGAGAAGTCGATGTTCGCGCCTGTCGATCGCCAATTCCATTATCGCTTAATAAATTCCCCTTGCTTAAACATATATGAAAATATATAATTCGAGTTAGAGAGGCGAATTAGATATTAAAGGACATTTGTAGTTCGATATATGTGTATATATATATATATATATATATATATATATATATATGATGTATGTATGTATGTATAGATATATATATATAATATATATATATATATATATATATATATATATATATATCTTTCATTCGTTTATTCTTCATCGGCGATTTGTTTTAAGACGAACACGTCTTTGTCATCAAGGTAAATGGAGCGTTAATGATCAATCCACCGTCGGAGGGGCAATGATTTATCGGTTAATAATTATTGAGAGCTAGTTTTACGTAGACCGTCGCTGATTGCACCTTTAGTTACCAAATTACAGAATTAACATATGTCATTTCGAAATGATTCTTGTAACTGTTCCAATGACCATCAAATTACTCATACAAATACGTACATATAATAGTCTGTAACAAACTAGGCAGCTAGTTTTAGCAAAAAGTTCATCCCAGTCTTATAGCACTGTCTGTCTGTCTGTCTGTCTGTCTCTCTCTCTCTCTCTCTCTCTCTCTCTCTCTCTCTCATGTGCGCGAACACATACACACCAAAACATCTGCAGCCTAGATGATTTATTGTATAATTATTAAGGTAGAAATAATGAAATACATGAGACAAAACAGTGGGGGAGCTAATTCATTCATTCTTTAAGAAAAAGAGACAGCGCTTCTACCTACCAATGAGATACGGCATTTGGTAGTTGGTTTCGAACGCCATGCCCGCCAAGAGACGGAGAATGATGTGCGAGGTCAGGTCCTGGAACCAGACGACGGGCAGCGTGAAAACAATTCCCACAAAAACGGAGATGAAGAACATGGCTCGGCGACCCGTGCTGTACATGAAGAGAGAGACCAAGTTTCATGTGGAGGACGCTTTTGCGACAACAGTGAGTGCTTTAAGAATGATCCTCTCTGTGTTCGCATATAGTATAGACACAAATACTTATTCGTGTGTTTACAAGTATGCAAATATGTCCGCATTTTCATTTTTCACGTTAGTATTTATCCAATTCTTCGTTGCGCGGTCGTGCTATGTAGTACGCATCCACGTACGCTCATTTCGACGAGAATTCTCATCCATATATTATTATAATTGTTTTTATATAAATCTATACAATAGCCTTTCCGTATCTACTAACGATGTTGAAACTGATATTGAACAGAGGCTTCTGCGTTTGCTTCCTTTGCAAGCGAGAAATTTTGATTAATTTCGCTTCTTTTGTCTTCTCTAAAATAAGGCGGCTGTTGTGACATTTTGTCAGGTTCTTGAAAACGTTTGCTCTCTACGACTTATTAAGTATTACTGTCATTATGAAAAACAGGTTTGGTGCTTGAGTGATTTTCTAATAGAGTAGGAATTATCAAGTTTCTTTAATATTTATCTTATTTATTTATTGTTTTTTTTGTTTGTTATAAGAACAAAATGAACACAAGAAAATAAAGACAAAGATTATTTCTATATCACCGGGACGCAAGACTCTACATCTAGCAAGTAGCTTTATAGTTCATTGCAGAATGATATACTTTGAATA
>NC_061100.1:77387647-77427647 GCF_015104395.2 Macrobrachium nipponense | reverse complement strand
GGCTTCCTTTACACAGTCACCTCTTCTATATGACAACCAAGTAACGGTTTTTTTTCATTTATTTATTTATTTTCCTCATTTAAGTTGAAGGAAGAAATAGATATGGATTACTCCGTGTTATATGGCATATGATCATGTTTTGTTATCATAATTATCATTATTATTATCAATTAATTATTAACAATGACTTTTCTTCTTTTATACTTTTTATTAAACTTCACCACTTCATTGTGTTCGTCCCCATTATTATTATTATTATTGTTATTATTATTATTATTATTATTATTATTATTATTATTATTATTATTATTATTATTATTATTATCTTGATATATGTAAGAAGGTGCTTGATGGTCCCCAGATTATCTAAACTGTGACGTAGACCTATTTTCAAATTCACGATTTCCAATCATCCATAAAAACATCTCATAATAGCGTGAGTCACCCAGATGGTGAAGAAGTCTGCAGTGGTGCAAATATAAATAAAATAAATAAATAAATATATATATATATATATATATATATATATATATATATATATATACATATATATATATATATATATATATATATATATATATATATATTGTGTGTGTGTGTGTGTGTGTGTGTGTGTGTGTGTGTGTGTGTGTGTGTATCAACGAAGGAAGCCTCTTTCTAAGTCACCTCGCCCTCTAAGCTTTGCTATAACGTACAGTATAACGCTCATA
Source organism: Macrobrachium nipponense (assembly GCF_015104395.2). NCBI lineage: Eukaryota > Metazoa > Arthropoda > Malacostraca > Decapoda > Palaemonidae > Macrobrachium > Macrobrachium nipponense. Next base: position 77,426,937 of record NC_061100.1, on the reverse strand, counting down.
AATTTTATTTGTTCTTTTGTTTTTTAAACAAGTTCAGTGATGTAATATCACCACTGCCTAACTGTGGATGGTTGTAGGAAAACAATCGCCCCTTCTCAAAATCTCTCATTACTTACCCTTTGGAAATCTTTTAATCTCTTCCTTGACCTATTATAGTGACTGTTCGAAGCCTTTCTTCCAGGTACTGCCTTTTGGAGGCCTAATTCTCACCAGAGGCGTAGACGAGCTAGTGTTAAAAATTAATCCATAAGAGAAAATGGCCAGGCCGACAGCGCATGGCTTCCATGCGGGCAGTGACATGCCTCATGGTCTGAGCGGCATAAAAGACGGACAACCAAGCACGTAGTCGCCACCATCTAGGAGGAGGAGAAAAATAATCCACCAAGGCCATAAAAAGGGTCACATGAGCGGCACTTCCTGATATCCGCCTGGCTGCAGAATCCGGACACTTGCCCTTTGACTCACCCCCTTAGAGCTTGACCCTTTCTCCATGTGGTTGTTTTGAGCCTTAGTTTTCTTTGAAGTGAAAGTCCCTCTAAATTTTTGCCCTCCCTGCTGGCACTGAAGATGAGGACTCCCTGTCTCTGACCAAAAGGTAATGTACCAGAAGTGAGGTTTCGAGTTTGTCACGAATCTTTTATTCTTCTGCTGTACTTTTTTCGTTTCCAAAGTGCAATTTCCACAGAGACCTGAATTCATTTGTGCAGTGAATAGGTTTCCTAAATTCAAAACTGTTTACCAGTGTTGAGAATCGAGTTGCTTTGGCACTCTCCATGCGCCCACTCAATTCTCTTTAATTGCGCTAAATTGTTTTTTAAGTAACCGATTGTGTTCTCGATTGCAGGAGTTACTAGCTGTGGAATCAACTGTTCATCCGCTTGCGCCATGGTCCAAACCCCTGCACTTCACTCTACGATGTCCCTTGAAGTGGATTTTCCTTTGTTTCTGTTACTAATGAATTTGCTGTAAATTTAGTTTTTCGACAGTTTCCCCATTCTTCTGATTTAATTTGTTAAATGTAAATGTGAGGTTAAGTGACCTAAGTGTTTATCTGCAACTTTTCCTGTTGAAGTAAGGCCTTCAGCTCAGACTATTCTATTTATGCTTTTGCCTGAATTAGCATCCTCTGTCAGATTTGAAGTTTTACGGTAAATTTTCCTATACCCCTCAATGTAAAACCTAATATTGTCTCCTTTAGCCGGGAATAAAGCTTACTGGTCAAGTTAAAACTTAATATTGGCGACCTTTACTCGAATTCTCGCAATCTGCAATGTGCAGTTCGAATCATTGCCCCTTTGCAATATGCAGCTATCAGCCATAGCCCCCACTAGGCTGGGTATAAGATGGAGAAACGAACCTTTATGGTAAACTCCTTAATAAGCACACAAGTGAACAGTGTTCCACGGCTTAAGTATAATGTTATTGTATCTTATATGTTAGGTGCGATTATAATCGGGGCTATAAAATCTATTGGAGATCAGATAGACCACGAATAATTCACAGAGAAGAGAGTGTTAATTAGCCGAAACAGAAGATTTGGTGCTATCGCATGTTAGCCTGCATGTCTTTCAATGTTAAGATAGGTTGGCAGTGAAATATGAAATAGTGCGTTATTTCCTCTTCCCCGTCCTCTGGACAATTTGCAGTAGCCCGACCAACAAATTTTCGTTCACTGATCCCCCCTCTCTCTCGATAGCCTTAGCAAGTGAAATTTAAATTAAAATTTTTACAGTTCCTAAATCGTCCTTTGGGAAAATCTAGCATTCACAAACCGTATCTCATTAGAGGCAACGTGAGCCCAGAAGTTTTGCACGTAATAAAGATAGCTTTTTCTTAAATCATTGATAAGGTAAGCACAAGCTAAGCACACGTCTAAATGTCATTTCCCTTTTAGTACGAGTTCATGTGTCCATTAAGACAAGCGAATTCTTCATTCATAAAATGCAAACAGAAACGAGACGGAAGAACTAAACCCCAAAATTGTTGAAGTCTACCCCATATCTTTAGGCGAGATTCAGCCCAGATAGCTGTGTGACACACATGTAATTCTCGGTCCCAGTCATAACAAAAACCATGTGTGCCCGTTCCAGTCAAAACGCAGATCATGTGACCCCCTAATGTAGAGTAAATGAGCATATTATGATCACGTGTAGTCAGGTCCATTGTAGAATAAAGTTAAATCTTTTCTGTCACGCAAGTGATATAGGTAAAGAAAACTATGCCTCATGCATGGTAATTTAAGTGTGTGTATCACATTCTACTGCATTTAATCTTGCGTGCGCTGGAATTGTTTTATTCACACATTTAAGTGTGTATCCCAGAAGCTAACTGCTTCCCATTTATCTAGAGGGCAATATCATTTAACCCATTTCTGCTAAGCCTTCTATTCTCTGCGCCAGTTCCCAGGCGTTTCTCATCAAAACTAACTACTTTTCTAAGGCTTACCTTACCCAGTTTTACTACATTATGTGTTATGAACGCACCTTGAGTTCTATGGAACATCCTGAATCGTTCATCACGGACAAAAACCTAATTTCTTCGGAACATCGTGAATCGTTTATCACGAGCAAATTCTCGAGTTCTGTGGAATATCCTGACTCGTTCATCATGAACAAAATTCTGAGTTTTTCGGAACACCCCGAATCGTTCTTCACAAACAAAAATCTGGGTTCTTCAGAACATCCTAAATCGTTCATTAAGAACAAACTCTGAGTTCTATGGAACAAAACAGAATCATTCATTAAGGAAAAACCCTGAGTTCTACAGAAAAACTTGAATCGTTCATTGCGAACAAACTCTGAGTGCTATGGAACAAACTTAAATCGTTCATTAAGAATAAACCGTGAGTTCTATGGAACATCCTGTATCATTCATTATGAACAAACCATGAGTTCTATGGAACAAACTTGAATCGTTCAATAAGAAAGAACCCTGAGTTCCACAGAACAATCTTAAACCATTCATCATGAACAACAACCTGAGTTCTCTGGAACACCCTGGAGACCATTCAACAGCACAAAACTCTGAGTCCTCTGGGACAAACTAAATCCATTCCTTGCAAACAAAACTTGAAGTGAAGGGCCACATCCCATCCGAGCCTTTTCTAAAAAAGAGCACAAGAACTTCGGCACCATGCAGACGGAAGCAGATGGATGTGACGAGGGTAACTTTGGCTAAGTGGGTCCAAGAAATGGTAGCCACAGCAAAAAAGGAGAGAGAAGCCAGGGAAAAGAAAGAAAGAGCAGAAAGGGAGAAAGAAAAACTAGGTAGAGAGAAAAGGGAGGAAAAGGAAAACCAAAGAGCCCATGAGCTCGCCTTTGCCCAACAGAGGGCCAAGAACCCAGCCTGGCCTCTCCCCAGTCCACTTTCAGCAGTGTAAATACTCTTATCCAACACTGGAATGAAAACGAACCCAAGACTTTGGTCGACCACATTGAGAAGGTTCTTTAAACCTACAAACCTCCTCTCACCAAAGTGCCGCTAATCCTGGATGGAAAGGGCGCCGTCGCTTTCTGTTCCCTCATCCAGGCCAAGCAGGGATAACCTCGCCTGGGTTCAACAGGCCACCACAAAGGCCTATGAAATTACCCATGAATGCTGGAGACAACATTGGCGAGGCCAGCCTAAGGAGGCAGGTCAAACCTGGTCTGACTGGGCATACCACAAAACCAGGGCACTCAAGTGATGGCTGGAATCCTTAAGTCCAACCACTGCGGAGGACATCCTTGAGTTCTTCCAAATTGAAGACTTCGTGTATCACGGCCTCCAAGCCTTTGCCACCTACCTTTGTACACTTGTCAAGTGCTGTCACTTGGCAGGCAGCTGAGATACATACCATTCTCACATCAGCACTTTAGGATCTAAGATTTGGCCCCCTTCTCACACCTACAGTCAACCTCCACCCAAGAATTGACACCCACAAAAAAGGCCCATGTGTCCCCATTGTGAAAGGATAGGGCACCCCTATTGAACAGTGCTGCCTGAAGATTGAGAACCAGCCAGAGACTCCCTCTAAGTTCCCAAATAGGACCACGCCCAAACAAACCACGTCTGGCTCTTGGAGGAGCAACAATAAGCCAGCTCCTTCCACTGGGATTATGACTCATAAAACCTTAGGCCCTGCAACTGAGGGTCCCAATTCTGCTGCAGCTCCTCGAGGTAGCTACCTCGCACGCCAGGTCACAGCATTTGATGACACTGGCATGCAAATGTCCCTCATAAGGGAAGACAAGGTCATCTATTGACAGACATCAATTTGTCACAATTGAGGGTATCAATCTTATGAAGATGATGCTCCCCACCTTTAAATTGTGGGTCACCAGACCTCAAAAGTCTAAACTCTGCATTCTTGCTGTAGTAACTCACCTTCCTGGAGGTTATGACATCCTCCTGGGACAGAACTTCCAGTCCCCACCTAATTTGAGACAATCCAGAGGTCCTAACACCTCAAAGCATTCATCAAGCATAACTAAACTTCATAGACCTGTTTTATTAAACCCACTGCATGTGCCACGTGGATGACAAAGTGACCGATACAAATGTACGAGTGAACCCGTAAACAATAGAACGTGATGTTCTTGTTTACATAAGAAAACGATATTAAAACTCAATCCTTGTTGACTGAAATCCGATCGAATCATAGATTAATGTAAATAAGAGGTAGATAACGCAACCGAGTCATCGCAATTAATAAAATTCAGGTAGCTGGTGAAACTCAATTGTTTTGTAAATGAAGATATCTTGTAAGTAATTTTCTCCAAATATACCAGAAGTTTACATTTTACTCTAATTATGTTATGTAGGTTGTTTTTTCAAGCTAAGTGATAGTTGGTATCATGCAGTGAGACAAAAAAGTTTTTCTTGCAAATGGTCTGAAGGTTATGCTTCAAATATAGTCCCTTAAGTATTTTCATTTGGGTCATACCAAATTTATTCAAGTCACAATGTCAATAGGAATGTTTTTTTTTTTTTGCCTACTGTAGTTTTTAGTTTTCTGCAAAAGAAAACTATTGAGATGTCTGTTTGTCACTCAGTGCACTCTTTTTGTCTCCCCTCAGATCTTAAAACCTACTAAGACTAGAGGGCTGCAAATTGGTATGTTGATCATTCACTCACCAATCATCAAACATACCAAATTGTAGCCCTCTAGACACAGTAGTTTTTAATTTATTTAAGGTTAAAGTTAGCCATGATCGCGTATCGGGCACCGCCATAGGTTCTAACAATACAGGCCACCAATGGACCGTGGCTGAAAGTTTCATGGGCTGCGGCTGAGAGTAACATGGTCTGTGGCTGAGAGTTTTTTTACATTATACATTGTACAGAAAACTCGATGGCGCCGAAGAAACTTCGGTGCATATTTTACTTGTATTTATATATATATATATATATATATATATATATATATAATATATATATATATATATATATGTTTTGTTAAGCAATGTGTCGAGCCATTTGCTAGATTTATCACTTCCGGGAAATGTGGAGGAGTGTGAGCATCAGATTCGATGCCTTCAAACTGACCTATAAAAAATCGTATCAAAGACAAGGAAAGTCCTCTCATAACGCTCTTGTATCTAGGTAGGTTGAAAAAAAGAAATCGACTCAGTCACCATGACAGAGACACGTAATACCACAGTGAGTGTCCCGGGAGGCACGCAGCCCTTCTTTATCTTCTGACATAACAAAAATAACATTTTATCAAGGCTGAAAAGCAACTGCGTGTTCTTGGACCTTGACTTACCATAGCTTCACAATATTGAAGAGATGTTGATTAGTTGGTTTAGATTAAACGGATAAAGGCAGCGAGGCCCTGAGTGTAGTAAGGCGAGAAAGGGATTAGGAGTCCTTGTTTTGATCTCCTTTTAGGAGAAACTAAATAGATCATAAGGTCTATCACATCGTATATAGTAAGTATAAACCTGAAAATGCTATGGGAATGTTCTTTGAGGAAGGAATTTTCAGTAATGCCTCAATCAAAGGTGTTATTGTTTTTCATAAAATTCACACAAAAACAACTTCATGTTCAAGATGCTACTAAATTATTTATTTTGAGAATCATACAAGGCTACAACCACTTTCCTCACAGTATCTCGCGCTCACAGCACTCCGCACCGATTCGGGTTATTTATGCCGAAGACCAAAATATAGATTACATCTCTTGTCCTCAATCGTTTTTCTTTTCTAAGTACGTAATAGCACAGAAATTTATAAAACATCAATATGATGAAACTATATGTCCAATGAACGGCACATCATATCATTCTTGTAAGTAAAGTTTCACTATTATTATACTAAATTACAAGCTTATCATGTCGTAAAGCAGTGGTAATCTATGTATAGAATCGCACGAATAAGATTTAACGACGAAGCCAATTAAACGCGAAAGCCTTGAGGAAAATCATTACGGCATTGAAAAATATGAGATAAATATCGCCTTCAGGTTCCCTCCAGCATTAGACAGTCACGACATCTTGGCAAATAATTTATCGTGAAGTGGCGTTTTAAACTCACCCTGAAGAGGATGGAAAGACCGGAAATTTCGGTTCGAAGATAAGTGGAGAAAATGCGCAACACGTATCCACTGAATAACTGATGGGATACGAGTTTAGGCCCGAAGTGTTCGAAGAAAGAAACAGAAGAAGAAGCGAAAGAAAAGCAAATAAAACTTTACGATGACAGCTTTTTAAAACGATAAAGAGGAAGAGGGATAAGGAAAAACTAAAATAAAAAAAATATATATATTGTAGAAAAAGAGCTAAATAAAGATTAAAGTAAAAAAGAACATCTACTTTCATTAGGGAATTATCTCCAGGTTATACCGGACGCCTCGATACTGGCAGAGAACTCATCTTGGAATCCCTGTGGTTAAGAATCTTCCTGGCGAACCTCAAAATCACTCGTCTGTGGGTCCTTAGCTGAGGTCTCGAAAGTCAAGGTCTTCAGGACGTGATAATTTCCCTCCATGGTGCATCGAAATATGATGCCAAGTAATATTCATATTTATGAAACTTAAATTCAGTACACACACACACACACACACACACACACACACACCACACACACACATATATATATATATATATATATATATATATATATATATATATATATATATATAAGTTAAGCTCACTGGGACTCGAACAGTTCAAATGCGTATTTAGGCATTGTCAAGAGTGATGTTATATATCAGCAGAAATTTACATTAAATACGCAGGGATGAAACAAAAAATATCACAAACGAACGAATAAAATGTTATACACATTATTAAAGAAGAAGAAGAAGGAAGAAGGAAGAGGAAGAAGAAAGAACGGTCGACAGCAGGAAAGCGTAAGTGGTGTTCCTATCAATTATAGTTCGTTCCTTATCGGTTATCAGCTTCCTTGCCTAAAAAAAAAATCGATCTCGCCTTGAGTCAGTGTCATCTAAAAGCAGTTGTACCAAATAATTTCTCACGGCATCTGATAGTTCCTTAACATTTTTGAAGGCGAAAGATCTGCGATTACATGAGCAAAATCGCTTTTCTTACCATAAATAGGCGCTGTCTTCATTTCTGAAGACAAAACATTCAATGCTACGCGTCGGGTAGTTACACTTACCGAAAGTCTCGAGTGGCACAGCTCGTGTAATTGTCATTAAATTATAACAAATACTCGTTCCTAAATAATGTCAAACGATGTAACTACTAACTACTGCTAAAATAAAGTCGTACTAGAGTTACATCAGATATTGCTATCAGCTGGACAGCTCTCCTTCACTTTTCACTTAACCAAACGGATACATTGAACTGTCGTAAGGAGGCAATGCAAGCCCGTACCCAGAGCATTTTTTTTTTTATTACGGGAGGGGCGGGTCGTTTTCCTAAAACTGAACCTTTTCTTCTGTAAATGTCATTGCATGTATAGGTATATACAAGATGAAATACTTGAAAATGTTATTTTACTTATATTAAGAAGAAAATTTGGTTATGTGGTCTATGCACTTCTAACCGATTAGATGTTATTCAAAGCAACACCCCCCCCCCCCCGACCCCACCTCGGTACAGGCCTGGGCAAAGACAAAAAGATGACGTCCTCATCCTCATGTGATGGCATGGATTCACGCGTGGGCTGCTCGGGGAGCAAGGTGCGCTTGCTATTGCAATTGCAAAATGGTCTAATGATACACCAAAATATCCAAGATTTTCAACAAATTGATCGTGATATTCCCCCTGCAGATCGTTTTGCCTCGAGGATAATGCACTTTTGTTACCATTTTTACCGTTTTGTTTGATTTTGGCGCCATGTTAATCATTTTCAGCTTTTTGGCCTGCTTAAATCGTAGGATTTTGAACTGAAGAATTTTGCTGTCACTAACCAAGTGTTTCACTATTTCGTGAAATGTCGTGTTTCATCAGTTTGGCTTCCAGTGATTGTTCTCTAGTCTCATGTCAATGCTTTTTTTCAATTTAGAATGATTGCATAATATAACAGACAATGGTAATATGTAATTCATGACCCATTTGATCTGAAAACGTTCTTAAATCTGTCAACAAAATGCACAACATTTTGACTGAACGTGTTTTAATTTACTCATATTTCAAAAAAGCAATTATAAAACACCAAGGTTTAAGTCTAATGTTCTCAAGCACTTAAGATAAGGAATTTTTACAGACGTTGTAGTATGTCTTTTTTCCTCTCCCCTCTTCAGTTACTAATGTGTCGTCAAAATTTTGAGGACTTCAATGATAAGAGCTGATAAAAGAATCCCACGTCGACTGATAACAATCGACCAGCGCTGGTTTAGTGCTGGGACTTTTGACCTGCACAACAACAACAACAACAACAATAATAATAATAATAATAATAATAATAATAATAATAATAATAATAATAATAATAATAATAAAATAATAATAATAATAATAATAATAATAATAATAGTGTTGTTGTTGTTGTTGTTGTTGTTGTTGTTGTTGTTGTTGTTATTATTACCCAATCTAAAGGGATATTTATGCCCATATATACAGCAGCAAAGAAAACAACAAACAAGTATAAGAACAAATTAATAAGGCAATGAATGTCTGTACAAGTCAGACAAACTAAGAAAGTGGTGAAGGTGCATGGAACTGATATTACACCTTTTCTCGTAGGGAGTTAGCGCGATCAATGCACCTCACGTGATGCACTGTACGAATTACTTAAGTTCTTGGCAGCGTCCCTTCGGCCCCTTTCATTCCTTTTGCTGTTCCTCTGTTCAGATCCTTTTAGTTCCATCTTATCTCGCAGCCTCCTGACATTTCTTTCAAAGTTCAACTGCGAAGTTTTCCTCCCGTTTCACCTTTCAAACGTTAATAATAATAATAATAATAATAATAATAATAATAATAATAATAATAATAATAATAATAATAATAATAATAATAATAATAATAATAATAATAATAGTTTGTTGTTGTTGTTGTTGTTGTTGTTGTTGTTATTATTATTATTATTACCCAATCTAAAGGGATATTTATGCCCATATATAACAGCAGAGCAAAGAAAACAACAAACAAGTATAAGAACAAATTAATAAGGCAATGAATGTCTGTACAAGTCAGACAAACTAAGAAAGTGGTGAAGGCGCATGGAACTGATATTACACCTTTTCTCGTAGGGAGTTAGCGCGATCAATGCACCTCACGTGATGCACTGTACGAATTACTTAAGTTCTTGGCAGCGTCCCTTCGGCCCCTTTCATTCCTTTTGCTGTTCCTCTGTTCAGATCCTTTTAGTTCCATCTTATCTCGCAGCCTCCTGACATTTCTTTCAAAGTTCAACTGCGAAGTTTTCCTCCCGTTTCACCTTTCAAACGTTACTGCCGCTCAATTTTCCTTTCCGCGCTGAATGTCCTCATAGGTCCTAGCGCTTGGCCTAAATTTTACATTCCAATCACACCCTCTCTGAACGTCATCATAAGCACCAAAGATACTTCCACAGCCCTGTTGCAAAATATAAAAAATGGAACGGCGAAGTATGACAACGTGATACACCAGCAGAATGCAGACGAGGAGGCTTTGGGAAGAGCAATTGGAGCCACTAGTAGTTCTCTTGAGTTCCAATTTGTGATATAGTCAAAACCACATTTTCAGCCAAAGAGGAAAATGAATCTATTACTTTTAACAACCATTCTATTGTTTTCTAATCTGATGATTTACAGACTGGAAATCAGTATTTCAGTCAGTGGTAGAACAAAATACTGGAAGATTGCCGAAAAAATACCAATACCCCTTGATGTAAAAAAAAACTCATTAACCACGCCAATTTTCTAACAGCACCAGATGAGGAAACTTTAGGCGCTGTGAAGCAGAAATCTTACCTTTAGAGTCAAAAACATCAAATCGAATCACAGAAACAAAAGCGTAAGTTTAGCTGAATTTTTCGCTTTGCTAAAGTTCGGCCTCATGTCATCCTGACTACACCAATTCCTTGTGCATCCACTTTACTGTTGTGATGATTCATTGACTCTAAAGAGTGCTATATTGTTGTTCAGCCTTAACAATTATGTTGTTAGTAAAGACTACAAACAATGATATATTAGGACTACCTTGAGAAACACTTGATAAAATATGTAGGTTAGCGTAACTGACAATCCTTAGATCATTGATGGTCCTTTACAGCACCATGGAAAATCTGAAGTGCCGTCAACACCTAAGGTAAGGTGTTTGTGTGTAAGGCCTTATAGCCAACCAGGTAAAAAGGCAGTTCTGAAATCCATTTCAAGAGGTGAAGACTGTTGTCCGTAATCAAACTGAAACCAAGACACCATTTTTCTCAGTAAAGATATTCTTTCGAAACATTCTCTAATTTTCCTTCACGATGAATTTCATGTTTTTACTGGGAAAAGTAGCGCTAACCACCTCTAAAACTAGTTTTCAAAATACCTCCGGTATTTGGTGCAAACTGTAAGTGGTCACATCGGCAGGGCCGCAGTGCAAGAACTGACACATTAAAGAATCATAAGAATTATCGCAAAGACGCCGAGCGGCCTCTGACACAAACTCTAATCTGGCATAATAATTCGATTGGCCCAGATAGTGACGACTTTGGCATCCTTTTTTTGGGGTAACATACCTGCAGTCATTTTGCGGGGAGTAATATATATATATATATATATATATATATATATATATATATATATATATATATATATATATATATTATATATATATATATATATATGGTTTACTTGATGTAAAATGACTCCAGGTACATTACCACCGCAAAGAATGGCTATCGAATTAATATGCTAAATTAGGGATTGGGCCAGAGACCGCTCAGTGTCTTTGTAATAATTCATATGATTATTCTTAATATATATATATATATATATATATATATATATTATATATATATATATATATTTATTATGTGTATGTATACACAAACACACACACACTAACACACACACACACACACACACACACACACACACATATATATATATATATATATATATATATATATATATATATATGTCAGGCAAAGAAAGCAGGAAATGTAGGTGTCAGGCCTTCCTGACAATACCATCCCTGAGTATTGTAGTACAAATTTTACTTGGTATCTCCAATGTTGGATGCATTTCCTGTCTCCCCCTTCCCACTCGTTGTGGGGTGTCTGTCATTACCACCACAGCACTCTAGGATGTGCAGTGCTATTGTAGTGTTAATTTTACTTGGTATCTCCTAAGTTGGATCTAGAGCCAATTAAACCGGACACCGCCCCCCCACCTTTTTTTCCGTGTGTCTGTCAGGGGGAACCTACCCTCCAGTAGGTCTGTAACTGGTCATTCTATAATCAGGAGAGTTCACGGATATATTATAAATTAGTTTCATCGGGTATCTCATAACTGGATTTAGACCCAACATCTAACAAGCAATTAGTGGCGCTTGTTGAGTAAGCCCCCATATATTTTTGGCAGACGGTCAGTTCCACAGGTAACAAGTCTACTCCTAAATACGAGTAGGGGTTACAGTCGGCATCTCGTTCGTTGCATTTCAGTGGTCCGGGCTGCATATGTCCCAAGTCTGGAAGAGTTTAGGGATTGGGAAAATTAGGACTAACCAAAGCACGTGGAGCTGACCTTGACGTCACAAGTCACGCCTTTAAGCTACCCTCAAGTCTCATAGCCATTACTGCTAGTCACAACTCACAAGGCCTAAGAAAAACTTCCCCATTTCACAATTTACGGCTTGGATGACCTTTACATTTGAGTCTGAGATATATAAACATAATGCAACACTAATTCAATAAATAATATATTCTTCATATGAGATACACCGTGAAATATATTATAAGTGTTATTGGCTTCTCCCTCTTGGTAATAGTGCTCAGTGCATCTTAATTCCTGCTCGCAAAGTCGATATTTACTGCATAAATAATATTTTTATTGCGAGTTACAAAATTATATACCTGAAAATGCGTGTTTAATGCCATATAGAAAGAGTTGCGATAACACATGGGATGAATAAAAAATATAAAAGATGATGAAATTAATGGTATGGTAAAAATGATGGTATATGACCCGTAATTAGCACTACAGACTACAGTCAGGAGGCCAAGCCGCCAAGAACTTCGCAGCACTTCGACTCCCATCAAGAATCTTGGACTTTGAAGGTGACGATTTTAAAAGCATGGAGCATGGAACGTTTTCAGGCGTTACTGCCTGTTGTTTCAGGCTATAAAACGGTATTATGTACAGAACTAAAATAATAATTGCCTTATGCTTAAAAGAAATGTGGAGGATACAGTTTTGATGACAAATTTGTGGACCCCGCAGGGGGATAGCGCTGCCATTGCACCTCATTCCGTGCAATGTAGGCATTACTAAAGGTTCTTGCAGCGTCCCCTCGGCGCCTAACTGCAAGTACTTTAATTCATTTTACTGTTACCTCTGTTCATATTCTCTTTCTTCCATCTTATTGTCCACCCTCCCCTAACAATTGCTTCATAGTGCAACTGCTTTGAGGTTTTCCTCTTATTGCACCTTTCAAACCTTTTACTGTCAATTTCCGTTTCAGCACTGAATGGCCTCAGTTGCCCCAGTGCTTGGCATAATGCCAAATATCTATATGTAAAAAAAAAAAAAAAAATATGCACTTGATTTAAGGCATAAATTTGGCCATTGAGTGTGAGCTTGGATGAAAATAGTAGTATACTCATATACTACCGTTATCCCTGGCTTTAATTAATACATGTTGAATATTTGTATAAGCTTTTCTGTTGAGAGAGAGTTGGATAATAAGTGTCATCCATATTTACTTTAAATTTACGCATCAATTCTGCCCTAGTTCAGCTTAGTAAAAAGTCAACTGTAACTCCGTAAATTGGTAGTATTCTGTACTCCTATAATTGCTTAAAGTATTACATACTAATGAAATACTCCTTTTGATTCTTTGCACATAATGAATGACAGGTACGAAAGCTTTGCTAAGAATATTAAATAAATTAAATAATCAGTGTTTTCTTTGTACACAATGAATTCTAAGCAAAAATCACGCGAAGGCTTGCTAAAAATATTCAGTACAGAATTATATTATCACTTTTGATTTGTTTGTACACAATGTATGAAAAGTAAAATTCAAAAGCAAAAAAATTTTAATAAAAACTTTTTATATATTCGTACACAATGAATGACAAGGACCAATCAGGTAAGGATATCTGGAAGGTTTTATGAAAACGGAATCGACCTCAAAAAGACAATTTTTTTACACAGCTTATCAAGTACAACTTGAAAAACAACTGTATTCAGATTAGCTAATGGCAGGATGAGTTTGTCACGTAACTATATTTGGTTACATTAGGCTAACTTAGATTACCAAAACAACAAAACCGTAGGTGGTTTCCTTAGATTTCCTGAAGGGCACATTAGCACTTGAAATAATTTAATAAATGAAGCTGATACTGTGTCCCTGTAAATAGTAGAGCCTACATCAGTCTGCTTCCTGTTCATGGCCTAGTAATGATCAGCATATTGCTTTTATACAATGGCCAATAATGTGCTTTACTACGAAATAGCATATGTCCATAGAAATCCGTAGTGTAAGCCTACTCCCTCTCTCTATCTCCCCCTACAAACAGGTTAGATACCATTATTTCTACCATCTTGTATATTGTTTGATTCATCCCACGAGTTATCGCAACTCTATATAAATGTCTTTAAACATGCATTTTCATGTATATAATTTAGAAATTCGTGATGTGAAAATATTAATTACAAGAGGGAGAAGCCAATAACGCATAATATATTTCACGGTGTATCTCATTTGAAGAATATATTGTTGTTAAATTAGTGTTGCATTATGTTTAGATATATCTGACTACAATGTATATGTCATACAAGCCGTAAACTGTGAAATTGAGAAGAAAGTATTTCTTCAGCATCGTGACTGGCGGCAGTAATGAATATAGGATTGAAGAGGGAGCTAAAAGGTGTGGCTTGTGACGTCATGGATCAGCTCCAAGCGCTTTGATTGGTCCTAATTTTCCCCATCCTTAAACTCTTCCAGACTTGGGAAATATGCGTCCGGGCTACCGCTCTGTTTCCTCCGGATCATCCGAGAAACCTTTAATTCTTAGGAGCAATACAAAATTTCATTAATATTCGACTAATATATAGTACATCTTTGTCATCAAGCGCCTGAAACATCATCAATTCCAAACGTATAATGATTGCTGCAAATTTTACAACGCTTAGCTAATGTACGGTACAATGCGACATATTTATCCAGTTTTAGTATCTGAAATCTTTCATACTTATACATTAATAAAAGAACCAGTACCATACCTGAACAATTATGAGACCTGTCGTACCAAATTCCGTACCGTTATACTTGCATATATATATATATATATATATATATATATATATATATATATATATAATATATATATATATATATATATATATATATATGTATATATATATATATATATATATATATATATATAATATTATATATATATATAGAGAGAGAGAGAGAGAGAGAGAGAGAGAGAGAGGAAACGCGTTTGTTTGTTTGTTCCAAGTGAATGTCTACACCGGTGAACCGATCTATATGAAATTTGGCACAGGTAGTTGCTTCAGTTACATTACCCTAAATTGTGGGAAAGATGGGAAAATGAGGCCTTTGTCCCCTAAAGGACTTAATCTCTGTATTGGCAAGATGTCATCTGCAGTTTTTGTCATTAATACATTTATTGCTGATATTTTAATTTTTCTTTATTACTGTGATTACTATCAAGTTAAAGTTTTTTTTTTACATTCAATTTTTGTATTTAGCCGTCTGGACCTGACTACTGTAACCACCTAAGGTCTCTAGTTGAAATTTAAGTTATATAATTTGTGCACTAACTGTTATACTCTCAATGCATATTTCTCACCAATATTATTACTGTTATTACCAGTATTATGATTACTAGCTTTTATGCTACCTCAGCTATTTTGTGGATAAGTGCCGATTATTCATTTTCTTTTTCTTTTTTATCATGTCTCATGTATCTAGATTGTGTATGTTACTGTCTGTATTTTGTATATTCAATGTATATGGCCTTGAGCTGAAATAAAGCATAATATATATATATATATATATATATATATATATAATATATATATATATATATATATATATATATATATATCTTATATATGTGTGTGTATGTGTAAATCTTGACTGTAATATTGTAATTTCAGATTGAAAATGGGACTGGTGCCGGAAACGTCGCTTTAATAAAACTACAACATGAAACAGATGTCTGCATTCAAGCCATTCCCGCTCTGTATCCCGTCCGAGACTTTCCCTTCGGTTGATATATATATATTATATATATATATATATATATAATATATATAGATATATATATATATATATAACACTATACAGCAGTTCAGATGAGCTTTCCTTTCAGAAACTTGAAGACAATCTTCCATCTTTTGAGGTCCACTGGTGGTTTCACAAGCACCCATGAGCTGCCTTCAAATTTTTTAAGCTATTGTTTAATTTTATTCATAGGAAATGAAGCAATTGCTGATCATTTCTAAGCATTTTTTGAACTTTAAGTATCAGCTGTAAGCACTAGGAAAAGCAATTATTTTATTTTTATTCATTAGAAGTGAAGCAAATGCTGTAAAATCCAAGCAAAAGCATTTGCTTACCCTTTTATTCAATTTAGTCCGTTACGGTTTTCTGCGGAAAATTGAAAGTAAGCAAGCAAGAATAAAAACCAATAAAAGTAGCTAAACAAAATAAAATAACAATGTAAAGTAAATGATGAAAAAATAGAATAACAATTGAAATAATAAAGAAGTAGAGATAAAAGTAGAGAGCAAGTAGTGATGAAAATAGAAACGGTTACTGGGAGGAGAAACTAAAGAGCCCTGCAACATGACTGATCGTTCATTCATCAATGTAGACTCATTTGACAGTAAATATTCGTCTTTATCAATACAAGCACTGAAAATCATTAT
The DNA here is from genome assembly GCF_015104395.2 of Macrobrachium nipponense. Classification (NCBI taxonomy): domain Eukaryota; kingdom Metazoa; phylum Arthropoda; class Malacostraca; order Decapoda; family Palaemonidae; genus Macrobrachium; species Macrobrachium nipponense. The sequence continues at coordinate 77,410,448 of NC_061100.1, read as the reverse complement.
GCAATGAGAACTATTTGATCTAATTTTTGTAGAAAGCTAATTCCAACAGTCATGTAACAATCATGTTTCAAATTTGGTTTAGACGGCAGTTAACAGCGTTTTATGATGACGGTTACTTAAGAAGGTGGCTGATTTATATCATAATTAAGTTGTAAGGTAAATAGTTGCAATCAAAGCACAATGCAACACAAAATATTCTTAAATTAAAGGAACGAATTTCTTTAACACTGTGCCTTCATTACCCATTTAATATTCGTATTACCACAGGAATACTCTGTTTGCAGCACCTTCAGAATTTCTTAGCATTGTCGGGGCTTTTTCTGTGCCATCTTATGTATGTGCTGAGTAGGTGCACCTATCACTTTTCAATGTGCAGTCATTTCCTACAATGACTGTCTTTTTTTTCTTTTACCTTGAATTCAGGTGCAGTCGTCAGCATTCCTTACGTAATTTTATTATGTTCATGCATTGTCTCCAACTGGATAAAGAGGCCTTCACAGTACATAAGACCTTGACACATCTTCCTGAAACTCATAGATTCACGATTATGTCATAAAGTTGTTGTTGCACTTGTCGTTTAATGCACTCTCTGTCTCACTGATGCTAGGCGGTTAAGTAACACCGTATCGTCATTTACACACAATCAAAATAAGGTCTCCAGAATAATAACACACCAATTTTAGAGTTGCTCATGGGGTTACGGCATTACCGTTCAAATGAAAAGATAAGTATCAATGTCTAAGGGATGTAGATGCACATAGAGTAGACTTTTTTTTTGTCTAAATATGTCGCTGTTCATACTAAACACCAGCATAGTAGAATTTAAAACAGGTATTGCTTGTGCTGCATGACCAGAACAGGTAACAGTTACAAAAAATAGATAAATAAATAAATAATATAAAATAAAATAAAAAGCTTTAATGCCGTAGTTCTCCACTAAATCATTAACCTCGGCGCTGAAGTACAATAAAATACAATGAACATGGAACATCATCCAGAAATAATTAATTTTACTGAGACTTAAGCCATCTTAGGTAATTCGGTTGTTCTTTTCATCACTTCTTACGTCAAACGCCCATCATTCGACACAAATTCTCTATCATATAAAACATATAGTACGTAGTTCCTAACTGGATATACCTTTGATTTATCTACTATATGAATTGCCAGCAAGGAGTCCTCCACCGGAGTGCACATTGCAACCTTCGTCTGTCTCCTGAGTTCAATTAAACTTCTTCAGCCATAATCGTTGCCAATGTGTATATACATAGTACAACACATTAATAACAAAAAAAAAACTGTCAAAACACCAGATACAAAAGCAAACCACCAGTTTTCTTAACTGGTGGTTTTCCTTACTCTTGAACTATACTGGTATAATATATATATATATATATATATATATATATATATATATATATATATACCAGTATAGCTTAAGAGTAAGGAAAACCACCAGTTATCTACTTAGCATTTTTTTCTGTTTTGATGAAATATTCAGTGTATTTTGTTTATAGCAATATCTCGTGTTCGACAGTTTTTATTGTTAATTTGTTGCACGCGCGCGCGCACACACACGCATATATATATATATATATATATATATATATATATTTTTTTTATAGTATATATATATATATATATATATATATATATGTATGTATGTATGTATATAAAATGAAACATATTGATATAGGCATAAAAATATGACATGATTGTGTCTAAGAACAATTCTGCTCATCAGACCATTCTTATCACTATATCAAACAAAGAATTTAGGAGTTGAAGAAAATATCAAATAGACATCTATAAAAGACAGATAGATAGACAGGGGTAAATACAAGGCACTAAGTAAGGAAACTGTGAAAAGCTAACTCTGTCATTTAGATCCGTGAGTGTTGCTTAAGCTTAAAACAAAGATAGTCGCAAAGGTCACAAGGCCTATCTGATAACCTTTGTGACCAGGCTCATCTTAGCCATTCAAGTGTCAAGGCGCATTTGCAGATGCAATGCTCATTTGGATCCTCATTGCTGCCTGACACGAAACGCTCGGATATGACGTAACCGATCACGACCGAGAAAAACGTCAATCCTTTAGATTCGTCTTTTCTCGTTTTTTGAAGTGATAACCTTTAAATCTCTAGCAGTGACATTGGGTATACAATCCATCAAAAATGAAGACGCATTCAATACTCACGGAGCAAAGTTGGAAAAAAATATAAAAACTTATAAGAGACAACTAGATAGGCTGAGATCTCGTCAACGACCTTGCATTCTTAATCAGAAAGAGAACCTTGGCTTTTAATATCTGTGACTTACGGATCGCTTAAGAGGCTGCAAGTCATTCCTTCTGAGGTTGAATTCAACAAGTTATCCTACTGGATGCAAGCCGCCATGAGTTCCTAGAAAATTCCTTAACAGGCAAATATTATTCTAAGGTGATGACGCAGTGTCGCCGCTCAGCCTGAAAAACAATTCACAAGACTGAATCTCAGCTAAAGTTCCTCAGGAATAACATCACATAAAGTTCGGGAAAGGTTTTATTTTGACAGATTTTTCCGAGAATATGCCGTCTCAATTGTCGTGGACTTGATTTATAACATTACAAAAGTATTTATCGGGGTACATCTCATCCTAGATCGAGCCTTAATGTGTAGGTACCATCTTAGAAATCTACAACACTTATTTGCGTCCAAGTTGTCTAAACTTGCAGAGTAACATCTTGGGAAACTTTACAACATTAATTAAAGCCTATAGAAAAATTTGTGTATGGCTTTATAAATGTGTATAGCGTATATTCACTACAAATTATTGATAGGATGCTGCTAGTTCCGTTCTAAATGCTTTATAATCTAGTTACTTCTTAACATTGTGGTAAATATTTTTTAAGACCAAAGTTAGTGATCCTCTACGTTCCACTTAAGGAATGGAATGAGATATAAAATTCATGTCAAAGCCAAGTGTTGGGTCCTCTGGTGTCATTCAGCGCTGAAAGGGAAACTGAGACTAAAGGAGGTTCGAAAGGTGTAACAGGAGGAAACCCTCGCAATTGCACTATAAAACAATTGCTAAGAGAGGGTATAGAGTAAGATGAAAGAAAGTTAATATGAACGGAGGTACAGTAAAATGAATGTAAGGGATGCAACTATATGGCCGAAAGGACACTACAAAGAACCTTCAGTAATGCCTATAGTGCACCGACTGAGGTGCGCTGGTGGTACTACCTGGCTACAAGGACTTAAGAAATGGCTTCGTCAAGCTGAAGTTCCGCACAGAATTCTGGACATGACATCCAAATAACATTTTAGAAAATACTTGGTATTCCTCTACTTCTGTCTAAAATGACGGTCAAATTATGTCAGAAATGAAAAGTAAAATTACTGACAAACCTCGAAAATTAAAATATCAGTATCCAAATGTGGAGTAGAGCAAGTTCACTTCGGAACGCAAGTTCAGATCGAGATGTTAACAGTTACTCGAGGTGAGATTAGAAATGAGCAATGACGAGAGCTGAAAGTTGATAAGTTTGACAGATTAAATAATCTGTGCCAGACAGTGACGATAGCGCTCTTCGAAAGAAAAACTGAACAAGATTTTAATTCAACTGAGCGCTTTGCAAAGGCAGTGAGGCTGCAGAGTCATATTAACCTGTACCTCTCTTTAATTTACGCTCGTTCTCATAGGATCAATCACTTTAACAAGGTGCAAAGCACAATGACACCTAATTTTTTAGAACCAATCCGTCGTGAGAATAAGGACTTTCTTGATAAGATGCGTAACTAACGTAAGGTTTAGAACCCCGTAAGAGGGTAGTGCCGCACGTCAGTGCACGGTGCACCTCATGCGGTGCACTGTAGGAATGACTTAAGGTTCTTTGCCCCTAGCTGTAACCCCTTTCATTCCATCTTTCTGTACCTCCTTTCATATTCTCTTTCTTCCGTCTTATTCCCCCCCTCCCCTAACAACTGACTCATAGTGCAACAGCGAGGTTTTCATCCTGTTACACCTTTCAGACCTTACTGTCCTTTTACGTTTCAGCGCTGAATGACCTCACTGGTCCCAGTGCATAGCCTTTGGCTCAAATTCTATATTCAAACTAATTCAATTCAGGTTTTGAAAAATAATACTATGCAGATTGGTTGTTCATGTGCTTCCAGAAAAGTCGTTGTAGCCCCTTGCGGGCGGTGTTCTTTGAATTGTCAATTGACTTTTTTTTTTTTTTTTTTTTTTTTTTTTTTTATTTACAAGAGGAAAAATTTTCGTTTTTTTTAAAAGATTAAAGTAAACGAGATGTTGTACAAAATCGCTATTCGATTATGTATAAACAATGACTAGAATATTAAAAAGTCAGACAAGATCTGAGAGTTATTGTGGGAACATAACGAAATTTCCGTTCAGTTACACAGACGTAAAAAATGCTTAGTACATAATTCTGAGTCCTTGTGACGTAACAGTGATGAATTCTACGTAAGGACTTTAAGGTACTGCAACAGGACACGGAATTAATTTAGAGATGCAAGTACTCATTAAGTGACGAACTGTATTGGGTATACAAGTGATGGTACACGAACATATTCGTAATTCATTTTGTGGAAATCAGATAATCTGGTTTGTTCAGTCCAGTTTCGTGTTTCCCTGTGAACACCCACGCTATAAAATTACCCCATACATGTTTCTTCCAGAAATCGTGCAATTTCGTTTTCTGCGAAAGACGAAGTCGTTAGTTTCCTTATCTAGATTGAACGATCTTGCAGAAAGTAGGAATATGTCATTACTTTGAGCGCAACATGCAACATGAATTTCATTATGATCAAAGTACATTGCCACTGTCACCACACACCCCCCCCTCCTCTTTTTTTTTTTATAAAGAATATTGGGTTCGTCTGAAAATCGGGGGACCTCAACATTTAATCATAAAAAAATAGTATCAGACCGTATTCCGTTTTTTTCTCTTTGTATCATCCTCAAATAGGAATTAGTTAACGGTTGCATAATTTAGCTCAGATAAAATGAATGGCCCTGATATTTTTGTTAATTTCCCACTAAATTGCAGCATCAGGTATTCTTTTGTCAGTAAGTATAATTCCTTTATGGATAGTCTAATAAGAGCCGGTCACGATCCTGCAAGTTTCTAATGGTGCTGTTGGAAAGCTGCAAGATATAATGCATGTTTTTCATTTTTTCCCTTTTCATAAGACCTTTGTCCCATATACTTTTGATGGATTCTCTCACTGAAGTTTTCCTTACGATTCCAGTGGATTTTCCTCCCCCTTGAAATGCACCTAATCTTGGCAAATTTGTGAACGTACTACATAGTGGCTGGTGAATTGTAGAAATATGACACGGAGTTGGCTATTCTTTGTTGATTATAAGAAGTATGCTATATGGTTCTTAAAAAAGGCAAAGCAGTATGCTACATGTTTTGTAACACGCTTTTAAAAATTAAGAGAAAGCAGCGTTCAGAAATATTTACTTTATCAACTTGCTAAAGAAACAAAAACTACGAAATAAGGGACTTACTGCTTCGACTCTGCTTGCGTAAGTTTATTATTAGCTACTTTATAGCACCGATCTCTCTCTCTCTCTCTCTCTCTCTCTCTCTCTCTCTCTCTCTCTCTCTCTCTCTCTCTCTCTCTCTCTCAAGCATCTATCGTTAAAGTGCCAACATCTAGAGCACAATTGTGTCAACAATGCATTACAAAACCAGGGAATTCATGTCTGTTTTTAGTTTTGAAACGTGAGTAGGCCAAACCAAAAGCTGCGAACTGCTTCGAACTTATTTTGAGCTATGGTTATCTCGCAGTCAAAAGTCAGTGGAATGATAGTTAGATGAATGGACAGTAATAAAGGTCAAAACGCAAGCACTGGTACCAAGGAGGTCATTATGCCTTTTGAATCCTAAACTTCACCGTATTATCTGCAATAGTAACAACTACCAGTTTGTTTCATATTAGTCAACAGAAAACTGGAATATTCAGAAAGTTCAAACATTCTAAGCATGCTTGCAGATCCTACGACATATACACGAGAGTCATTTTACAAACAATGAAACAACATAGTTTCAGTTTAACAGTCCGTGTTATAATTACAGTTTCATTGCTTTTGTAGCGATCTAAAAGAGGACTCGCTCTTAATTCAAAAGCGGGAGACGGGGTGAACCGTTATAAAAATTGTAGTGAGGTTGGGGAGGTGCGAATGCGTAAGGGCTCGAGTGGCCGAGCCTATGTTTTGTGGTCCTGGAAAATTTAAGCTGTTATGTGACAGTGGCAGGTGTTTGTGTGTTTTTGCCGAACATTTCTGAGATTAGGTTGCGTAGTTCTACAGGGCTGGATAAGTGTCAATAGCCATTATGATTGCCTGTGCTGCTGAAGGAACTCGCTGAGGTGAGTGTACCTACCTTTTAACTACAGCTATGTAACCAAAATGAGTGTGATACTACCTATATAATGCCCTTCAATGGAGAAGGTGATGTAAAGGGTAGTTGAAGAAAGTTAATTTAGCCTAGTTGCTGAACGGGAATAATTTGCCTTGAATTTTAAGGAAGGAATGGGTACCTAATTCCAAGAAAGAGCTCTGCATTGGTGTGCCTATTGTTTATTAGGGTAAAACACCGCTGTGCGACCATTGATCCGAAAAAAGACCAATTTTTCACTCGACTTTTTAGCCAATTGGTGAAACAACAATTCAGTTCAATATCAAAGCATACCATTCAAAAGATTGAAGTTTCTTCAACAAAATGAGATAGGTAATATGAAACTACCATACGAAGTAAAATAAGCATGTAAAGTCTTCGTAAAATATGTGTTCAAGGCAGTTTTTAAATCCAATAGGCTGTGGCCTGGTATCGTTGTGAGTGCCAGTCGGTTCTACACTCGCGGCCACGTCCTTCTCTGCGCTCGTTTGAATAATATTTGCGTATATATGTAACGTTTACTGGTATTAGGTACTCAAGATTATAGTAGTTGTCATCAGCACAATAATACATTTTGTTGCATTTGTTAGTGAAAGTATGAGAAGTCTTATTCCCGGGGTCATGTTTTGAACTGAAATGCATTTTTACCTTGTAATCGGTGGTTTTATCCTTACTATCATCTGTACTAATTATAGTGTAAAGCACCACTGCTGACAGGACTGAAATGCATTTTTACCTTGTAATCGGTGGGATGTGGCCCATATTCGCGAATGTGAGATCATATTCGCGAATGTGAGATCATATTCGCGAATATGAGGTCATATCTGCGAATATGACTTTTTGATGAACGATGTATGATCTTTTAAATGATGCATTGTCACGTGTTTATTCAGTTTATGATTATTTATCACTAATGTAGTGGAGGACAGTTATTTGGTACACTTCCGCTGCATGGATTTGTAATATATAGCTTCACTGGCGTCGCAATACTACAACTACACAAGTAATAATGACTGAACATGTACATTGGCCTTCCAATACGCATGTTATGTTATCAGATGTAACCTTCTTTTCTCATCTGTAAATCAAAAGTGTTAGGTTATTTTACTCTTATCTGACGCATGAACAAATTTACTATAGTAGATTCACATCACCCGTACATCTGATGCCTAGGCCCGTCCCGTACGACGCTCAGGAGCGTCATAAGGGACTGGCCTAGACATCAGATGCACAGTTGATGTGAATCTACTATAGCATCTGTGTCGTTATTATATCAAAATGTCATATTCGGTATTCTGCATCATGCACTGTAGATATACAATTTCGGACTTGTGATTTTGACAATGGACTAGACAACGTGACTGTGTTTTTATTACATTGTCCTTCGCAATAAGCTTCTATGACACTATTTACAATTTGTGCTCTAGTAGCGGAAGTTTTGTACGATATTCGTCACTCCAACTGATAAGCGAATATGACTTCAGTCGTGTGAATATTGCTTGGGACGTGTTTGACTTGCTAATGTTCTCTGGTATCAAACAGAAATAATGTCATAGATTAAAAGAACAAACAAAACTATCTGGGATTCGAGTATGAGTTGACAAAAAAATTCTACGGCAATAACTTACTTTTCTTTTTTTCATGACATTGCCGACAACTTGTCTACGAGTGAAATAAAAAACATGGTAATTGGCAGTGTTGAGGAAAAGGCTTTCAAGCATGTCATTCAGTGATGTTTCCCGGGGGCAACGCTGTTTTGTGTTCCAGACATCTGAAACAAAACACGGCAAAATATATGGAGGATCTTGTAGGTTATCTTAAATGCAACACAACTGATATTATTGAAAGGATATATGGAGAGAATGGTCTCATTTCCTCTGAAGACGAGGACACATTTAACTACCGTAAAACTGAACTTTTGGGTAAAATTACAGAGTTAGACAAAATGACCCTTGGTAATAAAAATTCACGCCGTATTTACAGACAAATTACTGCCACTTCTGATATATCATGTGATTAACCCTTGAAATAAAAGAAAATTGAAAAAGATTGGACAAATAATAACTGTGAAATTGCCAATCACATATTAAAAAGTGCGACTTGTTGGAAATCAATGGAACTACCCAAATTTATTCATCTCTTGTATGACATTATAAACAGTGTCGGGCTATTCGCGGGACTGGAAATTATGAGCTAGATAGCATGTACACTCATCACCGTGTGCCTTTAGACATCTGGGCCAATATGTCTGAGGATGCAAAGGAAAAAGGGAGAAGCGGTTCCTTTCTGACAAGGGGAAAACTCTTAAGGTTTAGAGAGAGAGTCAGGTAGTCAGGTACCGATAATGACACGATCTGACCCGGATTTGTTTTCTTGACATGCTAATTTACATGAATATTATTCGCTATACTGAGTTAACATATATGAATGATATGCCGGCGGAAAGGCGCCAAGTGCTTAATATAATTGTATGAGGTACAACACTGACAAGAAAACTGCACCTGTACATTTAAGCAAAGAAGGTTGTCCTTACAAATGCTCCCCCCCAAGACAGTGGTTATGGCAGTGAACATTGGATAATACATAGGAATTGGGAGGCCGAGTACTAGTCGTTGTAGCGTATCGGAGGGCGGGGGTGACCCCTCGTCCGTGATACTAACCGCTGGGTTTAAAACTCTTCTAGCATAATATACTGCCCTCATCCTAGTTTTGGCCTTTTGTAGCTAGCTCTGTACTCGAGGCATCACAAGGTCAATAAAAATCTTGAAAAATCTGGGTAGACAAAAACAGGGTTCCTGGTCATTTGCTCTTTAATGTTTGAAAGGCTGATTCTTGTTCATCCTTCCATTCATATATAACATCCTTTTTGGTTAGTTCTGTCAAAGGTTTTGCTATAGTAGCAAATCCTTTTATAAAAGGTTAGTAGTAACCTACCATACCTAGGAACCTTCTTAATGCTGGGTAATCAATTATTGCCTTTATTTGACCTACCTGCATGCGCAGTCCGTCTTCACTAATTACTTGACCCAAGTATTCTAAGGATTTCATCAGGGACTGACATTTCTTTAATCTAATTTTTAGTCCTGCAATTCTTAATCTCTCTAGGACCAATTCTAATGTTTTGAGATGGCTTTCTAACTCTTTATAAAAATGATTACATCGTCCAAATATACAGCAACATTTTCTATATCTCCTAGAATTTGTAACATTAATCTAACAAACGTTGAAGGAGCTGATGTGAGCCCAAATGGCATTACTTCAAGCTGTAAATGTTCTTTGTGTCCTGAAGGCTGTGAATTGTTTGGATTCTTCATCTAGAGGTACTTGCCAATATCCACTAAGCAGATCTAAGGATGAAAATATTTTGGTCCCTCCTAACTGAGCTAACATATCTTGAATTACCGGCATCGGCATTCTATCTGGAACTGTGTAGGAGTTTAACTTTCTATAGTCTATTACAAGTCTCCAACTGTCATCTTTCTTTGGAACAAGTAACAATGTAGAATTATGTGGAGATTTAGGATACTATTCCATTTTTTTTTCATTTCCTCTATCAAATTCTCAACTATGGGTCTCTGGCTTATTGATAATCTGTAATTAGGAATAAAAAAATGGCTTGGCTCCATCATCTAACAAGCGCCTCAGTGGCGTGATCGGTATGGTCTTCACCTGCCACCTCGGTGGCCGCGAGTTCGATTCTCGGGCATTCCATTGAGAAGTCAGAGATGTATATAGAAGTTCACTCTCGACGTGGTTCGGAAGTCACGTAAAGCCGTTGGTCCCGTTGCTGAATAACCCCCTGGTTCCATGCAAAATAAAAACACCATACAAGCAATCAAACAATCCATCATCTAACAAAAGCGTATGTTGTAGAACATTTGTTCTTCTTGATTTATTCGAGTATTCTGGCCATTTATAGAGAAAAATGCTTTTTCTTCTACTGTTAGTAAAGGATTGTTAATAAAGACAGTGCCTGCGTATAGGATTAGTTTATCTGAATAGTGTTGGCCATAAACTTCACAGTTATCACCATTCATATTGAATTATCCATTCTGACCAAATCTGGCAATTCGTCGTTCAACAATAGAACATCTTTAGCCCTTACGTTCTCTTTTGCTATCAAATATATTTTTGTTAAGCATTTTGGATGTAAAGTTACTGCTCTATTGAGTATAAATTGTACTTTTTTATCATCAGCTGTGCTAACGCAACATATCTCTTCATCTTCTATGTCTGAAAAATAACAAAGTTCTGCATTTTCAGTGGTTTCTTCTGTTACTTCTATTATACTATTTATTTCTGTTTTATTTATTTATTTTATCTAATAGCAGTTTCATTTAGTATTTTCCCTTCATTCAGAGTTTCGATGATCACCATTATTTATATCTGAGTAATTACTTATATCTGAGTATATGTCATCTATATGTGCACATCTCATTGATTCTGTATTCTGTAGTAGTGGGAATTCCTCCATTCTATCTGTTTCTATTTTATCTTGCTTTTCCCATATATCTCTCTCGTTAGTCGAAACTGTCTCAGAGAAATGGATCAGATTTGGGTGAGGCTTTTCTTCGTCAAGCGTAAAACATACGCTCTTCCAATTCTCCTGTTTCAGGCTAATCTTTCTTTCACTGCTGTTTAGCATTATTCCACATCTCATTAAATTAAATGAGAATAATACTTGTGCAGGAAAAAATCTGTCTTCTAAAACTAGAAAACTTTCAACAAATTTGTGAGACAAAATGTCTATTTCTAAGTTCACATTCCCTAGACTTCTAATTTGTTTACCCGCTATTCCCTTTATAACTTTATTTTGACTCTGAATCAAAGTTTCTAAAATGCCTAAATATCTAGTTAACTTGATTTATCTATTATATTCACTGTACTGCCTGAATCTATAAGTACAGTACATGGCTTTCCATTTAATGGAATCTTTACAATAGCGAATCCTTTCTTTTTATTTCTTCTTTTTTCGTGGAGAATACTACTTCCTTGTTATTTATGTAGGAAAATGCGGATGAACCTTCATTTTCCAACTAGCTATTTCTTCTTTTTCTCTTTCATCATCTTGAAGGAAATTACTTTTTCTTTTGTGAAGGGATTAATTGTCACTGGCTTGAAGACTTATTTGGATTAGGGCGGCTGTTATTTATTTCTGCAACTTCTTCATTGGTTTCCTTATTATTGAACCAACAGCAAATGCCCGACCTTTTGCAAATTTTACAGATTCTAGGCTTTCTGCATTCGGTAGTGGAATGATAAGTATACCCACAGTTTTCGCATGCTGCCTTTGGTCTCGCTCCTCGAGCTGAATAATTCTCTTGGTTTGAGTTATTTGTGTCTGAAAATTGACCAGGCCTATTTGTTGGGGGTGGTCCATTCCGTCATTGATTCTGTCTTCTTTTCTGATTCAGATTTCATTTTCTTTCAGTATTTTGGGCATATTTCCCTTGAAAAGGAGTGGATCTATTCCCTACTTGTCTAGCATTATTATTAATTCTATATGAAGGATTGTTATTTCTGCCTTTCCTTTCACTTTGTTTTTTCTATTACCCCTACAAATTCCTTTTAAAAATCTATCTGTCTTCTGTATTTCTTAACTCATTGTTTGTAATGTTTGAAGGCTACTACTCTTGGGATCAATTTTAATTTTTCTGAAAGACTTCTTTTCATTTTCTCCAAGACCATTTTATATCGTTCCAAATGACAAGTAGTTTAAGACGGATTCGTATTGTGGGTTAAGGAACTTCGTAATATTATATTATATACTCACGAACTCCCAGAGCGTTAAACAAATTGTTTTGAATTCATCATATTTAGTTAATTTGCTGAAACTAACAGAATCCAAAGTTTTATATGCATCACCGTGTTCTGAACTGACGAGAAGCAAGGCTTCATTAATCTTAGTTCTTTCATCAGTTATTCCCCTTGAAGATATGCGGCTGTCTGCTTCAGCTAACCAATGATTCACTGTATATGATTCTAACCTACCTTTGTCTGGATTGGAATCTTCAACTTGTCCACAGAAACGTGTGGCTTTTGTTATTACGGCAGCCCGATTCATTTTTCTATATCTAAATGTGTTAGTACTATTATTATTATTATTATTATTATTATTATTATTATTATTATTATTATTATTATTATGGTTATTGTTAGTTGTGTTAGGGTTAGTATTTCCTTGGGTAATTGGTGCTGGGATACGTCTGTCTAATAAGGGTTGAAGGTCTGAAATCGTAATGCGTATCTCTAACAGTGTCGAGTAATTCGTTAATGACTCGTTGTATCTTCCAAGAAAAAAAATGATTCACCTCTAATACACATGATACACAGCATTATTCAAAGAGAAGTTCTATATATTGTTCACTATGCACAACAGTACCACAAAAACATTTCTGTGCTGTTAATTCAAAGGTATAACAGTATATATATATATATATATATATATATTATATATATATATATATATATATATATATATATATATATATATATATATATATATATATATATATATATATATATATATATATATATATTATATATATATATATAATATATAATGCGTTAAATTGAACTCAAAGTGCACAACCCTATTAAAAGAAATTATTCAAATAAATGGTACACAAACATATAGGTATTCAAAGGCATATACCACCAACCGAGTGTTTTGTAAAAAAAAAAAAATAAAAAAAATAACAAGAATTCCTATGTAAAATAATTTCACATAAAAAAATTATATAGAGAAAAATAAACGCATCACGACGGCGTATGCCCACGTATGTGGATCGTGGGCATCATCGCGGTGAAATGACCTTGAATAGCTGGTAAACAGGACACGGGCTAACGGACGTAAAGAAAGCACCGTAAATTGCGCCGCAAATGTGCGCGCAAAGAAAGCAAGGTCGGACGTCTACCTGAAACTAACGCCGATATTGTAATGTTCTATGTACGTCAACTTCACGTCAAGACCACGCCCACCGTTGTGGTGCCGTAGGGTACAAAAGGGCGGGCCTGTGAACAGAGCTTGCCGTTCCGTAAACAATCACTGTAACAGCTCATCTCTTCGTTGTTTTCTTTATCTATTTTAGTTTTATGGTAACTTTTTGATAGTAGCCATCTGTAATATATATAATATGTAATTAATGTAACATCACAAATAAATGAACATAGGATAAGTACTATATAAGACTAGCACTAGAATTTTCTTGCTTCGATTTTACCATTCAGACATACACTTAGATTTACAAAACTGTTGACTATGGGCGATTTATATTTAAGCGATATAGAATAACATCTAATAACTTATCAAACATTCTTGGAAATAAATAGGAATTCTACCTATTCAAGATAATATTTTTTAGATGTATATAGGAATTCCTCTCAAATATTTACATTATTTGTTACACCATTATTGTAAGACTGCTATTCAGAAGAAACAAATATCTTCGACGTCTTGGCTATCCTCCGTCAAGGGAACGATGTGTCCCTCGTCAATGGTGGTAGCTTCATGGAGAGTTTCCGTGTCGCTGTCATCAGTCAGAATTTCATCCAACTCCGACTCCTGTAGGTGGAAGTTGACTTTTTCCCTGTCCTGAATGTCTGCAGGAGTGGTTGTAGGAGTGGCTGTAGGAGTCTTTTCCGGGCCGAAAGAAGGTCCTGCAAGATGTGAAGTTCATGGTCCCTTCCTTGGTCGTTTTAGGAGGTTCGGCATCTTGAAGGGCGCTGTGGAGAGCTTGAAGGAAACTGCTGGTCTTGGGAGACGGAAACAACAGCTGACCTGAGGGCGCCGACCTGACCTTTTATACCACGCTACAGCGTTGCCATGTCGTACAGTGTTGTAAATGTGTGAATCGGTTTCGCCGTAGGCTACAGCGCAATTAGGAGGCCCGCGTGCTTCGCCGCGGAAAGAAAACAGCGACGGCGAACGATGCTAGTGACCCTAGCGCTTACCCCGTGGCTCCCACGTGCAATGCCTGGAGCTACGTCAGGTGACATTTGGCGCGACCACCCACAACTTGTTTTGAACATTTCAAAACTGGAGTGGGCTACGGCGACCTAGTGGGCGGAGCTTAGCGACCGGACGACCCGTCACCGTACGTCTACGATTTTACGTGTGTTTTACGTTACATTTACGGTTTACTGACGTAAGCTGTTGCCAACTGCCAATTTCCGCTCATGCGTGGGCAGGCGTGCGTTGATACGTGAATGTGTGACCTTAGCATAATACTCGTTAGAGAGAGAGAGTGAGCAAAATTTCCCACTTGTAAGCGAGAGAGAACAAAGTTCAGTTTCATAACAACTTACGGGTTGTTGTTGCACGGGAATTCAACACTTTCTTCGTGGTCGGTAAATATTCGTGTTTATCGTATAGTTGAACCTTTGGTGAGATTCTTATCTTGCAACTGCGCTACACTTATCGGCACGATGTTATGCCTGCGGCGTGTTCTTGTTATACCTTCTTCTGAAACCCTGTGTTATGCTGTTTCTTCGCCTCGAGAGAAAACTGCTCTCGTTGTTGTGAACAATAAAGTTTATAATTTCACTTATTTGGTTGACGTCTTATAGCAGGATTTTATCAATCACTATAATTCTTCACTGTCGTTATTAATTCTAAGTTCTATTTGTCGATTGGTATCACCGTTGTAATTGTTGAAATGTGTCTATTTATTTAACTATATTTCACTGCACGTTACGTCTCTTGAATCCACATATAGCTGGCACCATTTTTATGTGATGATAGTGTTCTTTTTTACCTGCTTCTATTTTTTAGATGATTCGTTCTTGTTTTCAATGTTTCTTTCTTTACTTTAATATTCTTCTCAATTGGTAGTCGGGATTCG
Organism: Macrobrachium nipponense; assembly: GCF_015104395.2. Taxonomy (NCBI): domain Eukaryota; kingdom Metazoa; phylum Arthropoda; class Malacostraca; order Decapoda; family Palaemonidae; genus Macrobrachium; species Macrobrachium nipponense. The sequence continues at coordinate 77,395,193 of NC_061100.1, read as the reverse complement.
TAGTACATATCAAGTCTCTCTTGAGTGCTCAAGTGAGACGAACAGCAAAGTTTTCTTTCTTTACTAATACAAAGAAATTCAAGTTAACTGCTTACACAAGTTATAACTAAGATTTTAAAAATCCAAGTAATCTGGTTAGGACCACTATAATGCTCTGGAAAGGTATTTCTTCTATCTTGTATGACAGCGGGTGGTCCTCTCTCTTTCGCTTTTGGCACTGCAGTCAGCTACCCTCACGATCGCCTTGGCTCAACCCCCTAAGGCGGTGTACGTTCCAGGTCTCCGCCCAAGCGAGGTCAGGATTAGTGGAGCTGACTCTCTCTTATCTTACTCCATCCCCTTTTTGATGGGGTTAACATGTTAATTCCTCCTCTTGAAGGTGGAGCTTGCTAAATTAACATGCTAATACCTCCTCTCGAAGGTGGAGGTCCTAATCGACGGAAGCTTAGTGAGTCAGGTGCAAGGTCATAGGTCAACAAGTTTATGGCAGTCTTAAGATTTCTGTTGTCGCTTTCCCGTCTCACCAATGTCCTGTGACCAACAAGTTTGTTCCATCTATACCTCGATGCCTACCTCACCCCAAGGCTAAGTTCTCTCTCTCTCTCTCTCTCTCTCTCTCTCTCTCTCTCTCTCTCTCTCTCTCTCTCTCTCTCTCTCTCGTTATTTTTATTGTACCCTGATTATTCTCTCTTTTATGTTTTTACGCTACTTAACTAATATAATTTCTCATAGCTATCATTACATTGGGTGCATATGAAGGTAAGGTCTATTTGTTCCTACATGTTATACAAACCTTCTGTCCTTTACATTAGAATTTACTTTCAGAGTAGGCTGGAAATTGGTCATAGAAGAATAACAAGGTAGTTATGCAGTAACTGCCTGTCTGATAGTCGGGAGATTGCCCGACTGGACGTAAACATTCCAGTTTGCTTTTGGCCGCTGTGGTGAACAGATGTGCTTTCGCTCTCTGGCCCATCATCATCGTTAAAAGATTTTCATTACTTTTGTGAGATTTTTCCTTGTTGCATTTGTATGATTTCTTTGCTTTGTTTGTAAGGACTTTCGAATATCATGCAAGCCCAAGAGTTGTATAATCCCAAACATCCCCCACTCTCTCAGCCCATTTGTCCTGGAGTGGGGGGCCGAAAGTGTGGTATTTTCTGTTCTAAAGTGGAGATGGATCCTCACATCCTTTTCGTGAAGTGCTGAGGGCGTGAGTGTACTATTGATAATTCAGGTGATACTTGTGTCTCCTGGTCAGCAGAGCAGTGGGGAAGGTATGAGGGGAGGAAGCGATCTCGGAGGAAGTTTTCCAAGACTTTGCTGGAGGATTATATGCCTCAGACGACTCCGTTGGTGGTCAATCCTTCATTATCCTTTCTCCCTCCTCATAAGCTTCCTCGTCTTGCTGTTTTCCCTGGGAGGGGAATGTCTCCCTCTGCTTCTTAAGTTGAATAGTCAAGTGTAGAAGAAGGGGGGAGGGCTGCCAGTTCGGAGTTTTACTTGGGGGCCTCTGCTCACTCCGGGGGCAGGGGGATTTTCCCCCCTCGAGGCGAGTAGGGGTTCCTTTCACTAACCCAACTTTTGCTCCCTCAGGTATGGCTGCCTCAATGGTTGGGGACTTGCAGCAGGCTTGGCTGAAGCTGGGGGCTGCCTGGTATACCTTTGCTCCCAGGGTTGATGAACCATTTTTCATCTGCCCCTGTGACTCACAGAGCTGGTGTGGGAACGACAACAACCTTGTCTATGTCTGGTTATGTGGCTCCTCCTCATCTGGTATATACACAGCATGTTACCACCATAACGTCTTTGGTGGTAGTATCGTCTGTGCCAAATATATCGAGGGCAGATCCTTTCCTAACCCCTCCTCCTCCAGGTTACGTGGTCTTGTCTCCCCCAGCAACGTACGAGTATCATCCCAGAGTGGACCTCCCTCCTGTAGCCTTCCCGTCTTTTTTCGTCCATGCCTTTGCCTGTTGCTATACCAGTTCCTGATCATGTGAGTGCTGCTGTGATGTCAGCGTCTTCTGTTCCAGCTGCTCTAGTGGCACATTCAATGGGGATCTGACTGCTGGGCTGAGAAACCCGCCAAAGAAGAAGCGCAAGGAGTCATCACCTTCCTCATTGTTTTCGTTTTCATCGTCGTCTGCTGCCTCCTCCCCTTCATATTCCAAAGCTCCCTTGCCAAGGGAGAAGGTTGTCTCCCACCCCCTTAAGAGGTTTCGCTTTGGGACTTCTAAGGGTCTGTCTCACTGTTCTTGGGGAGACAGGTGGGCCTTCCACTGGTCCTCCTGTTTCTTCAGGAATGGGAACCGTCTTGTCGCCCTCAGGGGTGCGTGAGTTGTGAACCGTAGGTGTTCAAGTTTCGGCTTGTACTTCTACACCTAGTCCTAGAGGTTCTGCCTCTAGGACTGGTATCGTCTCGGGTTCTCATTCGCGAGTTTTTCCGAGTGCACACAAGTCTACCAATGAGCATGCAGCTAGAGTCGGTGACACTGAGTCAGCTCACCGTCACGACTCAGGCACGGAGAGTCACTCAGGTGACTCACACCTTATCGGTGATCGCTCGCACAGCAATCCCTCAGCTCCCATGGTTGACGTGACGGTCTTGCAGGATCGTACATGCATCAAGACTGGTAGGAGGTCCCCCGTGCAGCCCTCTCAAGAGGTTTCAACTTCTTTGAGGACTGGGACGCATCATGAGGAGGGTACTCTCTTTCGTCTCTCAGGTAGTTGGTCACTCTTGTGTGATCAACCAGTCCCGTGTCAAATAGCGTTTCTCCTACAGTGCATGAGCATTCTTATGGACCTCGGGGGAGCGTTTCTCCAGAGAGAGAATGCTCTTTTAGACCTGCAATTCTTTCATCACCGCGGGTTGGTGATTGATTGCGGTCTGCTCCTTCTGCTAGCAGGGCGAGTGGGAGCATCTGATCTTCCTCACCTGTCCCTTCAACTTCCTTGGGATGTACTGGGAGGGGCGAGTGTTCTCCTCAGGGTGGGCCACAAGAGTTTACGTTCCTGGCATGGTCTTAGGACCTGAGAGGTCATACACACGAGTGATTTGAGAAGGTTGTAGGGGGTCTGTTGAGGCTCTTCCTTCCGAAGGAAGAAGGTCAAGGGAGGGACCCATCCTAGAAGGACTTGACAGTCCCTCTCCACAGGATGCAGTCACTCCTGAGAGCCAGAGGACATTTGCAGAAATCATTGCACTGATTCATCTGCACAGTGACCTTGGGGAAGGATCCATGGTAGCTTCTTCTGACCACCCTTTGCAGTTGGAGTCGTTCTGGGGCGCCCTAAGAAGGAACCCAGGGCTTCTGTGGGCTTACCGTGGTCGCCCTTGTCTGAAGGTGTGCTGGACCAGGTGAAAAATCTTGTCTCAGGGCAAGAGAATTCGCTTCGGTCCAACAGATGGGACAAGCTGCTTCCCTCTCCTCTACCTCGACAGAGGCATTTCTATTTGCCCTCAGACAACCCTTTGCCGACTAATCAGGTGGAGCCAGAGCTAGTTCGCCTAATTCCTGGCTTGCCGCTACAGCACCTTGTTGCCAAGAACCTTTGGTTCATGCAACAAGAGGCAGTGAGCTCGGAAGCTACTGCTATGGTGGCTTTCAAAGCAGTCTCCTGGTTGGATCTGTAGTCCCTCACGGTATCCAAAGTTGCTGCTTCTTTGGCACTGATGGTTCCTGGAGAACACTGCTTTCGGGAGGCTTTGCCAGTCTGGAGGTAGGGCTATTTCCTACCTGGCCCACCAAACGGCAAACCTGTGGGCCAACCTGGTGCTTAGGAGGAGGGATGTCATCCTGAATCGTGTCACCAGGTCTTTAGGGCCAGAGTCGGTGTTGGTGTTAAGGAATGGTCCATTGCTGGGTTCCTCCTCTCTCTTTTCTAGAGAGATGGTGGACAAGCAAAGGGTTGAAGAGAATGACTGACTTGTCCACCAGGCAGTTGCTAAGACTTCAGGGCCATCTCAGGCAACTGCGACTAGGCCTTTGAGCCAAGCTAGCTCTTCCTCTGCCTCCAAAAAGACTTCTCCTTTGAAGGGGGTGTGAGGATAGACCCAGCCTTCTTTCACGTTGAAAGGGGACCATCAGTGCTCCTTTCAGCCCTCCTTCCCCCAGGGGAAGGAAGATAAGAGGAAGAGAGGGAAACACTAGGGATGCCATTCCTCCTCAGCTGCTGCCACAGGGGAGAGGGGGGCCGGGTGCCTGGCGAGCCATTGGGCAACATGGCACCGCTATGGAGTTGAGACCAGGGTAGTAGATGTCCTTTGGGAGGGATATCTTCTCCCCTTCAAGTTAAGGCCACCCCTCACCGAAGCTCCGGTCCGTCTGTAGACTTACATCCCTGGTTCAGCCAAGGATCTGGCACTGAAAGGAGAGGTGCAAACGATGCTGCACAAGGGAGCTGTGGAAGTCGTGTGAGATCCATCACCAGGGTTCTACAGCTGAGTCTTCCTTGTGGAGAAGGGTACGGGGGGCTGGAGACCAGTGATTGATCTCTCTCCTTTGAACCGATTCATTTGCCAGACTTGGTTCACAATGGAGACAGCACATTCAGTGCTCACCTCGAACAGGGAGAATGACTTCATGCTTTCCGTGGATATGAAGGATATGTATTTTCCGATACCCATCCATCAGTCCTCTAGGAAGTACCTTCACTTTATCTTCAATATGTTCCAATTCAGGGCACTTTGTTTTATATTCTTGACCGCCCCTCAGGTGTTCACGAGAGTGTTCATCTAGGCTTCAGCTTGGACCAACTCGGTTGGGATACGTCTGTTGAGGTATCTCGACAACTGGCTAGTCCTGGTGAGTTCTCTCTTGCAGTTGCTACAGGACAGGGATCAGCTCCTTGACATTTGTCATGATCTCGGGATCATGATAAATTATGAGAAGTCAGTTCTCATTCCCAAGCAGAGGATCAGCAAGTTCAAAAAGGCAGTTCAACTGTTTCTGTCTCTGCAGGAACATCCAGCACAGCTTTGGCAAGTCATGATCGGTCACCTGTTGTCACTAGAGAAGTTAGTCCCTCACGGGCGTCTTCACCTGTGGTTTCTTCAGTGGAGACTAAAGGAGTGTTGGCCACAGGCTCGGTATCCTCAATCTTTTCCTATCCCTCTAACAGAGGAGGTGAGGAAGGATTTAGCCTGGTGGCTAGACGACAGGAACCTCTTAATAGGAGCGGAGTTCTACACTCCCCCTCCAGACATGCTTCTGTTCTCAGACATATTGACTGAGGGTTGCTCACACACCTGGAGGAGTTGCTGATTGCAGGAGTGTGGGATCAACATGACAAAGACCTTCACAACATCCTGGAACTCAAGGCAGCCTTCCTAGCCCTCCAGGAGTTCCAGGATCAAGTGATGGAACACTCCGTGGTGTTGATGAGTGACAACCCCTTGGTGGTGGCACATGTCAACAAACAGGGGGGCCTAGTGTCTCTTCTGTTGCATCAGTTGACAGTGCAGGTGCACGAGTGGGCTACGGCACACTTGGTAGAGCTCTCGGCCAGATACATTCCGGACAAAAGGAATGTAGTGACAGACAAGCTCAGTTGTCAGAATCAGGTGGTAGGGACAGAGTGGTACCTCCACTCAGACATGGCAGAAAGGTTGTTCGACCTGTGGGGGCATCCAGTGATGGACCTGTTCACCACCTGGTACAACAGAAAACTTTGGTTTTCTTCTCTGTAGTGCCAGACCCATGGGCAACTGCAGAGGACACGTTCCAACATCCATGGGCCAATCTCAATGTCTATGCCTTTCCTTCTTTCTGCCTGATTTGCAAGGTGATCAGCTGGGTGCTAATCACCAAGATTCTTCGAATTATTCTGGTGGCTCCAAAATGGCTGATATCCCAATCTGTTGGCATTGGCTCTTCTTTCCAAGGCACTGTGAGAGATTCCCCTGTGGCACAACCTTCTATGTCAGCTGCACATAGAGCAGTACCACTCGGCATTACAGTCCCTGTGTCTTATGGCTTGTGGTTATCCACCATCGATTGCGAGTGAGAGGCTTTTCTCGGCAAGCAGCAACAGAGATGTCAAGATACCTCAGACAGTCCCTATGCAGCATTGTACTTGGGAAAGTGGGCCTTCTTTTGTGTTTGGTGTCATGCTCAGAGCCACTCTTCAGCAGATTGTGGATTTAATAGTTTTTCTTCACCAAGAGAAGCTCCTCTCTGTCTTCGCAGTTAAAGGCTATAGGTACGCCTTGGTCCTAATCCTGAAACTGCGAGGAGTAGACATTAACACTTCCATGGAGATCTCTCTCCTTATGAGGAGCTTCGAGAGGTCTTGCCCACCCAAGGAACTCTGCCCCCTGAGTGGGATGTGACACTCTTCTTAAGGAGTCTGGCTCGTGAACCTTATAGCCTCTGCGAGAATCATCAGACAGGGATCTAACCCTCAAGACTGTCTTTTTGCTGGCCTTGGCATCAGCGAAGAGAGTAGGTGAACTTCATGGTCTCTCTTATGATGTTAACACTTGAAGGGATGGGGATCTCTTATGCTCGGTTTCGTCCCAGATTTCACTTCCTTCTACCTACGGGATATAGCCCATTGGTCCTTGGACTTTTTCCTTGGGACTTGTGGTGGCTGCTCAACAAGTTGTGTAGCTTACCCAGCTCCTCTTAACTGTTCAAGGTTGCATCTCGCCTTGTGTAACTGTGTGAATGTAGGTGTGAATGAGAGTGTGACTGGCTTCTCTTCCTTCTTTCATTCCTCTCTCTCCCTGTGGGCAGATTGTTGCGGCCGTCACATGCTGGAATGGGCGGTCGATGCAGGTAAGCTATATTACAGAGTTCCATTCTATACCCTTTGATTAGGGGATAGAAGCATGTATCCATGCCTTCTCTAATAAAGGGGGAAGAGGTCATTGTTATGGGACAAACCCAATCTTTGTATATTTGTCTTTTTGCTACAGACTATAAGGTTCATGTTTGATATTCATAAGAGACTATGCTTGTCTTCCTCTTATGAATTGGTCCAGAGGTCTGGCCATTGGTCACACAGTTCCTATACACCCACCAATTGGACAGAGGCCAGGTTCCCTTACTCGCTCTTACGACCAGGATGGGAACCGTGGTTGGGTGAACTAGTCTGTTCACATGACTATCTGATTCCTCCCTCCAATCAGTGAGTCTTCCAAGTGTAAACAACCAAGGGTTTGTATAATGTGTAGGAACAAATCACAGTTTTTGAAAGTAAATTGCATTTTTCATAACTATACAAACCTGAGGTCCTTTACATTTATGCCCACCTCGTGCCACCCCTCAATCTGTTCCTTGGCCTAAAGCAAAGTGGAATGTTTACGTGCAGTCGGGCGGGACTCCAGACTATTGGACAAGCAGTACTGCCTAATTAGTACCTTGTTATTATTTTTCTACGACCAATTTCCAGCCTACACTGGAAGTAATTACTTATGTACAGGACCACAGGCTTGTATAGTTTGCTCTTCCTTTATCATCTGTCCTTGGGCAATGACTGAGAGCTCTCCCTTCAGGTGGGCCTATACTTCAACAAGATCTGGTGAAACCGGTAACAA
>NC_061100.1:77295147-77382647 GCF_015104395.2 Macrobrachium nipponense | reverse complement strand
AATCTGCCACAAAGCCAGCGCTATTTTCGGCAATTTGATTGCCCGGGGCGAAGACGACAGAGGAGAAGGGACATCGACGCCAACCCCAGAGTTCAAGGCTTCTCATGGGTGGTTCGAAAAATTCCATAAACGGACTGGCATCCATTTGGTGGTGCAGCATGGGGAGGCGGCCAGCTCGGACACGAAAGTGGCTGAAGCCTTTATTAAGACGTTCGACGAGATGTCTCTCAAAGAAGGCTACAGTTCTCAGCAAGTCTTCAACTGTAATGAGACTGGCCTTTTTTGGAAAAAAATGCCTCGTCGGACGTACATCATGGAGGAAGAGAAGAAGCTACCCAGGCATAAGCCTATGAAAGACAGGCTTACGCTCCCACTTTGTTTGAACGCCAGTGGGGATTGCAAGGTGAAGGCCCTACTTGTGTATCATTTGGAGACTCCTCAAGCCTTCAAGACCCACAAACTGCTTAAGGAGAAGCTTCCAGTGATGTGGAGGGCTAATGCGTAAGCCTGGGTAACGAGAATTTTGTTCACCAAGTGGGTAAATCAGTGTTTCGGCTCGACAGTGAAGAAATTCTTGGAAGAGAAGCGCCTCCCTCTGAAATGTCTGCTGGTGTTGGACAATGACCCTGCTCACCCTCCTGGCCTCGAGGAAGATATCCTAGCAGTATTCGTTTATCAAGGTTCTTTATCTTCCGCCTAACACCACCCCTCTCCTCCAGCCCATGGACCAGCAAGTGATATCGAACTTCAAGAAGCTGTATACGAAACATCTTTTCAAGAGATGTTTCGACATCACCGATACCACAAACCTCACCTTGCGTGTGATATGCATCCAACTCATCAACCAAGCTTGGCAGGAGGTTTTGAGGCGAACCTTGAATTCCTCGTGGAGGAAACTCTGGCCTGATGCCATATCCGCCCGAGACTTCGAGGGATTCGACGTGGGCGAAGCTGGTGCGGCTGATTCAGGAACAGTTGACGATCCTGAAACTGTTTTGCAACCAGATCTTGATGAGATTGTTGCACTCTGCAAATCCATGGGGCTGGTCGTCGACGAGGACGACATCAATGACCTTCTCGAGGAGCACCAAGAGGAGCTTACAACGGATGACCTGAAGGAGTTGGAGGCCATGCAACATAATGTCGTTCAAGAAGAGTTCTCTGGCAGCGGCGAGGAGGAGGAGGACGATGCTATGACAATGGCAGAAATTAAGGATGCTCTAGCTGCTTTTCATAAGGTGCAATCATTCGTAGAAAAGAGACACCCCGAAAAGGCTTACACAGGTCGTATGCTTGCACAGTTCGATGACGTTTGCCTGAGTCGTTTAAGGAACATTGTCAAAAGCAGGCAGAAGCAATCTTCCTTGGATAGTTATTTTTTAAAGAGGCCTTTAGTAAAAGTAAGCAAAAAGGAAGAACCAAGTGATACTATGAAAAAACAGAAAGTTGAAAGTGGTGAAGAAGTTGAAATTTTGTAAAAAAGAAAAAAAAACCTTAAGTATAAAAAAGTAAAAAATAATTAAAAAAAAAAAAAAAAAAATTATTTTAAGTTTTTTGTAAAGTTAAGTGTTACAGTTTTGTTAATGCGTTTCGTAAAGTTTAGTTTATTTTTACCTGACATTTTTTTATGTGTTTTGTAAAGTTATGTGTACATATCTGCTGTTTATACTCCTCCTCTGTCGCCACTTTCGGAGATAGCCTCACTCGAAAGGTAAGCTTCCACATTTTACTACATATGTACGTACAGTATTTCTTGAATAGCATGTACAGTAATACACGCTATTTACAAGTACATACGTGTACAGTGGCCCCCCCCCGTATTCGCGATCTCGGATTCGCGGACTCACACATTCGCGGATTTTTCTTTGGAACCTATCTAGAAATTATTTGCGGACGGACTCGCCCATTTGCGGATTTTTCCAACGAAAATAATCACTAATTAGTGTATTTTGATGTTTATTTTCATGACTAAATACATTTTTATGATACAAAAATGATTTACTAATTTTCAAATATTAATTTTGATTAATACTGTATTAGTAAGTTTAATAAGTTTAAATGATATCACATAATAAAAATAATAATTCTCTCTCTCTCTCTACTACAAAGATGTATGTTTTTTTGTATGATAAATAAATGATTTACTAGTTTTCAAATATTAATATTAATTATACCAGCAATAATATCAATTCATTAAAGAAAATACCATAGTGAATTAGTAAGATTTTAGCTTATAAATTTAAAAAATTATGGAGGAATGAAGGAAATCCCAGTATTCTTTCTGTAACTCCAGGTACTAAAACTGTCATACATATCAAGTTAAGTGACAGGAGGGGGAAGGAGCTGTTGTGCTGTTGCCATCAAGTGCTCATGAAATTCCCCCCCCCCCCCCCACTCTCTCTCTCTTCTCTCTCTCTCTCTCTCTCTCTCATTTACTGAGACTCGAGATTTTTTATAGTACTTGTACTATATGTTTTTAATACTTTCAAATAATAATAATAATAACAAATATTAATCATAATAATATAATAATATAATAATAATAATAAATAATGATAATAACTGTAATTACAAAATTCATATTATGTGATATTTTAAAGGAATACAATGCTAATCTATCCATGTCACTTTTAATTAAGGCTAACTCTCTCTCTCTCTCTCTCTTTTGCCACACAAAATAATAATGTGTCATAGTGGTAACTCCCTCTCTTTCGCTGGAAGTGTTTATAAGTATTTTTTGAGAGAACAGAGATAAACACTCACTCTCTCTCTCTCTCTCTCTCTCTCTCTCTCTCTCTCTCTCTCTTTTACCGAGATGAAAGAATTTTATGGTACTAGTATGTAAAAGTTTTATTGATAATTTCAGTTATTTAATAATAATAATAATAATAAAAATAATAATAATAATAATAATAATAATAATAATAATAATAATAATAATAATAATAATGATAATAATAATAAAACTGTAATTACAAAATTCATAATGGTAGTATTTTAAAGAGATGAAAATTACCTTTCCATTTCACTTGTAAGGATAACTCCTCTTTCTTACTGAGATGAGAGAATTTTTATGGTAAATGCACGTGTTTATTTTATTTTCAAATAATAATAATAATAATAATAGAAATTGTAATAATACGATAACTAATTTCAAATGAAAATTCTTCCCTTCGTCTTTTTCTGTATCAATTTCCCTACCTCATAACTCCAGTGACGCTCGGAGCTGGGAAAGTAACAATGCCATACAATGGTCAACGAATTTAATGGTTTTATGTAATCTCTCTCTCTCTCTCTTTTACTGAGATGAGATCATTTTCATGGACATGTATGTAATAAGTTTATCATTAATATTTTCCAATAATAATACGTACTATAACTGGAAGTACAAAATTCATATCTGAGTATTTTAAATACAATAATCATTCCATTTCTCTCTTTTAAATACTGTAAGGACAATCTCTCTCTCTCTCTCTCTCTCTCTCTCTCTCTCTCTCTCTCTCTCTCTCTCACAAGATACTTGTCATACATTTGGTGTTTCTATTTCTTCCTTTTATCTCTCTCGCTCTCAGCAAAAGAATTGATAGACAGACAAACATAATTGCACAGTCCTCTCTTTCTCTCTTCTCTCGTAGTAGCCATCTTGCTTGGTGAGACGTTTCCGCGTGAAGTCAGATTAATCAACAGATATCACAAGTTTAACATACGTCTAGAATTTGAGAAATATCTAGAAGTGTTCGTGAACTATCGGTGATAAGATTAGTGTGAAAATAGTAGGATAAAGTGTCTTCTAAGTTAGTTTATCAAGTGAAAACTGTAAATCAGAACAAGATGACAGTAAGTTCCAACTGCGGGAAAAAATGGCGAAATTTGGCTTGCTTGGCAAATTCGCAATACGATGAGGTAGCCTACAGGAAGGGAACTGGCATTTCTCATCTAGTATGAGATCAGCAACAGTCCTAACCAAAAAGATACAAAAGCATTCATAGATATATTAGAAGGATATAATCCTTCAACTGAACATCTTGAAAATAATTGAAGAAGTTCCAAATAAAATCCAAGTGGTTCAAGAGACTCATAAAGAAAATGAATAAGGTGAACCTTGTGAATATCCTAATTGATGCATTAGGAAAAAGAATGCCAAAAGCATGCAAACTGTGTAAGGTGTGGTATAGCATAGTCAATCCACAAAACCTAATCAGAAAATGTGCTGCATGCAACATTCCCGACCCTCCACAGTGTGCTGAGGTAATGCAAGATATGAGAAAAGATACAAGAATATTTTGTTCAACATGTCTATCATGGATAGACAATGTTATTAAATCAGATGAATGTACAAATAGCTGAGGATGAAGAAGAAGAGAAGAGGAAGAAGAAGAAGAAGAAGAGGAAAACGGAAGAGAAGAAACAAAACTGAAATGACAGAAAAAAATAAGGAAAACAAAGAACAAGATAAAGTATGGATGCAGAGATACTCATTGATACTACATATGAGGCAAAAATAAAGCAGCATACTACAAGAAATAAATTACGATATGACAACACAAAGAAAATCCCGAAGAGGCTCTACCCAGATTCCTACAACCAATTGGCGGAAAGAGGAAAAAAATAGGACAAAAAAGGGACAAAGTCTGCAACCTTTTGAAAAGAGGGAATTGCAGATTTGGAGAAAGATGTTACTACAAACATCCTAAGGTATGTCACAACTATGAAATATATGGTAAATGTGCATACCTAGATGGCTATGGGGATGATTGCAGAGATCTGCATCCAAAAATATGCAAAAACCTAAAAGAAGGAAAAGGATGTAAGTTCGACAAAAAATTTAAATATATGCACCCTGTAGCCATGAATCATAATCAAATAAATAACCAATCAAGTAATAAAATCCAAAATAAGAAAGAAACAAACCAAAGAGAGAAATAAAGAATATCAGGTAAAAGAAAAAAGAAAGCCACCAACGAGGATATTGCAGACGAGAAAAGTTGTTACAGATTCAGACACAAAATGAATAATTATGATGAAGGAAGATCAAATATTATGGAAAAGTTGGATTTTTTAATGTCAGAATTTCTGAAAATGAAAAAAAGAACAACATACCAGAACAGGAAAGAGACATGGGAAAATCCTTATTACTACCAATAATAAATGAAGGAGAAAACACGCAAACCATCATAGTGATGAATGCGCAGGGTTTAGTTACGAGTAACTCAAAAGAAAAATGGAGAGTACTTAGACGAAACTAACCCAAATTTGAAAAGAAAATAGTTATAATGAATATAAGTGAAACCTGGTATCCAAAGGAGAGCTGGGAATGATGATCAAATAAAACAAAGGGTTCCAAACTTATAGATCAGATAGAAAAAAAATAGGAATCAAGGGGGAACCGCAATACAATATATGGGAAAGACAAAAAACAAGGAAAAATATATGAGAAATATAGTAACTCAGAATGTGAACTAATAGCGGTAGAATTTGAATCTGAAAAATTAATGAACCATAGTAATATATAGACCTCCTAATACTAAAGGCGTTTGATTAATTAAAATAGAAAAATTGGATGATTTATATGTAGAAATCACAAGGACTGACTATTCTCCTATCTGGAGACTTCAACTTTCCTTTCGTAGAATGGAAAGAACGAATAGGAGATTGTGGTTGTACCTATACATATAAAAAAGAGAGTAATAGTAGTGCAGAAGATAAGAGGCAATTCGAAAAGCTATTAGATATGCTACTAGAATACAATATTCAACAAATAAATCACCTGCCAACAAGAAAGGAAAATACTTTAGACCTAGTATTTGTGAACGAGATGAATTATGTTAAAGAAATAATAGTTTATAATGCGAGTATTTCAGACCATAATGTCATAGAATTAACAGTCCATTCCAAAGCAAGTGAAAACAGAGATAAGCAAGAAATGAAAAAGTGGGAAGGATATGCAAAATACAACTTCTACAGTAAAATATAAAATGGTCAGAAATAAATGAAGAATTAAACAAAGATTGGAATAACATTTTCGGTTTAAGTGATGGACATAAGAGTAGATACGGAGATATTATATAAAACATTAGAGAAAATAGTGGATAAACATATACCGAAGAAGAAAAGTAAACATCAGTCATGCATACCAAGAGACAGAAGGATCTTGTTCCAGAAAATCAGAAAGTGGGAAAAAAGGTCTTGCAAAAGAAAAAGAAAAAAAGGCATAGAAAGTTATAGAACTAAAAAGTAAGATAGAAAATGCAGAACAAAAGATTATACAATCAAAGAAAATGAAAAACGGACTTGGAAGAAAAAACCCTAATAAATATCAAGCAAAACCCCAAACTATTATACTCATACGCGAAAAAGATGAATAAAAGAAGAATAGAAATAGGCCCTCTAAGAATTGAAGGGAGATTAACGAATGAAAAAAAGGAAATTTGCAACATACTGGCAGAACGATATAAGTGAGAATTCACCCCTAGCATAGATAATGAAGATAATGATATAGAAGTAATGGGACGAAAATAGTGAATATTTAGCTGACATAGAAATTAATGAAGCTGATATGTGCAGGCAATTAATGAAATTAAAAATGGAGTGCTGCAGGGCCCGATGGAGTTCCTGCTATTTTGTTAAAGAAAGTAGTTCATTCTATCGCAAAGCCACTTGCAATATTATTAAGACAAAGTGTATTAGGGCTTGTGCATTGTATGATAAGGCGCCCTATGAGGTAATGTTAGACTAGCGATAATCTATACGTAAGTCGGTTGGTATTGCACTTCCATCTTCAATGGAGTGTCTGGGGTTTTGTAGATCACTTACGAAGTCGGTATTATCTTTACGACGATGTTTGTTAAACTCATGGTTCGGTGAGGTTCTTGTAGAAAACCACAAGGTATAAAAAATAGTATATTCTTCTGAAGTTTTTACATGATGAAGATCAGGTATGATCGTACAAGGTCTTCTATGCGATAGCTTTGATCGCTTTCTGCCAATGATGATGGCTAATCCTATTCCTCTACATGATAAAGCTTAGGTAAAGAGGTACAGGTCTTCTAATAACGATAGCTAACTCTGTTCTGCCCGTCTACCATCTCTGTTACAAGTTATGAAGGAACAGACAGTAGTTCGAACATATGAACATACTATCAGATGACATAGTTTCATACGAACACACAATCGAATGAGACACGTACAGATCACGTAGGCCGTTTGAATAATAGGTCGGGGTAGTTGTCTCAAGCAGGGAGCTTGGACTAATGTTTATAAACAATTGAATGACTACAGGTGACGGCATGTTATCTTAGCTTACATACTTATTGTATACGTCATCTTTAGCGTCTTAGTCTGATCACATTCCTGCAAGCAATCTGGTTGACCTCTTTAGTTTTAGATTTTTATATATATGGACTAAAACATTCCATATTTTTATTATGTAAACACTTACATTAGCTCGGTCAGCTACCAAAACCAACCACTGAATATTACTCAAACTTGACTTGCATTTGACTTATAGGAGTGTGATACAGACACTATGTGAAATATATATATATATATTAGTAAATAAAAATTCATGGTGTACATGAATTGATTCAAGTAATAAAATATAAAACAATGATATGGTAAATAATAGTGATCACATGATATATATAATGATACAGTTTTTTCACTTATCTCTTTAAGATACTTATGCTACAGAAAATACTAATGTACTCTGATAATTGCATAGAATGAAGATTAACATGATAAAAATCATATTTTAACTGATAAAAAATTTCATATATGAATTGATAAAATTATTAATGTTTATGCTGATTGATTCGTTGATTTTTATGCTAAATGTTATATATCTGATTCATTAATCAATATACTAACTCATATATAACTGCAGATAATGGTAAGATATAAGGTAACAGATTGATTATAGGCTACCTGATTTGTTTATACATATGTATATGGATTCATATAATTTATGGATTAATATATGTGGCACTTTAACATAGATTCCTATTGCGTACGCGCAAACGAATATTTTATTGGTATTCTTGTTATGTATGATCTTTATATAATAGATTCCCTATTGCGTACACGCAAAGATATATTTCGATTCCCGTTATTTATGATCATTTATATAAGAGATTTCCTATTGCTACACGCAAAGATATATTTCAACTCTGTTATTTTATGATCAATTATATATAGGATAACATGATACTTTAATATATATAGGATACATGACCGAGGTTATACTACTTCACTTTTAACTAGCTTTCGAACAACTTTTCGTCCATTACACAGTTCCAGACAACCACCTTTAGCCAATTGAAACGGCCTTTTTCAATGGTTAAAACAAGGGGAAAATTTGCTGGGCGGGTCGGGTTTCCAACGTTCTATTTTTTGTGTCTCATACTTATTCTCTGCATCCTAAGCTACACGATTACGTTCCGCGATGAATAAAAAAAAACATCCCCAGCACGAGTCCTTCGCAGCAAAGTAGAGTTGAATATCCTTCGGGTCGTAATTGTCGGAAGTATGTCCCTTTTGTAGTCGATTCCGACAGTAGCCAGAGCATTCCGCATTAAAACGAGATTAACGACGAGATACGGTGTCGGTCGAAGAAGTCCATGAAATTCCTTTCACATTGTAGGCGGTTGTTACTTGACTGTAGTCGTCCGCTGCGACGAACGATTTTTTGAAGTTGCGATGTGAAACTCTCGTACTGCAGGATACTGTAACCAGGTTCCATTAACAGCCTGCAAGTGAAATTATACTTGTCACAAGGGCAAAGTAAATTCAGACGACATCCAAATACAGGGGAGGGGAGAGAGCCATTTAGACCAGACTTAACCCACCATGAATTCGCTGATATTTGGAATTCAAAAGAGTCAGCTGTACAAACTTTTTTATCCATGCATTAACAATGAGTGAACCTATCCAGTCTATGATGACTTGTAAAAAATATCCATAATTATAAAAAATAAATAGATATCATTACGAATCTCAAAGAAAATTCGATATTACTGGTAGTAAGTTACTAGACAAAGAAGTGGAAAACGGAGCTAATTGTAAGATTGCCAGGCAACATAAGAGTCAAAGAGAAGATTAATCATGATTCTATGTGCCCTAACAAAAGTTTCATATTCAATTTCTCGCGCATCCTCTGAGGTTAACTTTTAAAACATTATTAATAGGTAGGAGATGCAACGAAAAAACCCACTATGTAACTAATTTCTATATAAACTTTGGGTTTTTTCAAGAAAATGTGACATTTTCCCATGAATGTTTTACTTGAATTGTAATAGGCTAATGTTGCAAGTAAATAATCCATATCCATATCGTGATACTTCTAAATGTCTATGAGGTTCAGAAAAAATTAATTCATTTTGTTGTTATAGAAATTCTATTTGCTTATATTTGCTTATATTGCTTATATTGTTCATTAATTGTAAAATGATTACAAGTCCTTAACTAATTGCATTACACACACGGATAAGAATATGTTATGTGGCCTGTCTGTGACCTATGAACCACATGTGAAGTTCATGGAACTAAGCATTCCTTTCTCCAGTCAATCTGCTTTTGCAAGCAGAGACGACACACAGATGAAGCCATGTGTAAGCAGATTATGAGGTTAAAAGGAACAAATGCTGATACGGCAATGATGACGTCGTCACTTGGCAGGAGATTGCTCTCAGCCAGCTAAGAGTTACTGTTACTTGCTGTAAGAGATACGACTTTAGTATTTTCAAATGATATTTTTAGTGTTTTAATTCTCCACCCCGCATGAGAAGTAATGTCTGAAAAAAAAAAACAGTACCAAAATTGAACAATATATTAGTTTCATGTTGGCATTATGTTAAATAAATATTCCTTATTCAAACATATATGAAAAAAGGTTTCCATCAAATTCTAATATATATTATTAACCCTGTATAAGATTCATATAGGATTATTCCATAGATAACATTTTCACTTCTAGACTTCCTGACTTTAAAATCTCTTTTATTTATTTTATAATTATTTTATTTATATTAGTTTATTTATTTATTTATTTATTTAATTTTTTTTTTTTTTCATTGACTACGAATATATAAATCACCGGGACAGACAATATGTCAGTAGGTTTTGATATGTGTTTGAACTTTTAGCTTATTTGTCATTACTAAAGCGTTAAGTTAGAGTTCAAATCTTTACGCATATATGGATGGATTTAATGGTTACGTTTTGCTTATTGATATTATCGTGATTCCTTTTTATTATAATTTGTAACCCTTCCGACTTCTTACGGAGTGTATTATATTGACTCCACTTGTATCCATATTTATCTTATTTTTTTATATTTATTTATTATATATATTTTTATATATATTTGATAAATTAATGGTTGGCTTGAATATGTGGAAAAGTGTTCTAGCGGCGTACCGTATAAGGCTACTTGCGGCATCAATTCTATAGATACAAGATATAAATGATAAAGGTATTTAAAACCGCGAGAACCGCTATAATCCAGTCCGGATCCAACATCACGAGTTGTAACTCGTAAGACATTGACACTTCCTATTTAAATATCCGTTATTCTACCAAACCGATTGACTCTGGGTGTATATATATTATTGGTTTTCTTAATGGAAAGGAATTCACACAACGTGTTAAGGAGATTACTATGATTTACACCACCCGAGTCACAGATTATTATGTGTTGAATTCCATATATACTGATTTTAGCACTCATAAATATTCCTAACGCACTCAATTTCGGTGTTTGTTTTTTAGTGCTATTAATTCTATATAACGTGTCAAGGAACTATTAACACTAAGAAGTGTTTTATTCCCTCTGTCAGACTCGTAATTCCGTTAATAATTCTACGTATATTCTTCAAGGATTGATTTGGCACAGGATAGGCCCCTAAACTGACAGGTGTCTTAGTGTATCCTTGTTTTCATGACACGTGTTACAATTAGTTATGTGCTTTTTATATCTGTAAGCATTGTAGGCCAGAAAACAGTGATTTGGCTTTCTGTGAAAAAGGAAGGGAACCCTGGATGACGGTAATGCAACCAGTTTACTGACGATTGGTATGAGAAAGATTATTACTACTACCTGGTCGTTAGTCATCTGCTGTGTTCTTCGGGTTTTCCTCGTCACAGACCTTACATATAACTACATTTGATTACATTATTCTGATACACATACCTTAAGTTACTTTTTGCTTTAGGGTTTCTGCTCGAAGTGTGTATTGTTTTTGCTTAGCCGCTGACCCTGTTTCCGTTTCGAAGTGTTTATTGTTTGGTGTTTATTGCTGCTGACTCTGTTTCCGTTCGAAGTGTTTATTGTTTGGGTGGGTGTCTGTTGACGCTTGCTTTGTTCAGTTTGTAACAGTTCTGCGCTCCGACCCAGATATTCAATGCTCGCGATCTCTTGGGTTAAGGAATTTCATTGTTTAGAATAGATACGGTTTTAACAATAGGTACGGATGTTTCTATATCTTTTAGTCTAATTATGGTTCTTTGCAGTATGGTGCGGGATTGCGGGATAATGCGTCAGCTATGATATTTGCTTTTCCCAGGTAGATATCTATCTTGGCTCCAATAAAACTGAATGATCATTTGTCACCGATTCCTTTTGGACTGGTGATAAGCCTTTGGAAAAACTCGGTAAAGGACTCATGTTCAGTAAAGACTTTATCAGGATAGCCATAGATGAACTTAAAATGTACGAGTGTTAAAGATACCTAGCCCTTCCTGCCTATTACTGCATATTTACTTTCAGAGGGCTTTAGTTTACGTGAATAAAATCAAAAAGCTATAGGGAAGAACTGTTTTAATCATATTACTGAAGTAGTATCCCTCTTACCCCTTGGTTGCTGAGGCGGTCTGTTGCAATAAAAAAAAATTCCTTATTTAAATCAGGGATTTTTAAGTTAGGTAAGCGGCATTATTCCGCTTTTAAGATATCGAACGCCTGTTGATGCTTTTCAGACCATAATAAATCTACGCTCTTCTTGTAAGATCTGTTAAAGGAGCTGTCATGATTGAAGAGTTACATATTTACATACGATTGTAACTACCCACTACAGCGCAAAAGTGCTGTATCCCCCTTTTACGTTAATAAGTACCGGAAAGTTATGAATAGCCGACACCTTACCATGGACTACTTTTTAAGACCTTGACCAGACACATAAAACCTAGATAAACATGTCGGTTTTTTAAAAAACTCACATTTAGATATTTTACTCTGAGATTATTTGTCTTTGTCTCTGTAGCACTAGCTCTACTTTATGTGAATGTACTTTCTAAGGTATTAGAAAAGATTACAAGATCATCCATATAGGCATGTAGGTTATCCCTAAAAGTCTCCAAACATATATTGTAATTGGGGCGCAACGTAAGCCAGAGGCATATGTAAAAATTGATAATGTCCCCTGAGTGTGCTGAAAACGGTATATGAGGTACAATCACTTAGGTAATGGTATCAGGTAAAAGCCTTTAAGTAAGTCCAAGTTGGTGAAAAAAAAAAAAAAAAAATTTATTCTAACCTAACAGAGATAAGATGTCGTCGGTACATGGCACTGGAAACTATCGGGAGTCGTTTCCTTGTTTAAGCGTCAGAAATCTACGCAGATACGCAAGTCCGATCTTTTATGGCATGACATTTGAGGGAAAAATTATATGGGCTTATTTGATTCCTAATGACTCCTATTACTAACTTTTTTTCAACTTCGTCATTTATCTCTATTTTGAAATTTCAATTGAGAGGTCTACCAACGGGAGGTACGTATATAGCTTTATGTTTTGTCCTTAGACCGTATTTTGTGTTAAATTACATCCGTTTTTTCCAGAGATCACTCGCCAGTGGAGAAACTTCCTGGTATTCAGGTAAAAGATAAAAAAAAAATTTCTGCTGAATCACCTCTGCTTGAATGACTTTACGGATATTACTTTAGATAGATTATCAGAGAGATCATCCACGACTGGTTGGGCGTGATTAAAATTAGCAACAATAAAAATGCGATATTTATAACTTCCGTATCCACGATATGTATACTTTTAGGGCTTTGTTCGCGGAAATCGTTATATTTCAGAGTGTCGGGAAGGATTAAAAATTTCATTTCCCAGCAAAGTCTTTTTACACGCACTAAGACATTCGAGGGTGCATGTTTCTCGAAATTTTTGCGTGCAAAGTGCGACTGCGGTTGTGGGAGAATTCTGTTGGGTCATTTGAACAATGTTTACGATTATGAGACAAATGTATAGTTCCTTTATATAAGTTATTATTTGATTAACTGTCTCATTTTTGTTCAAACGGATTTTAATATGTTTGAAGGTTTATAGGATTTTCCTTTGATAAACACGCCTTATTTTGCAGGATGTAAGATAATATTTTGTATACCCCTAGATGGATCTTACAATTACACTACATACAGATCAACGTTTTTTATAACTATAGAGGTATCTGTAAACGCTCGCTTATCCGGACTTTCTATTAGGGAAGTTCGAACAACAGCGGTGAGTCCGTAAATACTGGTAATTAATTGTACTAAAGGAATAAATAATCTATTCTAATTTTTGTTTACGGCGCGTACAGTCGGGGCTTAATCCACCAGTATTTATTATAACTAATGTATTAAAATTACTAGAACCATGCTTCTGGATTACTTGATACTGTCGTGTGATGCATAGGAAAAATCCTTTTTAGTTCAAAAAGATATCGGTATGTATGAACCAACATCGCTTTTCCCCACTCTGCTAGAGTCGCTTATTGTGTGGAATTTGCTTCGCTTTGAAAACTCGGCAGATTTAACTAACCTTGACCGCTTGACTAGGTGACACAGTCACCGGGTTTGCTTGTTAGATTCTGAACGGGCTACTGTTTCTATTTCTTTTTGTAATAATTAGGATCCTTCTCTTTATTACCATCGGCAACGTATTGTGTGTTTTTAGCATTATGTTGCTGGTTACGTATAAAGCAATGAATGATGAACTATTAGGAACTGAGCGATTACTAATAAGACAAGTTATCTCTACTGTATTCAATATAACTGTGTTTGTACTTCATTCTTTGCTAAAATTTGAAATAGTGAGGGATCCTGGTCAGCGCGTTAGCCTGATGAAAGTTTTTTACAGACATGTTATTCCTTGCAATCCAGCCATATTTTTAAAGTTAAGTTGGAGTCATTGAGGTTCGATATTTTATATAAACGCAAAAAACTCAAGGCTAAAATGCGATCGGGGACTTTGCAACAGGAGCATTTAATTGTCATGACCCGAAATAGTTGTTTACCCTCTAATTTATATAGATTTGTACGGGTGTTCCACTTGTTTTTGTGTGTTTTTCTAATCACTACGGTGCTTAACGACCCTATCCATGCATCTGTATAAATACAGCACGTCCACTGCGTAAACGCATAGTCACTGTTTAATATGATTTGTTAAGTAAGGGATTAATAATCACCAAAATGATAAAATTAACATAGTATATGATTATGATATTTCAGTAGAACTTCTGGAAACAGACACTCAAAGATAAAAACTAACTCGCAGTAGCGAAATCTCAATGATGTAGATAATTTCTGTAAAAAAGTAAGATTAAGAATGTCTCGTAACTTCAGCCACAGGAATAACGAAATTCGACCTGTAAAGGAAACACTCAAAGTTACTCCAAAATGAATAAAAAATTGTACTTAGCTTGCTTTTGTGGGGAAGTCACGGTGTTCCGATAACGACACACGGCCTCGGTCCTCCTTCTATTTAGCGGACGACCATCGGTTTGGGGCTTCAGTTTCCCCCCTGCGCGTTGTTTCGATGATTCGAGCCCTTGAAAATCCGATGCTGCAGACGCGTTCGGTTTGTTTCTTGCAGTGCCGGAAACGCTCACTAACGATGTTTTCTTGAATGATTCTAATGAGAGACGAAGCTTCCGTGTCGTAAGAAAAAGACACGTCGGTTTTGTTTTCTTGAAGTTATTCACTAACGATGATACTAAGTTGCTTGACGAATCTTGTTGTTTTCTGAAGTCGCTCACTAATAAGATGATACTAGGTTGCTTGAAGAATCTGCTGCTTTCGTCGTCGTTGAACTTCATGATTTATTATTCTGTTTTTTCTTCGTAGGACGTTGTAGAGTTCTTCTGGTCCGCTGGCCACCAATTATTAGGGCTTGTGCCTTGTATGATAAGGCGCCCTATGAGGTAATGTTAGACTAGCGATAATCTATACGCTAAGTCGGTTGGTATTGCACTTCCATCTTCAATGGAGTGTCTGGGGTTTTGTAGATCACTTACGAAGTCGGTATTATCTTTACGACGATGTGTTTAAACTCATGGTTCGGTGAGGTTCTTGTAGAAAACAACAAGGTATAAAAATAGTATATCTTCTGAAGTTTTACATGATGAAGATCAGGTATGATCGTACAAGTCTTCTATGACGATAGCTTGATCGCTTCTGCCAATGATGATGGCTAATCCTATTCCTCTACATGATAAAGCTTAGGTAAAGAGGTACAGGTCTTCTAATAACGATAGCTAACTCTGTTCTGCCCGTCTACCATCTCTGTTACAAGTTATGAAGGAACAGACAGTAGTTCGAACATATGAACATACTATCAGATGACATAGTTTCATACGAACACACAATCGAATGAGACACGCTACAGATCACGTAGGCCGTTTGAATAATAGGTCGGGGTAGTTGTCTCAAGCAGGGAGCTTGGACTAATGTTTATAAACAATTGAATGACTACAGGTGACGGCATGTTATCTTAGCTTACATACTTATTGTATGCGTCATCTTTAGCGTCTCTAGTCTGATCACATTCCTGCAAGCAATCTGGTTGACCTCTTTAGTTTTAGACTTTTATATATATGGACTAACATTCCATATTTTTATTATGTAAACACTTACAAGTGTAGATACAGGCAAGATTTATGATGAGCACAAATTAGCATATATTACCCCTACTTTCAAAAGTGGATCAAGACTAGAGGCAAGTAATTATAGGCCTGTGAGTCTAACATCATATATTATGAAAGTGTATGAAAGGGTAATGAAGAAAAATATTATGAAACATTTAATAAAAAATAATTTGTTTAATATAGGACAACATGGTTTCGTACCCGGAAAAAGTACACAAACCCAACTGTTAGTCCACCGTGAGAACATATTCAAAAATATGAAAAGCGGAAATGAAACAGATGTGGTTTATCTAGGACTTTGCAAAAGCTTTGACAAGGTAGATCATAATATATTAGCGAAGAAAATTAGAAACACAATATCGTGGATAAAGTAGGAAGATGGTTAAAAGAATTTTTACACAACAGAAAACAGATAGTTATTGCAAACGATGAGAAATCGGATGAAGCCAAGGTAATATCCGGTGTGCCACAAGGTACGGTGTTAGCTGCAATATTGTTTGTTATTATGATTGAAGACATAGACAGTAATGTTAAGGATTCGGTAGTGAGTAGTTTCGCTGATGACACAAGAATAAGTAGAGAAATTACTTGTGATGAAGATAGGAACGCTCTACAAAGAGACCTTAACAAAGTATATGATTGGGCAGAGGTAAATAGGATGGTATTTAACTCTGATAAATTTGAATCAATAAATTATGGAGACAGAGAAGGAAAGCTATATGCATATAAGGGACATAATAATGAGACAATCACAAATAAGGAAGCAGTTAAAGACCTTGGTGTGATGATGAATAGGAACATGTTATGCAATGATCAAATAGCAATTCTTTTGGCAAAATGTAATGCAAAAATGGGAATGTTGTTACGGCACTTCAAAACAAGAAAAGCTGAACACATGATTATGCTTTTATAAAACATATGTTCGTATCCAACTTGAATATTGCAATATGATATGGTACACTATCAAAGGATATTGCACAAATAGAGAGTGTACAAAGGTCCTTTACAGCTAGAATAGAAGAAGTTAAGGACCTTGACTACTGGGAAAGACTACAATCCTTAAAATTATATAATCTAGAAAGGAGAAGAGAACGCTACATGATAATTCAGGCATGGAAACAGATAGAAGGAATAGCAGAAAACACCATGGAACTAAAAATATCAGAAAGAGCAAGCAGAGGTAGATTAATAGTGCCCAAAACTATACCAGGAAAAATAAGGAAAGCACACAGGACATTAATCCACTACGCACCAGCATCGATAATGCAGCGTCTATTCAATGCGTTGCCAGCTCATCTGAGGAATATATCAGGAGTGAACGTAGATGTGTTTAAGAATAAGCTCGACAAATATCTAAACTGCATCCCAGACCATCCAAGATTGGAAGATGCAAAATATACCGGAAGATGTACTAGCAACTCTCTGGTAGACATTAGAGGTGCCTCACACTGAGGGACCTGGGGCAACCCGAACGAACTGTAAGGTCTGTATGGTCTGTAAGGTCTGGAGAAATATGTATTTATGGGAGGGGAAAAAAGTTGCCTACAGACGTTCATTTCAATCTTTTGAAACCGTAAGGAGTTATTTTCTCTCTCTCTCTCTCTCTCTCTCTCTCTCTCTCTCTCTCTCTCTCTCTCTCTGTGCTATTGGCTGTTTCTATATTTCTAATGGTAAAATGTTTAAGATGACTTTAAAATTATATTAATAATACCAATTCAATAGTATATTTGATGTAGGATAATACTTTAAGTAGACATTTGGTATTTGTGATTTCACATACAATTGCTTTCTTTGTAAAAAGAAAATGGATGTCTCAAATAGTAACAGTATGAAAGAAAACGTGCATGACTGAATACGTATGGGGGGACTGAATTATTTTCACATACGTAACTAAGTCATGCAGTACGTACATAGTATGTATTTATGTATAAACATAAAATGTAAGATTTACTTTAAAACAGTATTAATAATATTTCAAAGATTAATATGAACCATAATAGAATATTTTATGTATATTTGATGAAGGATGGTCTTTTTAGGGATACTTTGGTGTTTGCATGTTCAGGATAGGAGTTTATGAGCATTTTTAGAGGGGGTTTCCAAACATTCGCGGATTCTAACTATTCGTGGGGGGTCTGGTACGCATCCCCCGCGAATACGGGGAGACCACTGTACTACTAGTACGTATTAAGTTAGGTATTGAATGGTCCAAATTGTTGTAGTATTTCATTGTTTATAGGTCAATTTAGCTTTATTATGAAATTTACTGGGGTGTTTTTTGGAGGGCTTGGAACGGATTAGCCATTTTACATGTAAAATGTGGTTCAAGATACAAAAATACTCATGATACGAAGGCCGCCTCAGAACGGATTAATTTCGTATCTCGAAGTACCACTGTACCTCTTTGTTTCATCTTTCAGAACAGTGTGTTTCAGTTTCTCACGTTCTCTCTCTCTCAGCAAGTGCCTATCTCCTTGGGATCATCATCTCCTTGTATTTGTTTGCCTGGCTTCTCCATTCTCAGTTGTACGATAGGTGCACAGAAGACTTACACAACTCTTTGCCAGACTTGAGAGTTGGGCATTTTCATCAACAAACAGAAGTCACAACTGCCTCTGACACAGGAGATTCTTTATTTGAGCATGGTACTGAATTCAAAGACTTCTCAGACTTTTTCATAACCCTAAGAGGATCGACTCTTGCCTCCGCATAGTCTGCTAGCTAGTTTCTCTCTCTCCCGGTCTGTTCGGCTAACCAGTGGATGAGTCTCCTGAGCACCTTGGCCTCCATCGAGCAGATCGTGACGTTGGGCAAACTGCACATGAGACTGCTGCAGTATTTTCTCGAGGAAAACTAGGATGGGACAACACAACCAGACTTCACACATTTTTCCCATCACACAGGAGAAGGCGGACCTGTGGTGGTGGCTTTGCAAAGGAAGTCTACTTTGGGGAAAATCTCTTCTACCTCTTGACCCCGACCTAGGTTGGGGAGCCCTTCTAGGAGACCAAGAAGTGTCCAGGAAGTGGTCCACAGATATCAAGGAGATGAAGGCCGTTCAGCTGGGCCTCCAGTCATTCTTTTTCCAGATCTTCAGCAAGACAGTGATCGTTCATTCCGACAACACCACTACTCTAATTTACATCCACAAGTAGGAAGGCACTCACTTGTTCTCCCTCTACGAGACCTCCAGAGAACTCCTACCCTGGGCAGAATGGAACCAGATCCCCTTTGTCATCTGGTCTACAATGATCTATGGAAAGTTTGAGGCACCCCATTGATTAACCTGTTTTGACCTTGTGGGGTGTAAGAATACTACCACCGTAGGTCCTGCGTGTCGTAAAAGGCGACTAAAAGGACAGCTGCTGCCTTGAAGTCTTACTTTTTAGTAAAAGGCTAGGCCCACTGCCAATAACTGTGGAAGCTGTTGCCTTGCAGTGGTACTTTTTAGTAAAAGGCTAGGTTCACTGCCAATAACAGTGGTTGATGAAAGCAAGGGCGTGCAGTCGTAAAAACCCCTTTACCAAACAATAAACCATACCTGATGATGCTTTTGATAGAAGGTAGTGGAGAAGATATATTAGGCAACCGACCCCTTAATGTAGGGATACCAGTGAGAAAGAAGAAGATTGATTAACCTGTTTGTGATGTCCAGAAATCATCATCTTCCCCTCTTCTGCTCTCCAGCCCCGGATAATCTGGCATGGGCAATGGATGCCATGCTCCAGGACTAGTTGGGACTAGACATCTACGTACGTGTTTCCTCTGTTTGGCATGGCCAGAGAGGTTTAAATAAATTCTCTCATCAAGACACCTAATGACTCGCAACTGGTTGCATCTTTCTGACTGACGGTGGAATGGTTCCCAGATCCGCTACGTCTTCTGGTGGACTTTCCAAGACTGCTCCCTCAAAAACTGTCACTTCTCAAAAAAAAAACCTACTTCCACAGGTTCCACTGAGGGTTGTCAGCTTCGGGCCTAACAGGCTTCAGACTGCCCAGAGTCTCGTCAAAGCGAAGGGGTTTTCAAGAGCAGCTGTGGAGGCTATTGCTAGATGCAGAAGCCAGTCTTCTAACAACCTATACAAGTCTAAATGGACAGACTTCTAGAGGTGGTGCCGTCTCAGTAATGTCTCTTCTTCTGAGATATCTGTATGTCAGACCGCTGACCCCCTGCTGTTCATGAGGTCATGCAAGAAATTATCGTCCTTTACTATTAAGGGTTATAGATACATGTTAGGCTCTTGTTTTCAAGCACAGAGGATTGGACCTGTCTTCCAGTCAAACCTCAGTACTCTCATCAAATCC
Source organism: Macrobrachium nipponense (assembly GCF_015104395.2). Taxonomy (NCBI): domain Eukaryota; kingdom Metazoa; phylum Arthropoda; class Malacostraca; order Decapoda; family Palaemonidae; genus Macrobrachium; species Macrobrachium nipponense. The sequence goes on along the minus strand of NC_061100.1, from coordinate 77,362,439 downwards.
TTCGACACAACTAGACAAAAGAGATCAAAAGATGTCTGTGGAATCTCTACGTGGTCTTGAAGTGGCTGTTGGGCCCAGCCTTCAAACCCCTCCATTCAGTATCTCTAAGAGACTAACTAGAAAGACTCTCTTCCTCATTGCATTAGCCACTGCTAAACAAGTCGGCTACCTCCAAGCCATTGACAAAAGAGTAGATTTTACGCAGGGAACTGCAATATGCTGCTCCTCTTGGGTTCCTTGCTAAGAACGAAGACCCTTCCAAGCCCTGGCCTCGTTCCTTCTCCATTAGTAAGTCTAGTGGACATCCTTGGTCTAGAGGAAGAGGAGAGACTTCTCTGCCCGGTAAGAGCCCTGAGATGCTATCTTCTGAGGACTGAGAAGATTAGAGGCCCTTCTAGTCTTCTGTGGTGCTCCGTTCGAAACCCCTTCTGTCAGATATCTGAAAAGGTGATCTATTTTTTGAGAGAATTTCTGAGGCACACTCTTGGATTCAGGAGGATACTCTACCTATAATTAAAGTTAGAGCACATGAGGTTCAAGTGGTTGCTACTTTTCTTGCTTTCCAGCACATGTCCCTCTCCTCCATCTCGCAATCAACATATTGGAAGTTCAAGTCTGATTTGCATCGTATTATCTCAGAGAGGTGGAATTGATTTTCAAAAATTTTAATACATTAGGACCATTATCGATGGCTGGCAAGATGTTGGGAGAGGAAGCACAGGGGGCTCTCTGTCCCTCCTCTATTTCTTCACCTTAATGAAGGGTGTGTTGAGTCTAAGGTGAGCCTGGGGTTACATGGTACCTGGAGTACCCACCAGTTCTATTTTTTATTGCATTGTAGGTAAGTGTAGTATGTTTTTATTCTGGTCTATGCCCAGGACAAGGGCACCTTTTAACTTTGCTAGCCATCGTAGTGCCACCTCCGCTGCAAAGTCCCCTACTACCCAATTAAAGTAGGAAGCAGGCCATGCTATACGTTCCGCCATGCAACTGCAGGTTAAGCTGAGCACCGACCAGAGGCACTACCCACCTGCAGTGGCTCTCTTACCAGGTAAAGAAAAAACAGTACAATGCTGGCAATTTTTCTGCTATCAAAGTCATTACTTTCTAAAGGTTTTGAGGTAAAACATGTGCATGTACCCCTCCTCCTGTCAGTGGGGATTCAGCTATGTAATTGCTTGGTAAGTTACAGAAAAATGACATTTTTAAAATAAAACAAAGTTTGTTCATGAAACTTACCTGTCAGATATATATATAGCTGTATTTTCCAAAGTCCGACAGAATTTAAAAAGCTTACGACACACGCAGTGGGAGTCAGGTGGTTAGTACCCATTCCCGCCGCTGGGAGGCGGGTATCAGGAACAATTCCCATTTTCTATTCATATTTTTTCTGTCGCCGGTGTTGTAAACAACTGTTTTCAGCACCTCCGTCTTGGATTTAGGAAACTTGGCTACTATAAGTAACCCTATTGATTTTTTTTGGTATCTTGACTTTGGATCGGTGGCTAGGCACACGTTATTTGTGGAATTAATTGATTTCTCTTTAATATAAGATGTCTGGGTCTAGTTCGGTTAGCGCCAGGTTTTGCTCTAAGAGTGAATGCAGAGGTAGGCTACTGAAAGCATCAGTAGATCCGCATACATTGTGTAAGGGTTGCAGGGGGCATGATTGTATGTATGAGAGTCGCTGCAAGAGTGTGCATGTCTTTCGGATTCTGAGTGGAAGGCGTATGAGACCTATCTTCGAAAGCTTGAGCATGATAGGTTAAGGAGGTCTTCCTCCAGGAGCGTTACAGGTAAACGTCAGGAAGTTTATGTTTCTCCTACTAACCCTCCTACTGTAGTTGCTACTCCTAACCCAGTAGTGTTGCCTTCGGGCCCTGAAGCAGAGTCTGTGGAGGGTAATGCCCTTACTTTAATCTTAGAATCGATTCATAATCTAGAATCGAAAGTACTCGCCTTAGAAGGCAAAAGTGAAGGTGCAAAGTGCAGTGACAGTTCCCCTTGTGTTGTGGAGGGTGCGTCAGATCGGCCCCGTTTCGCCTCTAGGCCTAGACCTCTGCCGGACTCCCAGGTTTCAGGGAGAGGGCATGTCAAAAGCCGAAGGAGGGTTACGGGGAACCCCCGCCGATCTGGCGTGCCTTCGGCAGTTTCTGATGACGCTACCCAGACTGCCAAGGAGCCTGCGTGTGCACGCCTCCTCAAGGAGTGCTTTTCTTCTTCAGAGGCTTCCTCCCCGCGTAAGGGGTGGAGCTCTCAGTCAGTTTCATGCCCACTGAAAAGGAGCATTTGTGATCGGGACGCTTCACGTCCAGGATTTTCTCCTGAGCGACAATCTTCGCCTGACAGTGTCTTCGCGGCCTTCCCGCCGCAGAAGAGGAGTAAAGCGTCATCGAACGATGACTTTCGAGCACCCCAGTCGCTCCCGAGTGCGTGCAGCAGCAGTTCCTGTGAGAAGGAAGAAGGCGTCCCCTCGCCCCTCGCAGGATCAGCCCCTCTCCTGAAAGGGAGTCTTCTCCTACCGAGAAGATTCTTCGCTCGTTGCAGCAACAACTTGCTGATGCTCTTTCTAAGAGAGAGATGCAACCACGTCGTCAGAGGAAGGATGACAGGCTGCCAGTGAAGAGGTCTAGACAGTCTCCCTCTCCTTCTCCTCGCTCATCTCTCTCTCCCTTTTCGTCCCCTTCTAGAGTTCGTGCGGCTCCCCAGCGGCTCTCTAGAGGACGCGAAGAGGTTGTCTCTTGCTCTTCGATTGAGGCGGTATTACCCGCTCGTAAGCTTGCTACCTTTCGAGAGCGTGACGTTTGTTTGGACGCTTCGGTGCAAGTGCAGCATGATCTTGACGCTCGGTCGGAAGCTAGGCGAGCGCCAGTGACACCCAAGAGTGCACCAGTGGAAGCCAAGCGCATGCCAGTGGACGCCAAACGCGCTTTAGTGGACGCCAAGCGCGCGCCAGCGGACGCCAGGCGCGCGCAAGTGGACGCCAATCCCGCGCCAGTAGAAGCCAGGTATGCGCCAGTGAACGCCAGGCGCGCGCCAGCTGACGCTCAGGTGGACGCGGATGTAGAAGCTCGTCGACACCCACGCGTTTTTGAGGATTCTCTTCAAGTTTCTTCGCGACTTCAAGAGGCAAGAAGTGTTCCGGTTTCTACTTTTACTGCTCAGGAGTCCGCTTTGCCTTCTACTTCGCAGCAACGCTCCTCTTTGAAACTTAGACCTGAAAGTCTAGTTTCAGCTTTGCTTCCTCCTACTTCACCTGTGACGGAAGGAGAGGTGAGCGACGCTTTGGTAGAGGCTGATGATGAGCAACAGATGGCTCCCGTTTCTTCAGACTACCAGGTCTTCAGTCTGAGTTCGGGGATACTTTTCATCCTGAAGCTCCTCGCTCTTCCCCCTCTCAACTTTCATCTTCCAAGATTAACAAGGTCTCGGGGTTTGTGAGGATGAAGAAGTCCCTTTCGACTAAAAGGGCGTTTCGTAAGGTCCACGACTGGATGGAGAGAAGGAAGGCTCAAGGAAAGACCTCATTTGCTCTTCCGCCCTCAAGACTTAGCGGAAAAGCGGGCATGTGGTACGAGACGGGAGAAGACGTAGGCATTAGACTTCCCTCTTCCACTCGAGGAGACTTCGCGAGCATTGTGGATGCCTCGAGGAGGTCGCTCCTGTCCTCGTCGAAAGTAACTTGGTCGACTACGGAGATGGACTACCACCTTAAAGGCCTCTTTCAAACGTTAGAGGTCTTTAACTTCCTAGATTGGTGTCTGGGAGTTCTGGATGCCAAGTCTAGGAGTACCGATTCGATTAGCCTGGGGGAGCTGTCCAGCGTAATGTCGTGCATGGACAAGGCCGTCAGAGATGGTTCAGAGGAGCTGACAGCACATTTTTGCACAGGACTCTTAAAGAAGAGATCCCTGTTTTGCAATTTCACGGCTAAATCTGTCTCTCCCTCACAAAAGGCAGAGTTGGTCTTTGCTCCTTTTTCGGATCATCTCTTCCCCCAGGCTATGGTTAAGGACCTTGCTACCAGTCTCCAAGAGAAAGCCACTCAGGATCTCCTCGCCCAATCTTCTAGGAGACCTGCGGGCCCTTCGTCTTCGGGAGTTTCGATACTTAAGAAATCGAAGCCCTTTCGAGGTGGATCTTCCTCGAGACCAGCCCCTCGAGGAAGAGGCACTTCAAGAGGCAGAGCCCCTGCGCTTTCGAAGAACAAGAAATGATCTGGAAGTCCTTCAGTCACCGGTAGGAGCCTAGCTTCAGCTGTTTGTGCAAGCCTGGGAAGAGAGAGGTGCAGACAAATGGTCTTTGGACATCATAAGGAAAGGTTATCGGATCCCGTTCCTGAAGTCACCCCCGCTGTCTACGACACCCAGGGATATGTCACCTTCTTATCGAGGGGAGAAGCAACAAGTGCTTTACGATCTGCTCGATCAGATGATCGTAAAACAAGCAGTAGAACAGGTCTTCGACCTGGATTCCCCGGGGTTTTACAACCGACTGTTCCTGGTGCCAAAGCAGCCGGGAGGATGGCAACCGGTACTCGATGTCAGCAGCCTAAACCTCTTTGTCATCAAGCAGAGGTTCAAGATGGAGACGCCTCAGTCAGTACTTGGGGCTTTAAGACAGGGGGATTGGATGGTGTCGCTAGATCTCCAGGACGCATGTTTTCACGTCCCCATCCATCCGCAGTCAAGGAAGTACCTGCGGTTTGTCCTGAAGGGGAAGGTATTTCAATTCAGGGCACTCTGCTTCGGACTAAGCACGGCTCCGATGGTGTTCACCCTCCTGCTGAAGAACATTGCGAGGTGGCTTCATCTTGCGAAAGTCAGGATCTCTCTCTACCTGGACGACTGGCTCATACGAGCCTCCTCAAAAGACCGGTGTCTGGAGGACCTTCACACGACCTTGTCTTTAACGAAGTCCCTGGGCCTTCTGGTAAACGTCGAAAAGTCACATCTGACCCCTTCTCAGTCCTTAGTCTATCTGGGGATTCAGATGGACTCGGTGGCTTTTCGGGCTTTTCCGTCCTAGGGGCGACAACTACAATGCCTAAGCAAAGTGTCAGCCTTTCTGGGGAAAGAATCATGCTCGGTGAGGAAATGGATGAGTCTGCTGGGGACCATTTCCTCACTGGAGAAGTTTGTTTCCCTAGGAAGGTTGCACCTCAGACCTCTTCAGTTCTTCCTGGCGAACAACTGGAAGCACCAGAACGACTTGGAAGCAATCTTGTTGTTATCGGAGGAGGTGAAAGAACACCTAAGATGGTGGTCAGATCCATTGAAGCTTGCAGAGGGTCTTTCCCTCAAGCTTCAGAGCCCCGACCTAGTGTTGTTCTCCGACGAGTCTTCCACAGGGTGGGGAGCGACACTAGGGGGGAAGGAGGTGTCAGGCACCTGGAGAGGGGCACAGGTGTCCTGGCACATAAACCTCAAGGAGCTGGCAGCAGTTCATCTTGCGCTCCAGTTCTTTCAGGACGAAGTCTCCAGCAAGGTGGTGCAGATCAACTTGGACAACACCACAGCCCTGGCATACCTCAAGAAACAGGGAGGAACCCACTCTTGGTCCCTGTTCACCCTTGCAAAGGAATTCCTGTTGTGGGCGAGGGCACACGACGTCTCTATCCTGACGAGATTCGTATCAGGGGTAGAAAACGTACGTGCAGACCTCCTCAGTCGGCAAGGTCAACTGCTGCCGACGGAATGGACCCTCCATCAGGACGTATGCCAGAAGCTGTGGAAGTTGTGGGGATGTCCTCTCGTGGACATATTCGCAACTTCCAGGACAAAGAGACTTCCGCTGTACTGCTCACCAGTTCTAGACCCAGGAGCAGTGGCAGTAGACGCCCTTCTATGGGACTGGACGGGACTAGACCTGTACGCCTTTCCCCCGTTCAAGATCCTAGGGGAGGTAATGAGGAAATTCGCGGCATCAGAGGGAGTGAGGATGACTCTCATCGCCCCCTTCTGGCCGGCGACCGACTGGTTCACAGAGGTCATGTCCTTCTTGGTAGACTTTCCGAGGACTCTGCCCCCAAGGACAGATCTACTCAAACAGCCCCACTTCGAGAGGTATCACAAAAACCTCCATGCTCTGAGTCTGACTGCGTTCAGACTATCCAGAAGTTGGCCAGAGCGAGGGGTTTTTCAAGACCTGTGGCTAGAGCGATCGCCACTGCAAGGAGGCCTTCCTCTCTTGCAGTATACCAATCCAAGTGGGCTGTTTTCAGAAGTTGGTGCAGAAAGAAGGGCATTTTCTCCACCTCTACCTCTGTGAGCCAGATTGCAGACTTCCTTCTCTACTTGAGGAAGGAAGTTAAATTAGCGGTGCCGACGATAAAGGGCTACAGGAGTGTGCTTTCTGTAGTCTTTAGGCATAGAGGGCTGGATTTGGCCAATAACAGAGACCTTCATGATCTCCTGAGGTCTTTTGAGACTTTGAAGGTACCTCAACCAAGAGTACCATCTAGGAACTTAGACATAGTTCTTAAGTTCCTGATGTCCAGCCATTTTGAACCGCTTCACTCACCTTCGCTTAGAAACCTGACGAGAAAAACACTTTTTCTAACTTCTCTGGCGACGGCGAAGAGAGTTAGTGAGATCCAGGCTATAAGCAAGCATATTGGGTTCAAGAACCACAATGCGGTTTGTTCTTTGAGCCCTACGTTCTTGGCAAAGAACGAGAACCCTTCCAACCCTTGGCCCAAGACATTTGAAATCAAGGGTTTGGCAGAAATCGTGGGTCGAGAACCAGAGAGAGTCCTGTGCCCTATCAGGGCTCTCAAATTCTATTTAGAAAAGACAAAGGACTGTAGAGGACCTTCTGGTAACTTGTGGTGCTCTGTCAAGAAGCCAGATCTTCCCATGTCAAAGAACGCGCTTACGTTCTTCTTGAGGGACACCATTAAGGAAGCTCATTCCACATGCAGTGATAGTGATATGAAGCTTTTAAAAGTGAACGCCCACGAGGTGAGAGCTATCTCGACCTCAGTAGCTTTTCACAAAAATATGGCACTCAGTGACATTTTGAGTGCCACCTATTGGCGGAGCAACTCGGTGTTCGCTTCACAATACCTGCGGGAGGTGAAAGCAACATACGAACATTGCTCTTCGCTTGGACCATACGTTGCTGCAGACACTGTTTTGGGGGCAGGAGGTAGCACTCATCCTATCCTTTAGTGGTTAGGTGAGTTTTGCACTCATCCTATCCTTTAGTGGTTAGGTGAGTTTTTTAATTTTGTGTGTTTTTTGGTTGTGGGGTCGACCGCCTGAGGCGGATCTCCCTTCCTTTAGTCTAGTATAGTGGGATACCTTTGGTAGACTAGGCCAGGTGGTTTTTTATTACTTCGTTGCCCTCATGGTATGGTCAATGGTCTAGTCACATCATGGTCACGCCCCCGTTGACAGATCATCTAGAGCGCACCAGCTATATAGGTCTCTACCTCGCTGGCAACTCTAGTAAAGCAGAAGCAGACTTGGGTAACAGTAATCACGAAGTCAGCTATGCTAACAGGTAAGGAACCAAGATATCAATTATCTGCATGTATGTGTTTCCTAAAATTCTATTCTGTCTCTTCCCACCACCAAAGGTGGGATTCAGCTATAGTATATATATCTGACAGGTAAGTTTCATAAAAAAAATGATATTGTAATGATACAATAAAGTTTGTTCATACTTACCTGGCAGATATATATATTTTAAGTACCCACCCACCTCCCCTTCAGGAGACAGTGGAAATAAAAAATATGAATAGAAAATGGGAATGGTTCCTGATACCTGCCTCCCAGCGGCGGGAATGGGTTCTAACCACCTGACTCCCACTGCGTGTGTCTTAAGTTTTTTCAATTCTGTCGGACTTCGGAAAATACAGCTATATATATATCTGCCAGGTAAGTATGAACAAACTTTATTGTATCATTACAATATCATTTTTATATCTCTATTTACCTAGTAATTACCGAATCGGAGCCCTCCATCCTCCTCTCACATATACATCAGGGCAAAAGCAATTGAGCTCTCTGTCATGTTGCTCCTCTTTTTATCCCAAAAGTGGGCGGGTCTAGTCACCTACACTAGCCAGTTGAATACTTAATGCAAATTTTGAAATTTTAGCCTACCGTGGTTGGAAAACAATAGCTATGAAGTAGTTATTTGGTAAGTGTATATATAAACTTTATTTTATTAAAAAATTCATATTGGAGCAATAATCCAGGCAAAGTGTTTGTAACACCAACTAAATATCACATGACACCAAACTAATAATACCAAAATTAAAGGAGTTTTAAAACTACAAGAAAGCAAATGATTATTTAATGTAAAACATGATTAACAAGAGGCTTTTGATAGGTAAAACTTACGTCTAAAACAAGTACAATGCATTCACAAAAATATGTACTTTTGGGCTTATTGCACTTGTGCTAGATAACAATGATTTTTAGAACATTAAAAGGTTTAACAAAAGTACTTAAAAGATATTTTTCCACAGATGGCAAAGTCTATACATAACCTCCTATCCTTAACACTAGGAATAATCTATATTATATATAAATTCCTCGTAATTTACTATGGTAGTATAGGCCTATCAACGACAGCATGTCAGCTTATCCCAGGCGAGTTTAGTTCAGCTACATAGTTCAAGTCATCATCTGAAAAAGATAAGTGTATTAATTTAAATTTCCTACATACTTGTTTGCAAAGTAGACATACTACTGAGTAAACTGAACCTAGTTTCAGTGAATTTCAAACTTCCCAAGTTTCGTGGTTATAAAAACTCAAAGCGCAGATTTTGGGTTAAAATACTTTTTATAATTTATATCTACACATTTTAATATTTTAACATCTCATAATAAAATACTTGACTTGATCAATAAAAGGTTGTAACTTACTGAACTTAGTTATAAAAACTCAAAGCACATTAGGGAAAATTTTTTTAATTATTCTTACACTTTTTTTTTATTTGATCCATAAAAGGTTGTAGTTACTAATTAAGATTTCTATGTTGCTTACTAGCAACAAAATCTATAGTTGCAATAGTACGAAAGCTGGTAACTGTGATCCCTCTTTCTTTGTACAGCTGTCTCACCTTCATACATTTACAAAAAAGTAGTGATACAATATATAAAACTAGATTTAATACCTATAAAACTTATGAGCTGAAAGAGGATGATTCCACTTGGCCTATGGCCCCCTTTTCCTGTGATGTTAATTAAAAAGTGACATCAGGCATATAAGAGCTGTTTCCATACCTCATTTGACCTAAAACAGTTAGAAACCAAGGTTTCTCATTCCTATGCCCCATCGAAGTGAGACCACCTTAACGTGGTGAGGGGGCTCTTGAACCCTGGAATTTGTTCTTGGGTTTGAGTCCAAAAGTCTCATATATTATTAGATTATATCTGTTTTGGACTAATTTTTGTGGAAAATTTATTGGACCCGACAAATAGGAAAAGATATCAAAAGCTGGGACTGGGTTTATATCCAAAGCTCAATAGTGGGAACTGTGGTAGGATCATCAACCACCTGATAATGTTCAGACCTGAGAGATATCAGGTTGATAACTCAAGGACAGAACTATTCTTCTGTGCTGGGCCATGGATTCCAGGGGGGTCTGGTTCTGGGAATAGGACTCTCAGAATTCTTTCCGGTTTGCCCATACCATAATTCAGGTGGGGATGATTGTAATCTTGTAATACTCTGTCCTAGCAGGCAGGTTTGGCTTACACTTGCGCCACTCCAATCATGTTGTGCAATCCCCTGTGGGGTAGGGATGCGGACATTTGGGAGTCGGTTCTCACTTGTGAAAGGCTGAAGATATCTTTTTAATATTTTCAGGTTTAATTTTTCTGCTTTTTTTTTATCCTATGCTTTTATGACTAATAATCTTAATGATTCTAGTACCCCTGGGCCCTTTGATGATGATTTGGCACAGATAACGACCTGTGACATGAACTGGACCATGGATATGGAATGCTCCAGTGGTGGTACTACCTCTCAGGGTAGTCATCACAAGTTGAAAATTGCCATTGTGGGAACACAGTCGATAATTTGAAAGTAATACATGTAAAGCACATTCTATTGGAATGTGACTACGAAACACACACACTTTCATTTGGTAGTTATGGTAATAAAATAGAAGTAAGAATCAACTTGGATGAAAATGAAGGAAAATGGGAAGCATGGGTAACTTTTGAAAAACATGAAGCTGTACTCAAAACCAGCAGCAATATTAATAACATAAAAATTTGTAAATCAGCTGTCAAAGGGGCACTGTCTGACAAAACCCCTAAAAACATGGATGTTTACAGACCGCCACAATGGGTACACATGGCTCAGCCAAATTTGGATGATAATGCCACTTTTGAAACAACTCACAAACCCCCAATGTGGTTGGTTGGTAGTATCTGCTAGGGAGGAAAAATACCAAATTTGTAACTAATTTGTATTTTTCATAACTAACAAACCTGAGGTCTTAACATTAGGATTTACTAGCGCCAAGCTGGAAACCGGTAGAATTAAAATTACACTTGTGGGATCCAGGGACTATTGGCATCTATACCAGGTCACGGGGCATGTATACCCAGAATGCCCACGGCTACCTGTGACCCACCAGTTATATTTCTAACCCAGTTTAGACTGCTAGAGGGGTGGTTCGAGGTGGGCCTTTACCTGTTAAGACCTCAGGTTTGTTAGTTATGAAAAATACAAATTAGTTACAAATTTGGTATTTGTTCATATACGGAACAAACATTCGGTCTTAACATTAGGATAGACTTACTTATTGGAGGGAGGTAAGTCTCTACAACTGACTGGGAGTTTGCCACCTTATCCATTTCCGAATATATAGGGAAATTCTAAGAGAATGGACAATGAACCTAGAACCAAAGATATAAGCAGATCTATTGGTTTTCCCCCACTGGGTGTAGATACCATTCTATTGTTTACTCTTGTTCCTTGCAACTGGATCCACCTTCACCCCTCTTTTCCCTATTATCTATCTAGAGGGGTGTGTTGCTACTGAAAAGTATATCATAACCTAAGATAGCTTCACAGTATGGCTGACCACCTCACCTGCATCTAGTCCGTTCCAGCACATGACGGTACTCTCATTCATATTGCCCGTAGTTAAAGGAGTAGGAAGAAAGTAGTAAAGAAAAAAGACCAGTCATCCCATTCATTATACTTTCATACCTTCATCTTAGACTAGATGCAAACTGACCTGCCAGGGGCACTGGATGAGCTATATCACTTGTTGGGCTGCCACCACTGGACCCAAGGAAAAAGTGTCCAAGGATCTATGGGCAACGTCTTTCAAATAAAATGAGGTGAAAGTTGTTTGGCGTTTCCACACACCAGCTTCAGAATTCTATCCACAGACATGTTCTTCTTAAATGCCAGAGAAGCACTCAAGCCCCTGATGTCATGAGCTCTAGCTCCCACCTGGCTATCTGACCCTCTGTCTTCTGCCATATAAGCATCTCTGATCGTCTCCCTTAGCCAAAATGATATTGTATTCCTGGACACTTCCTTCTTGTTCCGTCCTGTACTTACGAACAACCTCCGGCACCCCGGCCTGAGGTGCCTTGTTCTCCTTAAGTACTCCCTTAGTGCCCTGACGGGGCACAGGCGCATCTCATCTTTGTCATCGTCTACAAAGTCTGCCAAGGAAGGTATGGTAAAGGAGTCGAATCTGCCGTCTACTATTGTTGGGTTTTGGGTCTTGGCCACGAATTCTGGGACAAGCTCAAATACCATTGACCTCCAACCTCTCGAGTGCTTTATGAGATATGACAGGCCATGTAGCTCCCCCACCCTTTTGGTTGAAGCCAGGGCCAATAAGAAGACTGCCTTCAGGGTCAGGCTCTTATCCGTGGACTGCCTTAGTGGTTCGTAGGGGGTTTTGTCAGACTACTCAGTACCCTGGTCAGATCCCAATCTGGGGCTTTTTAGCTCCTTTGGTGGGCATGACTGTTCAAAGCTCCTCATCAGCATGGCCAACTCCCATGAAGACGAAATGTCCACTCCTTTCATTCGTAAGACTGAGGCTAGAGCCGCCCTGTACTCCTTCACTGCAGATACAGACATATGCTTTTCTGTTCTGAGATATATCAGAAAGTCTGCTAACTGCTGAATAGTGGTACCGAGAGGAGACAAGTTCCCTCTACGACACCAATCACAGTATGCTGACCACTTTCCTTGGTATACTGTCGCAGATGATTTTCTGATATTTCCTGCCATCTGAGTTGCTGCTTTCTGCGAAAACCCTCTCACTCGGAGGAGATACTTGACAGTCTCCACCTGTGAAGCGATAGGGACTTCACCGACTGGTGGTACCTCTCCATGTGCGGCTGACACAGTAGGTTGCTCCATGGGGGTAACTCTCTCGGCCACATCTACTAGGAGTTCCAGTAGGTCTGGAAACCACTCTGCTTTCGACCATAACGGGGCTACCAGGGTCATCTTGAGGTTCTGAGACCACATTACCCTGTTCAGAACCTGACGGATTAGACAAAATGGAGGAAATGCGTACACGTCCAGATTGTCCCAGGGGTGTTGTAACGCATCTTCTGCTACTGCCTCTGCGTCTGGACTACAGAACAATACACTTCCAACTTTTTGTTGTACCTGGTTGCGAATAGGTCTGATTGATTGGTCCTTCCCACAACATGAGCATCCTGTCCACTACCTGTTGGCGTGCAGGGACCACTCCGTTCCCAGAATCTGATCCCTGCGGCTCAACTTGTCGGCCACTATGTTTCTTTTTCCCGGAATATACCTGGCCCTGATGTTCTACCAGGTTCTTTACGGCCCACTGATGAAGTTGAACTGTCATCACGTGTACTCTGCCGAGAAACTAGGCCTCCTTGCTTGTTATATATAAGCTGCTGCTGTGGTGTTGTCTGACATCAATACCACTGAGTGTCCCTTTACTCTCTCCCTGAATTCCTGTAGAGCTAGAAATGCTGCTTTTAACTCCAGCACGTTTATATGGAGTTCTCTGTCCTTGCAACTCCATTTTGCTGACACCATCAACTCCTCCATATGGGCTCCCCAGCCTTCTAGTGACGCATCCGAGAACAGCAAGAGGTCTGGAGAGGATTGTTGAAGGGGGACACCCACTGTCAGATTGTCGTTGTTCACCCACCACAGCAAGTCTTTCCTCACTTCTGCCGACAAGGGAATTTGCTCGTACAGGTGATCTACCATTGGTGACCAAAACTCCTTCATCCTCCATTGTAGGGACCAAAGGTGTAGCCTTCCTTTGTGTCTAGCTTCTCCAGGGAGGTTAGGATTCCCAACACCACCTGCCACTGTCTTGCTGGCTGTGTCTGTTTTCCCAGAAAGGCATTCACCACTTGATTGCATTTCTCTATTCTTTGGTCTGTTGGGAATACTTTGGCTTGTTGTGTCTATAACCATTCCCAGATACTCCAAACGTTGACTTGGCTCCAACTGCGACTTCTCCTGATTTACCACAATACCTAGGCTGTGACAAAGCTGCAGGAGGGTCACCCTGTCCCTGAGTAATTTCTCCCTGGACTTTGCTATCACCAGCCAATTGTCCAGATATCTTATTAGCCTGATCCCCTGAGCATTCGCCCACATCGACACGAGAGTGAACCCTCTTGTAAAAACTTGAGGAGACGTTGTCAATCCGAAGCACAGGACCTTGAATTCGAAAGCTTTCCCTGCAAGACTGAAGCGGAGAAATTTCCTTGAAGACTGATGGACTGGTATCTGAAAGTATGCGTCCTTTAGATCGACTGTCAGCATAAAGTCTCCGATCCTGACTGCTTGTAGAACCGTTTTTGGAGTTTCCATCTTGAAACTGGTTTTCCTTATAAACAGATTCAGCGTTGACAGGTCTACTACTGTCCTCCACTCCCCGTTGGCTTTGGGTACCAGGAAATAACCCTGCTGTAGAAGCCTTTTGACAGACTGCATACTTGTTGCACAGCTCCTTTTCCATCATCTTCTTCACTTCGTCCTGAAGAATAATGGCCTTCTGAGATTTGTGGGCATAAGCGATGTGGGGTAATGGCTGATCTGTCAGGGGCGGGGTTACCTCGAACGGGATCAAATACCCGATCCTGAGAACATCCACCACCCACTGCTCTGCCCCTAGTTCCTGCCACACCTTCCAGTGATTTGCCAGGCAACCCCCCACTGGTGTGGCCGAGTGATGAGAGGCGCCCATCCTATCTTCTCGAGCTTCTCCCTCTTCCCCTACTGCCCCTTTCCTCTGTTGTTTCTATTGTGAAAGGGCCGATGAGTTAGCCTCTTTGGGGAAGAGGGTCTTGTGGCTCTATTAGGGATGTTATGTCTCACTGTCTTCTTTCAAGACATTTGCTGCTGTCTTCCCTCCAAAGGAGTAGCTTGACTGTTAGACGTTTTCCTAACTGCCACCAACCTATCGTTAGTGTCCATCCTTCTTCTATCTATCGCCTCTTCCAGTATGACCCCTGGCAACAGCAGTTGCGACTCCAAGATATCCCCATTCCTCATTGCTAACAGGGAATCCAAATCCACATTGCGGCTTAGTCTAGCCAACGCTGCATCTCTCCTCATTATCAGGATATTTGCCCAAACATTGGCACTTACGTTTGTCAGGTACGCAATCGCCTTGGAACCTGACTGTAGTAATCTAATGAACAATGATTCATCCACTACTTTTCTTGTTACTTCTGAGGATGCAATCTTTGCCACTACTGTTGACCAAAGGTCTAACCAAGAAGCAGCCTCAAAGACAGAAGAAGCTGTTGCTTCTAACGTAGCAGCCTCTTGGTATGTCATCGAAGGGCACTCCATTTTAACCTGATCCAAGGTTAATCCAGGCCTTAATCTTACAACATTAGGGTTCACTTGTCTAGACAGCAAAGGGACCTTCGGTGTCGTATAATATTTCCTTTGCTTTATCATTGGAGGGGGGATAAATTTAAATGATCTATTAGATCTTAAGGAATTATCCCTTCCTGCAATCTTTGCGTTTACGTGTTGCAAGACCGACTCCGCATGACTCGAACAAGGCAATTCATACAACACCTTGGTATCCCTTTTTAATCCAAATGCCATGTCAATTCCAGGCGGAAGCATACTGGCCGGTGTTTCTGTCTTCTCCGAAAGGTTATTGAATTGACGAATCAAATCAATCACCTCTGCATACGAGGCCAGAAACTCTTGGTTTTCTCCTTCCTCCGGCTCTAATGTACCATTCTCCGTCACAAGGGATATTGTCTCGCCCCTATCTTCTGACAGACGGCCCGGAATTCCACGGCCGCCTGCCCCTATGGCCACAGTCTCTTTGATCTTTGCTGGCCGCTGTTGGCTCGATCCCGGATAGTCACAGGGGAACGAGAACGCCTCACTCTTTCTCTGCTCACCAGATCTATGATCGAGAATCTCGTTCTAGATCTCCAAGATGAAGGCTCCCTTAAGACAGATATAACTTCGTCTCTATTAGTATTGGTATCGTTTATGAGCGTCGGAGAACTCGACCTTGACCTTTCATCCAGACGGACACTGCCTTCCACGAACGTATCCGCCGAGGTTGCCAACTCCTTATTTTTCGTACTTTTAATAGGAGCCTTATCGTCCTTCGTACGTATTTTGAACGGCCTTACGGGCGAAACTGGGACCTGCATTCTATCCTCTGCTGCACCTTTCGCCGCCAACGTCGATTTTACCAGCGGTATCGTAGTTTTGCGATCTTCGTCTGCTAACCTTGTGCTTAATAGCCACTGACTTCCCAACCTTCCTGCTGACTTGGATATGACAGTCTTGGTCTGAAGATGAGGAAGAATTGATTCTTCTCTTAGCCTGAGGATCCGTCAGGAACTCCCGAATCCTCCTCCAACACTTGACTGGCGCTCACCGTGACGTTATCGGACTTAGCGATGACGCCGAACTAGAGGAAGAAGACGAAGAAGGCGAATCACACTTTTTCTTTTTGTCTCTCTTATTCATTCTCTTCTCTATATCCTGTAATTTCTGCATTACAGTTTGCATTGACGGGTCAGAAGGGCGTTATTAGCGTCTGGGTGCAGCGAAATAGGCCGAGAAGCAGTCTGTGACGTCATCACGCCTGCCATCTCGGTGTGTGACGTATGTTTGTGACGTCATCCCTCTCGTAGGGAGAGACTGAGAGGTCTTTGCTGGCGAACCGCGCAAACGTTTTTGCTGCCAAACTACCTCCCACGTTCTGCATCGCTGTAAACACTGAGTTTGATGGCGTAGCCGCGGCATTAATTCCCATAAATTGCAAGCCTGGGGGATGAGGAACATTCAGCGCTGCCGGACCCTGCTGGAACCGTGACGCCATATAATGCGCAAGCAGACCATCCAAGGTTGGTACGCCTGGTAGGCCTAGCGCTGACCACGTACCATCCAACCTATGCGCTTGGGAGCAGGAGCCTGGAAACAAAGGTGGCGGATCTCCCCTCTACTTGCTGGGAACAAAGGAGAGTGCATATTTTTATTTAAATTACCCAATTACCCAAGGCCCCGCCCTTCCATGACGTTTCCCGATACTGAACCTCTAGGATAAACCGAAGGGGTATGAGACAGATCAAAAGTAGGTGGAGAAACATATGGAGCAGCCTGGTTTATTGCCGATACAAAAGAAGCCGGTAAGGTTTGGTCATCCAAAGATGGCGTCACCACCTTCCTTTTGTATTGGCTTTTCTCATAGAACTTTTTCCACTGTTCCACCGACCAACCGCGACAAACAGAACATGGATTAGTAATCGTACATACGTTTTCCCTGCACCTACTACACGTTGGATGAGGATCCCTCGACACCGAAGTTAGGAACCTACAACATGGAAAGCCACTGACTCCTGGGCATTTCCTTTGTCTCCTCTTCGAAACGGTAGACGATCCCGAAGTTGAGGCAAAATTCTCCATCATACCACTTATACACTCTTCACTCACATTGAGCACACTCGGAGAAAGAAAAGGTAATAAGAAATTAAATGGATAAAAAACGGGCAAACTGAAAAACCGGCTTTAAATCAGATAGACAGTAACACGTCTTATCTTAAAGGCGGTAGGAAAATAACTGGTGGGTCATAGGTAGCCGTGGGTATTCTGGGTATACATGCCAATAGTCCCTGGATCCCACAAGTGTAATTTTAATTCTACCGGTTTCCAGCTTGGCGCTAGTAAATCCTAATGTTAAGACCGAAGGTTTGTTCCGTATATGAACAATTACAATTACTACAAATTCAGCAGACAAATCCAAAAAAAGGTTGGCTGTATTGATATGGGTAACATCTAAAGGTTAGGTAAAGGCAAGTGTCCTTATTCACGCCAAATCAGACCCAATCATATATGCTGACACTGAAGAAGTTTGAGAAAGGCATTATGAAAAGAAATTAGACCAAACATGAATTTCAGTTATGGAAAAGGAGTAGTATTCAATGGAGACCTTTGTGAATTGACAGAACGAGAAATATTAGAAATTAGTCCAACTTCTGTATGGAAGGTAAGAAAAATTCCAAAGGTAAATATGGTCATTTTAACATTTGAGGACTCTGATGTACCATCTTACATCAATTTTGGAAATGAAAGAGTCAGAATCAAACCATTTTTATTGAAACCTCTACAGTGCTATGCTCTTTTCAATTTGGCCATCCATCCAGATTCTGCAAAAACAACAAAATTTGTAATAATTGCTCAGCTCCTCAAGGTGGTCCTTGTTCGAAACAACCAAAATGTATTTTCTGGGCTCAGCTCGTGTCGCTGCGCGAAATATCCCTTTAATCTATTATTCTTCTAGGGTGTAAACTAATGTACTAAAAACACTATACCAGAGAATAAATAAAATAAAGAAAAAGGTCAGTATAACTGACTCGCTCACCCCCTCCAAGAGGGTGTCGGTATGAACACTAGGCGAGTGAGACCACTACCACGAGCCAAATACCAATAGAAAATCTCCCACAACAAAAACCCTCCATGAGGAGAGCCGACCCACAGAGTGAGCAGCTCGTACTACTACTACTCCATCCCATGCTGCCGACTGCTGCGCCTCGGTGGCCATCCTTTTCAGTTTAGCGCACACGATCACACGTGATATTTTTCTCTCTGTGTTTTTGTGCCCTTTCGTTGGATTTATCTATAATGGAGCGTGCAGCTATTGCAGCAGCTAAGTTAGTACTCAGTATTTATGGTTAGTTGGTTCTTTCCGGCCCTCAGTCAGTATTTGCCGTTTTTTTAGGTATAAATACGAACTCGGGGTCGGAAGCATGGCAGCATGGTTCTGCCGCGTGGTGGGTTCGTTCTCGGTCTCCCATACCTAGAACATCCCCTTATCTATGTACGCTCTATATTAATTATCCGTTTTACTTAGGTACTGTCTACAGGTTTGTCATGCATGCATGTCTTTTACCTTATGTAGGCTTCTTCTTCCAGACCCTAGTCCCGGCTCTTAGTATCGGCCTCTGACTAGCTTTGAGTGGTAGACTTTCCTTCGGGTTAGTCGTACACTCCTGGATTTTTTCTCCTACTATATTGTTTTCTTTCTTTTATTTTATCTTATTATACCATGTATTTTGTTATGGTTAGGTTAGTTAGGCGTCTGGCTTAGCCTAGGTCCTGGCTCATCGAGCCTATGCTACCGCTCATCAGTTCGGTTGCTTCCCTTATTAGCATCTCTCTGATCAGTCGGTTTTTGGCCCAGTGGGTCTCCATGCTACCGCTTTTCAGTTTCAGTTGCTTCCCGATAGCATCTCTCTGATCAGTTGGTTGGTCCTAGGCTTAGTTGTCTTATTTTAGTCTTACCGTCTCGTGGTCACTACGCGATCACGAGACAGCCAGACGCCTGCCCAGTCCCCTTCCCCCCTCCTCCCTCTCTTCCATAGAGCGGGGGAGGGTGGGTTGGTCTGCCCACGCTCGCTCCACTACCCGAGCATGCTTCCCTCTCTCCCCTCAGGCGGAGGGGCCAGGGAGACGGGACAGACCCAGACTGGACGCGACCTCTCCGGCTCATCGGTCCGGCCCGGTGGTAATGTGGTGGGGGGTACTGGCCTTTCCCCCCATCCGTTGCTTCCTTGTCGCTCCGGTTCGCTCGAGCCTGTATGTCTCCCGCGTCTTCCCGACCTTACTAGGACTCCTTTCCTGATCGGAGTCCTGGCAATCCAGCGGGAAGATGTTAGTCCACCCAGTAGAGTGGACCGGAACATACAGTGGGTTCCCTGCTAACCTTACCGTATTGCTGAGTTACTACACTCCGCTACGCACGGGTGGACTTGTTCCGGTTCGTTTGAGTTTTAGGTTTAAGTGTTATTAGATTAACTATAAGTTTATCTTAAGTACCTTAAACCTTCCCCCCCCCCCCTCCCCCCCTTCCCACATGTCTTACCAGATATCTCCGGGATTATAGCCTATTCAGGCGATGCAGGGGGGGGTTAGTGCCCAAATTTTTTCCGAGCTTCCGGCATGCAACGGAGTTCTTCTGTCCTTTAGCCTGTAAGTGTTATCTTTAAGATACTCATGTCTTCCCACTTACAGGCCACCAACCTGTGAGCATCCGGGATGCGCCGCCACACTTCAGGACCATGTGGACGAAGTTTGCCGTCCCATGCTCCATGCGCGACTCTGCACGGGGACATCCAGTCTGGTACCATGAGACTTGTACCATATGTTACGATCTGGTGAGCCAGCTTTTAGAAGGGGTGAGTATTCCATCTCCGGTAGCTGCTCCGCTTCTGTTTTAGTGCTTAAGTTTTCATCATTCACTTTAACTTAAGGCATCTAAGTTTAAGTTATATTTTAAGTTTAGTTTAAGTGATTCTTAAATCTAATCTACGCCCTCTCTTCCTCCAGGCGCCGGCAGTGAAGGATACCGCACTGGCAACCCTGCGGGCCTGGGTCGGCGGTTTTGGGAAGAAACGCCGCCAAGGGTATGCCCTACATCTTGGAGAAGCGGTTGGCGCTGTTAATCTGCCCGGAGGCAAGGCGACAGGATACGTCGACCCAGTAGAGGCGGCCCCTACTATCGCCTTCATCCAACAACAGCTGGCTGCCTCATTAACTGACCAAGACCAGGATATCTCCACGGACGTCGCGACTTTAGATATTAATGTGGAACCTATGGTAGGTGTAGACGACCTGTTGGTCGAGGTAGGTAAGGTGGACACCCAAGGGTCACCCTTGGGTGTAACTGTTTCTTCTACTCCTGCAACCTCTCCATCCTTCCAAGGCTTTACAGGTGATGAATTATATACTCCTCCTGACGCTTCGGTTAGACCTAAGGTCAAGGGTCAAGCAGTGAAATCCTTGACTAAGACGTCGTCGTCGTCTAAGAAGTCGACTTCGGCGTCATCCTCCTCACGTAAGTCTCCGCTGGGAATCCCGAGCAGACAGGTCTAAAGCTTCTAGCTCCGGCTCTAAGTCCTCGAGGAGTAAATCCTCCAGAGAGAGATCTCGCACCCAGCAGAGTCACCAGTTCCGCTACCCTTGGTTCCGATTCAGAGCCACCCCCTCCACCTCCGCAGCAGCTCCGCCTTGGACTCCAATGCTGGCCTGTTGCAACAGGTGGGCGACCTGGTTGGGTCCCTAAAGAGTAGCATGGAACAAATGATCTCTCGTCTGTCGGATAGGATTACTTCCCAGGACTCCATTATAGCCGGACTGAGAGAAGCCCCTCTAGCCTCTCCTTCACTTCCAATACGAGTGGAACTCAGCTTCCTCCGTTATGACTCTGGCTACCTCCGTTCTCGATGAACAATCCCATGGGAGTAGTAGCGTATACGCCCCCTTCCAAGACGGTCTCATTTCCATACCGGAATTCGGAACTCGAAGGATAGAGGACTTCGAGTTCTTCTTCCCGGAGACCTCCAAGCCTCCGTTCATATGGCTACGCAAGGCTTACAAAAGCTTCAGCCATGGTTCGGGATGATAGGGTACCAAAAAGGAGACAGTCCTCTATTCACGAGAACCAGGCTCAGAGAGAATGGCTCAGAGTTTAGGGACATGGATTGTTTTCTAATACCAGGATACAACCTTTCAAGAGTCCCTTTACCATTTTCACAATGGATGAGAGTACCCCGCTCCTGTTCCTGACAAAGATCGCGAGGTCTACCATCCCAGCGGCCCAGAAGGGGGAAACCCATGCCTCAATTGAAGGAAGCAGATCCCACATCTCCGTTGCTCCCCTCAGCCGGAGAATTGTGGGAGGACTTGCCAAACACCTTCTCAGCTGGCAAACTCAAACCGGACTGTGCTATGGAGCAGTTTGGTGAAAAGCTACCCAGGCTCCCAGATAGCCTTATTCAGGCTGAATTTGACGCGAAATCGCGATTAGCCAGATCAATTAACTCTATGGCATGTCCGAGGTAGCAACCATAGCTATGGCTCAGAACCCGCTTTTTAAGCTCATGACCAAAGCCCTGACTCAAACGGTACAGTCGGATATGTTTTGAGTTTGCCACTGCTAGAACGAATTGTAGGAAGCATGTCCTACAAGAGGCAACCATTCGACATGAGCCGAATAGGTTACTCTCGTCTTAACATCTGGGGAGGCAGATCTCTTCCCAGAAGCTATGGTGAAGGAAGTCCAGTCAGAGGCTACGAGGCTGAACCAGAGCCTTAAGGACCGTTGGGGCCTTACGGCTAAGAGGAGACAAGACCTAACACCTAAAGGTAAGGGACAGAGGAAACCTAGGCGTTTCCATCCTTACCAGAAAAAAGCAGCCACGCTTTCCTCAGCAAGTTCCAGCGGTGCCCTTAGTGCAAACAGCCCAACCTTCCACCTCTAAGGCTCAATCACAGCCAATTTATGTGATATCCCCTCAGCCTCAGCCCCCTCCACCTCTTACGCCATCTCTCAGCTTACAATCAAGCCTTCGAGAGTCAAGCTTCACAGAAGTATGACCGCTCGGTAGGGAGGCAGAGGTAAGCGTTCCTTTCGTGGGAGAGGATCGGGAGGCCCCTTTAACAGGGGAAAGCACTTCAGAGGAGGCCTCAGGCGGTTGACCAGAACCAATGAAGAACTTCAGGGTAGGAGGGAGGCTGTTTCACTTTCGGGGGCCGCACCGGTGGAACTTCAGCGAATGGGCTCAGAGCATAGTGTCAAAAGGCCCTGGGTTGGAGCTGATTGTCTGACGGAACCCACCTCCATCCAGACCTTTCCGTTCAACTTCCTTCCAAGGAATTGACAGAGTACGCAGAGGACCTCCTCTTCAGAAAGGAGCTATAGCGAGAGTCAAGAGATTAAAATTTCAAGGTCGCTTGTTCAGCGTGCCAAAGAAAGGCTCACAAAAAAAAAGAAGAGTAATCTTTAGACTTGTCCCGCTTAAACTTAGCCATCCGCTGCGACAAGTTCAAGATGCTCACGATCTCACAGGTGCGGACCTTACTTCCCCGTGGGGCCGTCACCACCTCTATCGATCTTACAGACGCCTACTATCATATCCCTATTGCAAGAACACTTCCGTCCATATCTGGGTTTCAAGATAGGAGACCAGGCATTCTCCTTCAAGGTAGTTCCCTTCGGACTCAACGTGGCACCCAGGGTGTTCACGAAACTAGCGGAAGTGGTAGTGCAACAACTCAGATCACAAGGGATTATGGTAGTAGCGTATCTCGACGATTGGTTGATCTGGGCTTCAACAGTCGAGGAATGCAACAGAGCTACACTGAAAGTGATTCAGTTCCTGGAATATCTAGGCTTCAAGATAAACAGGACCAAGTCAAGACTCACTCCAGAGTCAGACTTTCAGTGGCTGGGCATTCAATGGAATCTATCCTCCCATACTCTGTCGATTCCATCAACCAAAAGGAAAGAAATAGCGAAGTCAGTCAAGCAATTTCTAAGTCACAAACTGGCGTCAAGGAGAGCTCAGGAGAGGATCCTGGTTCTCTCCAGTTTGCATCAGTGACGAACGTCTTAATGAAAGCCAAACTGAAAGACCTAACCAGAATCTGGCGCTCACGAGCAAATGTCAGGTCCAGGGACAAACTATCCTCAGTCCCTCTGATTCTAAAGAATCGACTTCGGCCGTGGGCGAAAGTCAAGAATTTGTCAGTGTCAGTACCCCGTTCAGTTCCCTCCACCAGGGATTACCATCCACACAGACGCGTCCTTAAGCGGTTGGGAGGGTATTCCCAGGTCCAAAGTTCAAGGAACTTGGTCACCTCAGTTCAGTCAGTTCCATATAAACGTACTGAGGCAATGGCAGTTGTTCTTGACTCTAAAAAGGTTGCGCCACCAAATAGTACTCCCACATAAGCTAGTTCCGGGACAGCGCAGTGGTAGTACATTGCATAAACAGAGGAGGCTCCAAGTCACGTCATCTAAATCATGTGATGGTAGCCATCTTCTCCCTGGCAGACAAGTTCAGTTGGCATCTCTCCTCCACTCACATAGCTGGAGTGAGAAACGTCATAGCAGACGCGTTATCCGATCAGTACCCCTAGAGTCGGAATGGTCACTGGACAACAGTTCGTTCCAATGGATCCTTCAAAGAGTCCCAGGGCTACAGGTGGATCTCTTCGCATCTCAAGCGAATCACAAACTCCCCTGTTATTTGTAGCCCCCAACCTGGACCCTCTGGCCTATGCACGGACGCCCTGGCTCTAGACTGGAAACAACTGGAAGAAGATTTATGTCTTTCCCCCAGTGAATCTTCTTATGAAAGTTTTAAACAAAACTCAAGGACGTTCAAGGGTCAAGTGGCTCTAGTAGCCCCAGACTGGCCGAAGAGCAATTGGTATCCCTAATTCTGGAGCTGGGCCTTCGTCCTCTTCGGATCCCCAATCCCAGGCTCTCCCAGTCAGTACAAACGAAGACTGTGTTCGCTTCCTCAGGGATTCTCAAAACCCTAACTTTATGGATTTCATGAAGTTTGCGGCAAAAAGAGATGCGAATATTGACCCTCAGAATATTCTCTTCTTGGAATCCGATAAAAGGGATTCAACTTTGAGACAGTATGATGCTGCTGTCAAAAAGTTAGCAATCTTCCTGAGAGAATCTGATATTAGAATCATGACAGTTAATTCAGCTATATCCTTTTTCAGATCCTTATTTGAAAAAGGTTTAGCAGCTAGCACGATTACGACAAACAAGTCAGCCTTGAAAAAGATATTTCAATTTGGGTTCAACATAGACTTGACGGATCCCTACTTCTCGTCTATTCCTAAGGCATGTGCTAGACTTAGACCTTCTGTAAGGCCTACGTCAGTTTCATGGTTCTTAAACGATGTTCTAAAACTGGCTTCAGAAACCGATAATGACACATGCTCGTTATAATGCTCTTAAGGAAAACCCTGTTTTATTAAGCTTAGCTTCAGGAGCAAGAATTTCAGAACTGTCGGCTTTATCCAGAGATCCGGATCATATTCAATTCCTTCCCAACAGGGGAAGTACTACTTTCTCCGGAACGTAGCTTTTTAGCAAAGAATGAAGATCCTTTGATGAGGTGGGAACCTTGGAAGGTACTACCCCTTCCACAAAGATGTATCTCTTTGCCCAGTTACAACCTTACGAGCCTTCTGTCCAGGACCTCCTCATCCTCATCGGGTCCCCTCTTTAAGAGGGAAAAAGGTGGAACTTTATCATTAAAGGCATCAGGCAACAAATCCTGTACTTTATTAAGCAAGCCAATCCTGACTCTTTCCCGAAAGCACATGATGGTCAGGGCAGTAGCCACCTCAATTAATTATTCCAACACATGAACTTCGATGAGTTGAAAAAGTATACCGGATGGAAATCGCCGACAGTGTTCAAACGCCATTACCTTAAGTCCTTGGAAGCTCTGAAATTTTCAGCAGTAGCAGCGGGAAACATAGTTTCCCTGATTCTAGTTAATTTGTAGTAGAAGATTCAGTCCTCCTTTCTACCTGCTTCACCCAACAGTTCGTCTATTCCTACCGTGTTCATTTACATTCACCTGGTGTCTTAGCTGCTTTTATGATGAATGTAGTGGGTGCCCCTTATTTTTTGCTAGGGACACTCACAGATTGATTATGGATTTTGATCTCATGGATGTTACCCCCCTTATTTTTATGCTAGGGGATACATCTCATTTATAATGGTTACGGGTTTTGTATATTAAGTCATATGCATTCCTTATATATTATCATTGTTGTTAATTTGTTCATTTGATTATTTTAATTGCTATTATATTTTTTGATACATGCCTTTACACAGATACCATTTTGTTACATGTCAAGCCCAATTTACCTCTCTGTACATATGTAAAGATTACCTTTATGGAAATAGAAACATGTTTAAAGGAATTAAGGGTAATTTTCAACGCATATTTCTATTTTGTAATCACTGTGTATTTGTATCTTTTAGCAATTATATTCTTTTTTATATTTACTTTATTTTTTATTTTTGAGACCTATTCTGATTTCTTTTATTACTTTTGTTTACAATCTTGTGCTATTTCTCTGGTACGATTTCGCGCAGCGACACGAGCTGAGCCCAGAAAAGGGATTTTGACGTAAGGAAAAATCTATTTCTGGGCGATTGGCTCGTGTCGCCAGCGAAATCCCACCCTACCCATCCCTTCGCCCAAGATTGTCTGCTAACTTCAGGATGGCCACCAGAGGCGCAGCAGTCGGCAGCATGGGATGGAGTAGTAGTAGTACGAGCTGCTCACTCTGTGGGTCGGCTCTCCTCATGGAGGGTTTTTGTTGTGGGAGATTTCTATTGGTATTTGGCTCGTGGTAGTGGTCTCACTCGCTAGTGTTCATACCGACACCCTCTTGGCAGGGTGAGACGAGTCAGTTATACTGACCTTTTTTTTTCTTTATTTTATTTATTCTCTGGTATGTGTTAGTACTTTACCCTAGAAATAATAGATTAAAGGATATTTCGCTGGCGGACACGAGCCCAATCGCCCAGAAATAGATGTTTCCTTACGTCAAAATCCCTTAATAAATGAACTCTTTTGTGACAGGATCACACCCCATCCAATAAAATGTGCAGTCAATATTAATATGAAGAGGCAGCTGTATGTAAAGTTAACACTGAACATATAAACATTAGTTACGTCAAAAAATTAATTGGTCAGACAAAGACCTATGCTATGGCTCTGAATTCCGTAGCCCCTTTAAAAACTAAAACCAACAATGTAGCACCTTTACCTGCTGTAAAAGCAAGAACTCCTGAAACAAAGACCCAGTCATCTGATCTAGTTGATCAGCCTCTAGGGTTGAAGGACTCCTCTTTAAGGAAGATGTGCCTGCTTATATAGACTCATCTCCAATTGATGATATCTTCCCTGTGTCTGTCACATCTCTGCAGCAAGAAACCCTTAAAGAAATGGAACAAGAACAAACTAGAGGTCCAAAGAGAGTAAGAACTCCATTTTCACCGTCACCTACTCCAAGTATGGAGATTTCCAAACCTTATAAAAAATGTAATGAGTAAAGCCAGCAGCAAGGATGCTTCTGCCCCTGAAACAACAAAGGAATCAAATTTCTTGGATATAAAGAAAATAGTAGTTGAAGTTCACTCTGCTCCTTATCAAAAAGCTAATATAAAGCATAATAGAGCTAATCATAAGCCACATATCTCAAGAAAATCTAAAGAAACTTATAAAGTCCCATAAGGAAAAAAAAAAAAATTGTATAGATTACATTAGAATTTCCCTTGGCAGACCCTAGCACTTGAAATTCAATCTGGACATTTTACAATGGAACTGTAAGGGACTAAGGACTCGTTCAGAAATTTTAAAAGTATTACTGCATAAGCATAACCCAGGGGCTGTATGTCTCCAAGAAACTAAATTAGGGGATGCAGCATACAATCCAGGTCTAAACAATAACATTGGTGTTGCAATAATCATTACTAAAGCATTGCAAATTTTTATTGTTCCCTGAACACACAGCTTCAAGCAATTGCTATCTGAGCTACTTTTGACTGTGAAATCACAACCTGCTCTCTTTACTTTCCCCCAAGTTGTAGGTTTACTCTTGGGGACATTCAAGGTTTAATTAATCAACTTCCTCCTCCTTTTTTACTACTGATGATTTTAATTCTCACAATCCACTTTGGGGTGGTAATGTTTGAGACACAGAGGGTAGGATCATTGATGACATTGTTAATAACAATGATCTTACACTTTTTAATGATGGTCCTATGACATATAATGTCCACACAGGTGATCTACCTGGTACAGACTTAAGTATTTGCTTTCCTCTCTCTACCTGGATTTTAATTGGTCTGTAGATGAATTTGTACATGACAGTGATCACTTTTCAATTCATCTGAAGTTTGTGAGAAATGTCCCCTCAAATTATCCTATCAAATAGAAGGAAGGAAGCAGATTGGGTCAAATTTCAAGAAGGTATATAAGCATTTTTATATGTATATATTTTTTATTCTTTACTGTTTTATACTAAGGGATATATGCATATCCTAAATTCAAAGTTTTATTTTTTTATGGAGGATATTAGTTTTTACCAAATATCAATTCTTACCATAGTTTTAAAATAATTTATTATTTTACTTATTCAGTTCATAAAATTCACTGACACATCGCAACCTAAATTCATTATAGCGCCAAATAATCCTTTGGATCCCAGTGCTTGGCTTCAAGCCTAAATTCCATATTCCATTCCATTCCATGAAATGGAATATGGAATTTCCTATGGAAATTTGGAATGCAGTACTTTGAATTCTTTATTATGCTTTCCATCCCTTGAAATATTGGTGATACAGGAATACTAGTGGTACAAATCATCACTGGCTTTTCTTGGGTTTCTTTATGGTCATATGTGGTATTTTCTGCTACAACTGGTTACAGCAGCCACAATTATCATACTGCTGATTCCCTGCTGTAAGCTATTCCAATTTAACAAAATGCATAACATTATTAGTTGCTAACTCATCCACAAACAGGTCTTAACATATTCCACGTACATGTAACCTAAATAGTATTTTTACATTAATATGCATCTAGGACAAAATGAATAAAAAGGTGAGAGTAGTAGTATTTATATCTGACAGATACAAGAGGGATTATAGACTAACACCATTAATTTGAATATTACAAATTCACATGTAATGAGAGTAAAATTTATTATAAAGTTACCATGTATGTTATAATAAAATGTTAATATAATTTTTAACTGTAGCAACACTCCTAAATGGTTAATTATCTTTAGGTTTTTCATAACAGGCTTCCCAATTTGTCAATATTTTCTTAAATATTCTTTTTCATAGGATTTTATTTATAGAACACTGGAGGAAATAAGGATGATTAAAATATACTTTCAAATGAAATCTTTATAAAAGTCTTGTCAAGTTTATGACTGCAATCATACTGACCAAGTGTAATCACACTGTTTTATACGTACTGTTCCTTTTAAAAGGTGTTTATGCTATTTTGACATGGAGTATTTTGCTTTTGTTTGTTTGTATGGTGGTTATTCAGCAATGGGGCCAACGGCTTTACATGATTTCCGAACCACGTCGAGAGTGAACTTCTATTACCAAAAATACACATCTCTAACCCCTCCGTGGAATGCCTGAGAATCGAATTCGCGGCCACCGAGGTGGCACGCCAGCAGCGTACCGACTACGTCACTGAGGTGCTTGACATGGAGTAGTAATAACATAAAGAATTGTCTTTCAAAATGTTTTGGGCACAGAATCACCTAATTTTATGACGGTGGGGTACATTCTAATAAGAGAATTATAATCTGCTTACTGGGCAAACATGACAAGTTTTAAATCAATTTGCGTTTTTCATAACTAACAAACCTTCGGTGAATGTAAGGATAAATTCTCTGGTGCTAGCTTTACCCCAGCTACACATCGTCAATTCAGTTTTCTTCTAGCACAGGAAAAAATGAGGGGTGGCTTGAGGTGGGCAATATATTTGTTAAGACTGAAGGTTTGTTAGTTATGAAAATTACAAAATTATTTAAAATTTGTCATTTGTTTACATGCGGAATAAACCTTGGTCTTAACATAAGGATTGACTTACTCTACTAGGGAGGATAAGAAAGACTTAGAAACTGACTGGAAGTTCAGACCACATGGGCAAACTAACTGACCATAGGAAGGAGTTAAAGCCTCTGATCTAAACAGCCAGACATCTGGACTAATAGAATATGAAGTACATATCTATTGTGTCTAGATCAGGGATTTTCAACCTGGGGTACGCCCTTGCCCACTGGTTTTTAGGGAGTATAAGCCGATACGTACATGCTTTCAGACTGTGTGACTGACCATCCGCTGACTTGTACGAGTATTGCAAAACAAATTCAAGAGATACCCTCCAGATGTATCTGAAGTCAATTTAAAGCTAAGTAGAGACCCTTTCCATACAGATGATGCATCTGTTAATAACGCCATTCAGGAAGATTTGTGACTTTGGTAATGACTGCAGTGCTCATGATCTCTATGAGAAAAAATCTTTATTCAGGTTCTGGTGTAAAATAAGCAAGTCATATCCACATGTCGCAGAAAAACCTCTCTCCGCACTGTTACTTTTCCCATCAACATATTTTTGTGAAACTGGATTTTCTAGCTTACTGGTCATAAAATTGAAATTAAGATCTCGACTGATTGTAGAAGTCGACCATTGATGTAGCTAAGCTAAAACTGCTCATAAGCTGACAAAACTAGTTGAGAGAAAGCAGTTCTAGGCATCTCATTAAATCCTTTAGCAACAGATGTAGTGTTTTGTTTTTTCATTTCTTTCCCTAACCATGGATTTTATATTGCACAGTCACGGTTAAATTTATGCTATTTTCTTTTTTTTTAATAGAAATGTTTAGGTTTACTTATTATATAACTGGTTATGGTAGGATAGATATGTAGTGATTCATTGTAGCCAATTTACTGAACTCTTTCCAATACGTATGCATAAGGGAATGTTTTGTGTTTTTTCCACTTTCCAATAAGGGAAGGGGGTACATGGCTGACATAATGAATACCTGAAAGGGTACATGGGGAGAAAAAGGTTGAAAACCCTTGGTCTAGATGATAGTAAAGAACTGTCGGAGACAACAAAACTTAATGTTAGCAACCAATGTGCTTGTTGCCATTAACCCTCTCCCCTTGTGAGAGAGAGAGAGGAATGAGACTTAAATCTATATAAAAAAAAAAATTGTATTGTGTAGGAACAAACATATACAAGTTCATTAAAAGGAAGCTTGGTCACCTGCATCTAACCAGTTCCATGATGGAATTATCCTCTCTACTGCCTGCCGGTAGGGAAGAAAGAAAAAGGAAGACCAGTTATCTCAGTGAATCTCACTTTTATATCCAATATAATAGGTAAGATACTAACTGTCTCACCAGGTGCACTAGATGAAAAACACAACTTGTTGAGCAGCCAGCCCTGGACCCAAGGAAAAAGTGTCCCAAGGACCTGTGGGCAATGTCCCGCAGATAGAGGATGTGAAGGTAGTTTGGCAAAGCCAAGTACCTGCCTTCAAAATCCTGTGAACAAACAAGTTGTTCTTGAATGGCAGAGCCTAATATCCCAACATCATGTGCTCTTGCATCAACATCTGACTGAAGTAGAGGTGTACACTTGACTAATTACTTCATGGACTGAAGTAGAGGTGTAAGCTTGTCTAATCACTTCATGTAATCACGTTGAAACTTCAACAAGAAAGACTGTACTACTTTGCCGCAAGTTGTATTTTTCCATATTTTCCGCATTTACGTAAGTGGAAATGTGTAGTATTGTATGAAAGGGAGATATTATGTTTTGTTATATATTGGTATTTAGTTAGAAAAAGCATTATGTTTAGTTATTTCATGTATCAGTTTGTGTAGTACTTAAGTACCGGTCGTCAGTTGTTTGGATAGCTAGCTGAATGGTTTGTTATTGGTTGGCCGCAAATGTGAAAGGCAGTCTAGTCACAGCTCCAATAGAGTTGAGTTGTGATAGCTCAAATGAAGCAGTCTTAAACAAGCATATGGGCAAGATCTGGTCCAGCGATCTTCAAACCTTAATCACTTAAGTATTCCTACCTTAAAGTTCATTTGGGGAATTCCTTTTTAGGATATGCAAATTTGATGATAGGGAGGTGTTTCTTATAATGTTCTTTGGATAAGAATAAGTAAAAGGGAGACTGTGCTAATGCTGGATCTCATACCATCTAGGCTACGGATAACGAATCCATCATTCACAACCATCTAGGCTAGGGATAAAATATCCATCATTCACAACTACAGTAAGTTGGTATCATTTGTGTACTCATTAATATACACAATGCCATGTCATATCTTGAATGTCAATTAAAATCAGTGGTACATATGGGAATTTGGGTGTCGTAGTGTAGAACTTAGGCTACGATTTGGTAATTTACGTTTCAGTTCACCTTTGGCTATACAGTGGGGCATCGCTTATTCACGGATCAGTATTCACGGATCCAGTTAATCACGGCTTTTTTCTTGGACCGCTTCTCATGCTACATCACTGGTATGAATCGCTGCATCACGGGTTTGTCGTGTTGCGTATGCGATGTTTTTCGGTAGGCTAACCCTCGGCCGTGGTCCGATAACTACCAACATTCATTTAAAGACTCATATAATGATATTAACTGACAATAAAGGTAATAAAACCATTCTCACCTAATATATTATT
This sequence comes from Macrobrachium nipponense, assembly GCF_015104395.2. Classification (NCBI taxonomy): domain Eukaryota; kingdom Metazoa; phylum Arthropoda; class Malacostraca; order Decapoda; family Palaemonidae; genus Macrobrachium; species Macrobrachium nipponense. The sequence continues at coordinate 77,330,889 of NC_061100.1, read as the reverse complement.
GTCCTATCTTCGAAATAAATAGCCTATTCAAGGTTTATGTACAACGTTCATTGGTAGGCTAAGCGTAGTTGCAGTGCGATAACCACCAACGTACACAAACAGATTCACATTATGATATTAACTGACAATAAAGGTAATAAAACCATTCTTACCATATATATTATAGTCATATCTTCATAATAAATAGCCTATTCAAAGAATAATTCCACATCATTGCACTCAACTTATCGTCGGAGTGGCCAGCCACAAAATGTAAGCATATACCTTTACGTACGAAAATGGTTTATGTATACGGTTGCGTTCAAAGCGACCTTTTTTGTTTGATAAACTTTTAGAAATTTTAATATTAGTGGTAGTGTAATTACAGTAGTAATAACATTAAGGCTAAAATTAATTAGAATTTCATTATTATTTTGGCAGTATTCGTATATAACTTCTCTGAACAATGAAGTCATACAAACGCTATTTGTCATAGATTATCGTAAGTATTGCCGTTTGTTATTGGCGACGAAGCGTAAACGAAATACATAAAAGCATTTTTTACCTTATATATTATCGTCATATCTTCATAATAAAAAGGCTATTCGTGGAGTAATTCCATATCAGTGAAATCAATTTTATCTATGCGAGGCCAGCCAGCTGACAAATGTACGTACGTATATGAAAATCAAATTATGGTAGCGTTCACAGCAAGATTATCTTTTGAAATTTTTATAGTACTATTCATGCTACGTAGTAATAATGTTTGGAATATACGTAACATTAATTTTCAATCAAAATATCATCGTTATTTTGGTAGTGAATAATAGTTTAGATTATCATACATACACAGCATTGTTATGGGTTTGTGGCAGTGATAAAACAACCAAAATAACGTTCTCCTTTAAGTCGTCATATCTTCATAATAAAAACGGCTATTCGTGGATTAATTCCATATCAGTGAAATCAATTTTATCTATGCGAGGCCAGCCAGCTGACAAAATGTACGTACGTATATGAAAATCAAATTATGGTAGCGTTCACAGCAAGATTATCTTTCGAAATATTTATAGTACTATTCATGCTACGTAGTAATAATGTTTGGAATATATGTAACATTAATTTTCAATACAAAATATCATCGTTATTTTGGTAGTGAATAATAGTTTGGAATTATCATACATACACTGCATGTTATGGGTTTGTGGCAGTGACTAACAACCAAAATAACGTTCTCCTTTAAGTCAAACGCGCTTAGGAAAAACATGACATAGAATCCGACTTTGCGACTTCGTTCACTTTGATATTTTTAACGATACAATAACTATCATTTGTACTACTAAACATCTTCACATAAGTAATTTTTTTTCGTAAGATATGTGTTGTTGCAAAAGCTAGCTTATACATAAAAGGCTTTTATAATTTAAGTCATCTTAGATGTACATATGTACCCAAACTCATTGTGGGAAATTTACTACTGTTTCCTCGGATATTGAAATACTTTAGCATCATTCAAACACTTTAATAATATAATGCATAAATACTAGGCTAACATATTTACATCGTATACAAATACTACATACAGTTATACACATACCTTTTATATCAAAAAGTTAAGTTATATACACATACTTTTTATATACAAAGTTAATCATATGAGTAGTGATCAGAACGACAGGCTGTGCACTGGACTACGTACGTACTACTTGGAAGATAAAACAAAACAAAATTTTAAATTTGTTGTTGTTAGTCGCCGGGATAGATTAAAATTTTCCAGAGATTAAAGAGCTGAATTTGTTTTGAAGGTATCTCAACCGCTTTAGTAAATAGGTATCATCTTCTAAGGAAATTTTTTTTCTCTCTTCTTTTTGCGGAAGAATCTTCAAGCCATTTTGCATTCAAAGTAATGAGAAGGAATCATTCTATTCTTCATGAAATCAGTAAAATACTTACACTAATAAAAACTAAAACTACGTACTGTATGCAAAAACACATACATCATCGTTAGCTTCGTGTGTAAACGTTCATTCTAGAAATTACAGAGTAGTATAACTAACACCTGATTGGTTGGTTGGTAGCCATGGAGATCTGTTATCCAATGACTGCCCTCTGCTTCTGTTCTATTTATAGACATATGCCATGGATGGCACAAGGTTTGAACGTTACCATGTTCGTGATTTCTGACTGCTGACGGCAAAAATTACTCAATAATTTTCTTTATATAATTATTCCTTCGTGAAAACAATAATATAATATGATAATTTTAACTTTAACGTATAGTGGTATGAAAAACACCAGTGTGTCGTAGCGATGCGTCATCAATATAGTGGTATGAAAATACCACAGATATAAACAGATATAAAAGCCTTTTATATCTATGGAAAATACCACATGGTGTTGTAGACGATACGTAATCACAAAGTACAAATCCTTTTCCCGGACCCATCCTCAGAATTTACGACTCTTCAACTTCAAGATCGATATGGTGAAATATATTATATAGTCATACTTATTGTTAAAATTCACAAGTTGAACTGCAAAACATTATTATATTTTGATTGTTATGTACATATATTTTTTGTGTTTTACGGAATGTTTGTTTTGAAAAATAATACCTATTAGCGAACATATGGTATTAATTGTCCTACTATTTTATTATAGGTGATCTTAATTATCTCACATTCATTTAACAGTATTATATTAATATTTATTTAAATAAACTGTAATTAATAAATAACAATAATGAAAAACATAAAGGGAAAAATGTTTTTTGCTGCAGTAAGCTGGTGTTTTTGTTTATTATGGCATGCTGACCTCACATTTCCGAAATCTGAAAAATTCCCAAAACCGAAACATCGGAATGTGTGTGTACTGCACATTTTTTTTAAACACGCACACAATGTCTACACATTTACTGATACCCGTTGGTGAAAGACTCAAATTACAGTACGTACGTATTTATTCCTGAGAGAGAGAGAGAGAGAGAGAGAGAGAGAGAGAGAGAGAGAGAGAGAGAGAGAGAGAGAGGAGGACCAAGGCGTGTTATTTTTACAATTATTTTATTATCTTGGGATTTTTTTTAATCTTGAGATTTTCTATTCAATTCTCGAGATTAATAAGAAAATTACCGTAACTTGACTAGCATCAGCACACATCTGAATGACTCGGCCATTAGCAGGCTAAACCACCAACCTTATGAACTGACGCTCTCGGAAAAGGAACTTGCATGATACATGAGATACATGACAAAACCACTGTTTATTGGTGAAAATTTGGGGGTCGCACGATATGGGAGATTGCACGTTATTCGAGTATATACGGTATGTGATTTTTTTTTAGCCTTTTATGGAACAAAATCTAGCAAGAAAATTGCCATTCCCAGTTGGCAACACTGGCCTACTCACGTTTGTCCAAGTTTTGTTTGTTGTTGTTATGAAATGTGGTGTGCGGCACGTTCTTTAAATTGTACCCGTATAAACGAGTTAATTATGTGGCATCCAAAAGCCCTGATTCTTTTACTCTTATGGGAAAGACGCCTAAAGGTCAGATGAAGTTTTTACGTGGAATATATTAATGTGTTGTGACGAAGGGAAGATGTTTCGCTGCATACTGCTGGTAGCATTATCGTTATTATATTACTGGATTGCACTGCAAAATCGTTGCCATCTTTTATCAACATAGATTGTTGGTGAGTACCCATATGATTTACATAATTTTGATAGTTCTCTTACCACTCATCCTCTCTTTCCTTGTAAAAAAAAAAAAAAGAGGCCCACCATGCGTATGTAGGCTTCTAGCTGTAATCCCTAGGCTAGTAGGCTACATATGTACAGTAGTACATATACTACATTTATTTTTTAAGGCTAATTTTGTACAATAACTTTAAAACTGTCTTGAATTTAGTTTTAGGTGATAGTTGAAAACATATTTGGTGTTTGAACTAAAGTAGGCAGTTATAAACATTGGAATAGTGGTCTTGGGTGGGTTAACTATTAAAGTAGGCAGTTTTAAGCAATTTTTGAGGGGGTATCAGGATAACACGGGTATTTACTTATCACGGGGGGTTCTGGGCCCTATCCCCCGTGGATAACGAGGCCCCACTGTATGATCCATTGTGATCTGAAATGCTCTACTTATTACGTACGTACACTAAGCAAGAAATAATAAACCCAAAGAAGATACATATTCTTGGACACTTCTTTCTTGTTCCGGCCTGTGCTATACTTTTTGGATAGCTACACAGTGCCCTGACAGGGCATAACAACAATTCATCTGGGTTATCAACAAAATCATGGAGAGAGGGAATCAAGAAGATTTTTAATCTGTCATCGTGAAAAGAATTCTGGGGCAAAATTGAAAGCTGTGGAACTCCAACCCCTCGTATGTTTAACATCAAAAGAGTGTCCTTGTAGTTTGCCAACCCTCTTTGAAGAAGCAAAGGCCAGTAAGAAAACCATCTTGAGGGTTAAATCCCCCAAAATACCATCTTGAGAGTTAAATCCCTATCTTATGAGCCTCCAAGGGTTCATTCGGAGGGTGAGTAAGATTGCTGAGGATCATGGTCAGCTCTCAGTTTGGAGGTTTTAGATCTCTTGGGGAACGGAACTGCTCAAAACTCTTGAGAAACATAAAAATTCCCATAATGAACTAGTCCTAGAACAACTCGACACCCCTTGATAGCTGAGATTGAGAGTAGTATCTCCCTACAGAGAAAGATGAAGGAGTCCACTACTTGTTGAACAGAAAGTCTGACAGAAGAGAAAACCTGTTGTCGGCAGCAATCACAATAGCGAACATTTGTGAATCATCCAGAAGCACTGCAAAACCCCGCAAAAGTGTTTGTTTAATTTATTATGTAAATTTATGAGTTTTAAAGTTTTGTGTGTAAAATTTTAATTAAAACTGCATTACTTTTATTTTTGCACATGTATAAATATGATACAGAGGTAATTACAACAACTAAAATTAGTGTACTATATACTTTTACAAGATGCGTTACCCATTCACAAAATTACTGCACTTTTTAAAGGTGATATCCCTTCTTAAACTTTAATTTGTGAAGTGTGTACTAGCATTAATATAAGTTTTTCAGCTTTTAAATGTAAATTCGGCATGGAAATTTTGTGTATACTATTTATATTTTTGAAAATATGATATACAAAGGCAGTAAGCAATTCGCAGTGTTTGTCACTAAGACATCTATGATCACGAGATGACTTTGTTTAGTCTTTCTGTGTTGATAAAATGAATTTGTTAATGTACTAGTAAAAAATATCAGACATAACTAAGAGTTGTTTTTCTGTGAAAATTAATTTCTTAACCTCAGAGAAAAGTGCTAGTGTATTCTGTATGGACATATTATGTTATATGTAATTACAGAACATACAGCTAATATACTTTCATGTGATCCCATTCACATTTTTTAAAGATGATACCACTCCAGAGTTTTACCTCACATGACCTGGAGATGATGCCATTCGGTCAGGCTGGTTTGATAATATGAATTTGTTAATGAACTAAAATATATCAAGAGACATAACTACGAGTTGTATTAGTGTAGTTCTGTGAAAATTACACTGCTAACCTGAAAGAAAAATGCTGTGCAGTCATCTTCATCGTACTGCCACAGGCATAACTGCAGGGGGCACGGGCCCCCCATTTGAAACTGGTGCCCCCCCTTTTTAAGTTTATGAAGCTTGTAGTAAAAGCCTAAGCTTAATTTTCATATTATTATTATTATATTATTATCATTATTATTATTATTATTATTATTGATTTTATTATTATTATTATTATTATTATTAATTATTAATTATTTAATTATTCTTATTATTATTATTTATTATTATTATTATTATTATTATTATTATTATTAATAGTTGAAGTTTTATAAATCAAGTAGTCTGGCTGTTGTCTTAGAAACAACTGGATATAGAGAAGTGTGTGAGCATGAGGAGCAGGAAGGATACAAAAACACTCTTATTATCCAGTAATGGACAGACTACAAACTGAAATTGAGTCAAGATTTGATGATGCCAACAAATCCCTTTTCTATTCAATATCATCTCTTGATCCTTCCTCCCCTAAATCTCTACAGTAGGATTAGTTGGAGACAATGGCAGCTAAGTATGATGTTGATCTTGAATTCTTAGATATTGAGCTGCTACAAGCAAAACAATTAGTAAACGTTAACAAGCTGATGAGGTTAAAACTGCCAACCATGTGGATTTGACAGTTTATTTAGTTCCTTTTAAAGATGCATTTCCAGGTTTGTATAAAATGTTAGCTAATCATTGCTCTTGTACTTCCACCAACATCTGCATCTTGTGAGCAAAGCTTCTCTTCACTAAGACACTTAAAGAACTACCTCAGAAATTCTGTATGTGATCATATATTGTCCAGTGTATTGGTAACTGGAATTCACCAGGGTAGGGCAAAGACTATCAATATGGAAAAGTTTGTTGATATTTTTGCTAGGAAACATAATAACAGAATGATGAAGGATACAATGTATTCAATTAATACATCTGCATCATTGTTATTAATAGTATTAAATTATTAGGTTCAATAATCAAGTAACCAATTGTAATGGAATCTTATTATATACTTTAACTTAAGTCATTGATTGTAACAATAAAATGTCTTAATTTTTTTTATCTCACTGTTTAAACATATCATAGATATATATGATATGATTAATTCCGATGTATTTTTTTCTTTTTTACAATAAGCCGGTGTTAATTTTGATTCTATTAATTATATTTTGTTCACATACCAAATGGTTTTATTTCATTGCCAAACCATTACATATAATATCTAATTTGGATTTACAAGTATGGTCAGAGGTTCATAAGTTATATTGAAAAAATATTTGAGCAAGTATGAGTTATATGAAAACATGAGTCACAAATTGATGGGCTTAAATATTTTAAAACAACCTTAATATCTTTCCATATGACTTAAAAAAAAAAAAAGAATGAGTATTATAATTTGTAAATGCCCAGGGGCCCCCAATATTCAACTGTGCCCGCAGGTGGCCCCCCATTATTAAACTCGTAGTTACGCCTATGCATACTGCGCAGCTAATAAATAATCTTCAAATCAACATTCATCACTGGTGAGTACCCACACTTACTGTTTTTTTTTTTTTTATTTACAGTCCAATACATTTTTAATGAGAAAAGTATGTACAGAACAGTAATACTCCGAACTTACTTGAGATTAGGTTCCAGATCCCCTCTCATAAGGAGAAGTTTCGCATAAGTTTGGCACGGTCTGTAAAAATGCCAATAAATGCCTGCTTCTAGAGTTTGAACACTAAATACGACCATAAACCATGCTCCCTAAGTATTAAGCTAATTTTTAAATGAAATTAAAGTTACTGTAATTTGATTTAAAAGTTAGATTAACACATTACCCTTAAAAAAGAAATAACTAGTTGGCGTAAAAATAGTTACAGTAACTACTACGTACATATACTATATCCATTTTCATATGTATACTAATGTTACCCCTAATTCATGGGATACCATTTTCTTTTTCCCTCAGAGTAAAAGAAGTTTTCTTTGCGTCACTAAGACAATTTCATAAGTCTGTTATAACGAAGGTACGCAATTCAATAAAATAAAGAAAACACGTATGTACATACATAATGTTTGCAGAGGGTGAAGGTAAAATTCAATCAATTTAAAATCATGTACCAGTGTGAGGGCTAACTATGAGAGAGAGAGAGAGAGAGGATTGGAGGTGAGAGAGAAGAGAGAGAGAGAGAGAGAGAGAGAGAGAGAGAGAGAGAAATACCTACCTCATGTGAGGTAAAGCTCTGGAGGAGTATCATCTTTTTAAGCGCGAATGGGATCACATCTTCTGAAAGTACATCAACTGTATGTGCTGTAATTACTTAACATAGTACATGCAGATTGTACCAGCACATTTCTCCGAGGGTAAGATAGTAATTTTCACATTACGACAACTCTGTTATGTCTCTTGATATGTTTTACTAGTTGATCATGAAGGTGACAAACACTGTGAATTGCGTACTGCCTTTGTATATATTTTTTAAAATATGAATAGCATACACAGAATCTCCATACTGATTTTACACTTAAAGGCATGAAAACTTATACTAATTGTAGTATACTAGTACTTACTTCAGAAATTAAACTTTTTCTGAAGAAATATCATCTTCGAAAAGTGCAGTAACTTGTGAATGGGTATTGCATCTTGTAAAAGTACATATATGCACTGACTGTAGATGATGTAATTACCTTTTTATCGTATTTACCTATGCATGTACAAAAAATAAAAATAATAAATTTTAATAAAGAGTTCATACAGAAAAGCTATAAAAATGATATTGTTAGTATACAATAAAGTTTTGTACATACTTACCTGGCAGATATATACTTAGCTTAGGTCTCTGACGTCACGACAGAAAATTCAAAACTCGCGGCACACGCTACAGGTAGGTCAGGTGATCTACCTTACCCGCCGCTGGGTGGCGGGTGTAAGAACCAGTCCCCCTTTCTTGTCAGATTATTTTCTTCCACCTGTCTCCTGAGGGGAGGCTGGGCGGGCCATCAATCGTATATATCTGCCAGGTAAGTATGTACAAAACTTTATTGTATACTAACAATATCATTTTTGTACATGAACTTCCCTGCCAGATATATACTTAGCTGATTGACACCCTTGGTGGAGGGAAAGAGACACATACTCACCTAGAAAGTGGGGACAACACATGTTAAAGGAATAAAAATAAACCCTTGGTTCTTACCTGAATTAGGCAGAAGACTTCATAGTTACTGTCTATTAGTCTGCGTTGCCTAAAGAGTCTCGGCGAGGGCGTGACCTATAGCTGAAGAACTCTGGGTCTACCAATGGGAACTGAGTCCACTTACTTGGCAGAATCCAAACAGGGTCTGGTCAATGGGGATCAACCTGCTTACATGCCAGAGCCTATCACTACCAACCGCAAGGAGCCTCAAGCACAACCGATCATCTAACCAATTACTAATATTAGTATACGAAAGAAGGAGCTGCTCCTGCAACCTCCTTCGTACAACCAAAAACTCCAATTAAAAACTAACAGGGAAAAGGATTAAAAAGGATGTGTTTCAGCTCCCCTGCCCCAAGCAACTGAATCCGACCGCTACGTAAGGGCCTAGCCCAAAACACTTTTCATACTATCGATACGTCTTTTAGGTAGTGATTGGAGAAGACTGATTCACACCTCCAAAAAGTGGCCTTCATGAGGTTTTGTAAAGACATATTCTTCTCGAAAGCCAAAGACGTCGCGATGGCCCTCACTTCGTGCGCCTTGACTTTCAGAAGACTAAACTGTTGCTGACTGCACGATGTGTGGGCTTCTCTAATAACATTCCTGAAAAGAGTGAGGGGGAATTTTTTGATATAGGGCTTACTGGGGTCCCTTACAGAGCACCAGAGATTGCTCTCATTAGCAGCAAGTCTTCTCTTCCTTTGAAGATAAAATTTCAGGCTTCTCACCGGGCAAAGAGATCTCTCTTCTGTCCCAACTAAGGAGGACAAGCTTTTAATTTCGAAGCTTCCTGGGCCATGGTGAAGAAGGGTTTTCATTCTTGGCTAGGAAAAGCCGGAAGAAAAGAGCAAAACGCGGATCCTCCTTGAAAACCTACCTCACCTTCTAGAGCCTGCAGCTCGCTGACTCTCTTCGCTGAAGCTAACGCACAGAGAAAAAGTGTCTTCATCGAAAGGTCTCTGAACGAAGCTGTATGGGGAGGTTCGAATCTTGAGGACCTCAGAAAGAGCAGCACGACGTCTAGATTCCAGCTAGGAACTAAGTAGGAGGTTCTTTTAACCGTCTCAAATGATCTGATTAAGTCATGGAGGTCCTTGTCTTAGGATATGTTTAATCCTCTATGACGAAAAATTGAGGAAAGCATGCTCCTGTAGCCCTTGATGGTGGAGACTACTAACCCGCATTTTTCCCTCAGGAAGATAAGGAAATCTGCTATCTGAGTCACAGAGGTACTGGAGGAGGAAACTTTATGAGTCCTGCACCAACGTTGAAAAACGTCCCACTTCGACTGGTAGACTCTAGATGTGGAAGGTCTACGTGCATTGGCAATAGCCCTTGCAGACTTTGCCGAAAAGCCCTTAGCTCTGACGAGACTCTTGATAGTCTGAATCCAGTCAGACTGAGAGCGGGGAGGTTTTTGTGAAACCTGTCGAAGTGGGGCTGTTTGAGCAGATCGACTCTTAGTGGTAGGGATCTTGGAACATCCACCAGCCATTCCAGTACCTCTGTGAACCGGTCCTGGGCGGGCCAGAACGGAGCTATCAGTCATCCTTGCTCCCTCTGAAGCTGCGAACTTCCTTAGCGTTTCCCCTAGAATCTTGAAAGGCGGGAACGCGTAAAGATCCAGGTTTTTCCAATCCATCAGGAATGCATCTATTGCCACTGCTCTTGGATCCGCAATAGGGGAGCAGTATAGATCTATCCTCGCATTCCTGGAGGTCGCAAATAGATCGAGATGGGGCCTGCCCCGCGTCCTCCACAGCTCCTGGCATACGTCCGAGTGCAGAGTCCACTCTGAGGGAAGGACTTGATTCCTTCTGCTTAGCAGATCCGCTCTGACATTTCTTTCTCCCTGTACGAACCTGGTGAGAAGACTTATCTTCCTTTCCTCCGACCACAGGAGGAGCGATCTCGCTGTTTCGTACAGGGAGAAAGAGTGAGTCCCCCCTGTTTCCGAATGTAAGCCAGGGCTGTGGTGTTGTCCGAGTTGATCTGAACTGACTTTCCCTTTACGAGGGATTCGAAGGTTTTGAGAGCGAACCAAATCGCTGTTAGCTCTTTCTTGTTGATGTGCCAGGACACCTGATCCCCCATCCAGGTGCCTGACACTTCTCTCGACCCGAGAGTAACTCCCCAACCTATGTCCGATGCGTCCGCATATAACACTAGGCTGGGGTTCCGAACCTGCAAGGAAAGGCCTTCCTTGAACAGGAGAGGGTCTAGCCACCAACGTAGATCCTCCTTTATCTCTTGCGAGATCTTGAACGCAAAGTCTAGACCTTGAGATCTTCAGTTCCAGTTCCTCGTCAGGAAGAACTGTAGGGGTCTGAGGTGCAACCTCCCTAGAGAAACGAATTGCTCCAGTGAGGAGAGTCCCCCCAACAGACTCATCCACTCCCTCGCTGTGCATACATCTTTCTCTAGAAAGATTGCTACCTTCTCCGAACCTCGGTTATCCTCTCTGGGGAAAGGAATACGCCCGAAAAACCTGAGAAAGCCATCAGGAATCCCCAGATAGATACGCTCTTGACTGGGGATTAGCTGTGACTTCTCGAAATTCACTAGCAAACCCAGAGAAGCTGTAGATTCGTCGTTAATCGTAAGTCCTCCAGACATTTCTCCTTGGACTTGGCCCTGATTAGCCAATCGTCCAAGTAGAGGGAAATCCTCACTCCCTCGAGATGAAGCCACTGAGCAACGTTCTTCATCAGCCCAGTGAAGACTTGGGGGGGCTGTGGAAAGGCCGAAGCATAGGGCCCTGAACTGAAAAACGTTCCCTCCCCACATGAATCTTAGAAATTTGCGTGAAGAAGGATGGATCGGCACATGGAAGTAAGCGTCCTGAAGGTCCAGTGACACCATCCAGTCCCCGGGACGAAGAGTGCTAAGACTGATGAAGTCGTCTCCATAGCGAACTTCCTCTCTTCACAAAGACGTTCAGGGCGCTTACGTCCAGAACCGGCCTCCATCCTCCTGAGTTCTTGGGAACTAAGAACAGACGGTTGTAGAAACCCGCGGAAAGAGGGTCCTGTACCATCTCTATTGCCTCTTTCTCCAACATCAGCTCTACTGCTAGAGCGAGGGCTTGATTCATTAGAGGGTCTTTGTATTTGGCCACCAGTTCCCTTGGAGTGGTGGTCAAAGGTGGTCTCGAGATAAAGGGAATGAGGTATCCCCTCTTGATGATAGCGAGGGACCAGTTGTACGCCCCCTTCCGTGCCCAGACATCCGCAAAGTTCAGAAGTCTGGCACCCACAGTTGTCTGGAGGACAGGCGAGCTACTTCTTGGCCCTAATAGACCGAGAGAAGGTCTTTCCTCTTCTGGGTGGTCTCGAACCTCTGGAGGAAGAAGAGCGGGACGAAGGACCTCCTCGAAAGGGCTCTTGCCTAGTCTTATTTTCCTTCTTCGTTTTCTGTTGGAACGAAGGTTTCGGGATTCTAGCTGAGCGAGCCAGCATATCCTGCGTCACTTTTGCTGACAACGAGCTGGAGATGTCATTAATTATCTTCTTCGGGAAGAGTTGCGGAGAAAGTTGGGAATACAACAAGGAAGCTCTCGGTGCATGAGAGACAGCCTTGGTAAGAAAGGGGCAGAAAATGGCCCTCTTCTTTACTACTCCTGCGCCAAAAAGGGAAGCAATCTCCCCGGATCCGTCTCTCACTGCCTTGTCCATACAAGACAGCACTGCGTGAAGGTCTTCAGGTGAAAGAGTGTCTTGATCTTGAGTCCTCTTACCCATGACTCCAAGGGTCCAGTCAAGAAAGTTAAAAACCTCTAAGACTCGGAACATTCCCTTCAGAAGGTGATCCAACTCGCTCATACCCCACGTCGTCTTCGCAGAATTAAGCGCCGAGCGACGTGCGGAATCAACCAACGAAGAGAAGTCCGAGTCTGCTGAAGAGGGAAGAGTCAGACCCAAGGGCTCTCCTGACTCGTACCAGAACCCCATCTTACCCATAAGTTTGGACGGGGGAAAAGAAAATACGGTCTTGCCTTTCTCTTCCTTCGAAAGCAACCAGTCGTCAAAATTCTTAAGAGCCTTCTTCATCGACACTGTCGGTTTCATCTTAACGACTGAAGACTTCTTAGACGTATTGGTCGTTGAAAATAAGGACGGAGGTGACGGAGGAGCAACGGCCGAAAGAGACTCCCCAAAATCTTGCAAGAGGAGGTCGGTCAGTCTCTTATATGAAGAAACTGAAGCATCCTTGGGCAAATCTTCCTCAGAATCCCCAAGGTATTCTTCAGAAGAATGATGTTTAGAAGCTCTACTACCAGGAGGAGAGCTATTCCTTGGAGAGCGCCTGTTCGGAGAGCGCCTACTAGGCGAGCGCCTACTGGGAGAATGTCCACTGGGAGAGCGCTAGGAGAAGCCTACCAGGAGAGCGCCTACCTGGAGAGCGCCTACTTGGGGAGCGCCTACTAGGGGAGCGCCTGCTAGGAGAGCGCCTACTAGTGGAAGCTCGCCTGTCGGAAACAAAGTCTAATTCCACAGAAGAGCGCCTGGACAAGGGAGAGCGCCTATCAGGCTCTCTGCGCCTGCTAGGCTCTTGGTGCCTATCAGACTCCAAACCCCTACCAGGCTCTTGACGCCTGCCACGGGGAGAGAAAACATCCACAGAGGAGTCCCTGTCCGAAGCACTGCGCTTACAAGGCTCTGAGCGCCTATCCAATCGGGAGTGAACCAACGGAGATGAATGCTTCCACTGGCGCCTACAAGGCTCTTGGCGTCTACTAGGCTCTTGGCGCCTACTAGGCTCCGAGCGTCCGTCAAAAGGAGAGCGGCAACCAGGCGAAGAACTCTTCCTTCGCTCCTGACGATAACGAGGCTCTTGACGTCTGTCAAGCTCTTGACGCCTAGCTGAAGAGGAGCGGAAATCCTGAGGAGAGAGCCTGTCCGGCTCCTTACGCCTGACATGCTCAAAACTCTTGCTGGGAATAGAGGAGAGCCTGCTCGGATATTGATCCCGAACTTCAGTCTGCCCTTCTGACTTCCTGCTACGAGGCTCAAAAACTTCTCTAGCCGGAGGAGAGCTAGCAGAAGGGACGTTCTTAGACTTCTTCACCGGAAGCGAGGCGTCCTTCTGACGAGGAGAACTCCCGGCAATAGAATCAGCTAAAGCCGCAATCTGCGCTTGCAGACCCGCCAGGATGCGCGCAGGAGATCTCTTAAATTCCTCTACAGGAGACGAAGTCCGAGACCAAACAGTAGAAGCGTAAACAGAAGAATTCTTGGCTCTCTTGCGTTCCACTTCTGGCTCTTCCGCGAAGGATTCGGGGCTGGAAGGAAGGGCGCAAGGAGCTTTCCAGGGCCTCTTGAGAGGGCGAGACGACTCCGAGGCGCTCCATCTACGCTTAGGAGAAGGCGACGAAGATGACGAGAAGCACTGGCGCAATAACTCCTTCTTGGTTCGATCCAAGGCAGCCTGGGAACGAGCAACAGGATCTGCCGAGGGGAGACGCCTGACCGGTGGGGGTTCTCCCTAACCTTCCTGCGGCTTTCGACTTTCCTCCACTCCACTGGGTTCTGGGAGTCTGGAAGAGGTCTAGGCCTGGAAGCGTTAGTGAGCCGGTCAGACGCACCCTCCACTTCACTAGGGGCACTGCACTGATCACTTGCACTATCACTCTTACCTTGTCGAGAGCGAGCGAGGCTCTCCTTACTCCTGATCGAGGCTCTCCGAAAACGAATCTTCAGGTTCAAAGCTGGGCGCAGGGGCTGAAACTGGAGAAGGAACTTACTTCTACTACAGGGTTCTCAGCGTCAATCTCACTCACCCTCGATCTACTAGAGCTCCTTGAAGAAGCCTTGCGCGCCCTATCCTTCTCTAACTTTCTCACATAAGAAGAAAGAGCCTTCCAACCATCCTCATCCAAATTCTTACACTCTTTGCAAGGGTTAATAAAAGAGCATTCATTCCCTCTACAAGACGTACATACAGAGTGAGGATCTAATGCAGCTTTAGGAAGTCTAACTTTACATTCCTTCACTGAACAAACCCTAAATAAACTAGGTTTCTTAACTTCAGAATCATCCATGATTATTAATTCTAAGAAAAAGCCAAAAGAAAAATCCAAATAACAATCCAAAAAGCGTATGCCAAGCCAACAAACAAAGGGTACTTCACCAAAATCCAATTCGTCGGCAACGAGAAAGAATTTAACTATCGTAAGGACTGAACAACAGGTGTTGTCCAGCCGGCGACAGAAAATAATCTGACAAGAAAGGGGGACTGGTTCTTACACCCGCCACCTAGCGGCGGGTAAGGTAGATCACCTGACCTACCTGTAGCGTGTGCCGCGAGTTTTGAATTTTCTGTCGTGACGTCAGAGACCTAAGCTAAGTATATATCTGGCAGGGAAGTTCATGTACAAAACTTAAAAATTTACGTAATAAATTAAACATAAACACTTTTGCAGGGTTTTGCAGTGTTGCTGGAGGATTCCCAAAATTTCGCACTATTGTGAAAAACTCGCATATGATAATTAGTTAGGTTCCAATGAAAAGTTCGCGCTATTGTGAATTCGCGCAACTCGAATCGTGGAGGAAAATCTCACGGAGCTTTGGTCAACAAGGTTAGAAGATCGGGAAACCATTCTGCATGTGGCCAAAGGGAGCCACTAGGGTCAACCTGAGGTTCTGGGAGATCATCACTGTTGATCACTTGACAGATTAGGCAAAAAGGGGGCAAGATGTGTTTCCAGGTTTTCTGCTGAACCTAGTTGCAAAAAGGACTACTGTCAGCCTTCTCCACAGATACAATAGCCTTTCCACTATCTCCTGATGAAGTGACCATTCCTTCCCCAGTACACCTGAACCCAATGGCTCAGCTTGATTGTCAGCTGTTCCTCTTTCCTGGGATGTATCTGGCCAAGAGGTCTACTGAATGGGAGACCACCCATTGGTGTAACTGTACAGTCAACTCATGAGTAGCCAACCCTCTTTTGGCTTCACCCTTATACGTCTAAGTAAGCAAACATCATTACAAATTTTAAAAAATGGCATAAGAAATAACAAGTGATGAGTATTTTACTTTAAACGATGTAAGTTTCATATTGTTCACTTACCTTTAATTCTAGTCCTTCTTCTTATGTGATTCAGCCCAGTCTTTAACCTTCTCCCATAGCTTGCTTGGTTCATCAACTCTTGGAACTTCATAATTTTGTGTGATGTAGATTCCCGCATACACACCGGCTCCAAACGTTAGCTGTTGGGACATAAAGAGCAGGTGTAGCTATTTATTTGAATGAAAATGCAATCAAATGTTATATTGTACTAGGAACCACAGCATAGCATGAAACAAAATACCTGGGGTGCTGAACTTCCTATATACGAGTATTTGTTGCTTTTTGGGACTTTTTTAACTTCAGTTACTTTTATTTTTGAACATTAATAATGCATTTGTTACATTATTTGTTAAATTACATCAGCCAGTAACTTTAATAATGAAATACTGTATTTTACCACACAAGAAAAGAATTGACCAAAGAATGCACCCATCCTGGAATTTGGGAAAGGATACTGATGACTACAGTTCCACAGGCGTCTCATTTGACAAAATCTTGATGCATTCTAAAAAACAAACCCCAAATCAATAGAACATTAAACAAAAAGCCAGGGATTCACTTTTAATGTTAATGTTCACACGCTTTCTGTATAGTACATATTATACAATGGGGAAAAGTCTTGGCAATGATACACACAAAACATCTCAGAGCAATGGAAAAATTTTAAAAAGGGAATAATCGTATGAACTGCAAAATGACTTGTGAACACCACTCCGTCAAAGTTGGTCAAGTCATGCAGGTATCATGGGGTTTCAAAATAATACTGAATTTAGAAAACCAACTGGGCATCTTTTCAAAGTAAACATGCACGCTTTAGTGTTTCAGATCCTTTCACTAAAATATAAAAACTCCATCTTATACAGATGACTAAATGAATCTCATTTTATTTCAGATTCATAAAAAGGCCATGTTTTTTTTTACTGAGTGAGTATGTCACCAGTAGATATTTTCTTTACTGAGTATGTCACCATAGTGGATTTTTTTCTTTATAAATAAAGGGTACTTATTGATTAAAGATTTGTGTTACTATGGTGTACATCACTGGAAATTGTCAAGCTATTGTGTTAATATTCTAATCATGAGACAAAGAATTACAATAATGCATGATGTAACTGTAAGGGGATAGTGTGTGGTGCACTGTAGGCAAAATATAAGGTTCTTTGCAGTTTCCCTTTGGCCCCTAGCTGCAACTTCTTGCATCCCTTTTACTGTATCTCCATTCATACTCACTTTCTTCCACCTTTGCCACCCTCTCCTAACAATTGTTTCATAGTTCTACTGCCAGATTTTCATCCTGTTACACCTTAAAAACCTTTCCACTCTCAATTTCCCTTTCAGCGCTGAGTGACCTCCTAGGTTCCAGTGCTTGGCTTTGACCTAAATTTTATACAGTATTACATTCCAATATAGTTAAGTTTTTAAAATAATGACCTGAATAAATTTTTAAAAATAAATTTAAAATCTATACATATAAGTACGTATAAAGCAAATTAAATAAATGAACAAATATTAATCCTTATTATCAAGCTGGCAAACTAACTCAACAATTTTTGTGGAATATGGTACTTTAAAAAAAAAAAAAGGACAGAAAATTCATGTAAATTGGAAGACGATACTTTTACAAAAAGGACAGAAAATTCATGAAAGTTTTAGTGATGGCTGAAATATCGAAGGGAGTGGAGGAGAGAAAATAAAAACAGAATATCTAAAGAACAATGAAGTCTTAAGATGGAACAAAATTATATTGTACCTTGTAAATATATATAACATGCTTAACAAATATAAAAAAGCTCAATTTATTTGCAACATTTAACATGTAGCTTATTCATAAACCTTTATTCAGATGACTTGGTAAAACAACCAACTAATAAAATTCTGTGACCTCAATCAAATGGTCTAGTGGACTGCCAAACCTACTGTCCTGGTTGCATCTCGAGGTATGAGATTCTCTTATCACTGAACAAGTAGCAGAGATAAGAGGAGAAATTCTCTAAGCACTGTCTTCCAGTCTCCTAATTTATAATTCTGGACTTGAGAAATGAAATATCAGACATTCTCCTCCTTCACTGAGATTAACAGGATGGTGTGGGCAGTTTTGGGGAGTGTAAGGCTTGTGAGAGTAGATCACAGTTGGCATCTCACTCTGTAATACTACATTATTTTTTGTTTTCCAACCATTGTATCGAATTACAGCCAAATCTTATTTTTTATATATATTTGTCATTTAACATGACAATACCAACCCAAAAGCATCATAATTACATTTGAACTAAAAAATTTAGTTTCATTCCAAGTAAACTTTTTCTGATAAAACTAAAAGGAATTTTTTTATATGGTCTTATGTAACTTGCTTTTTTTGTGTTTGGGTCAAATCTTGTAATGCAATTTTCGACCTGTTGCCTTCATCCAATGGACTAGAAATTTTGCACGGTTACTCAATCCTCGCAACAATACAACCTTACATGATCGGTACGTCAGAAGTGACCTCTAGTGGCCCTACAGTGACCTCTCCCAGTATCTCAGGAATTGTATGAAGGGATATACTCTTCAGGTTTTTATACCTTCTTTCATTCGGTAGAATAAGTTAACAACTTTACAGATTCTTCAAACCTTCTTTGGCTCAACAGGACATAAAAGATCACGTTCAATTTTGTTAGCTAAAATCATAAATCAGTTACAATTTGTTGTATGAAATAAAAAATTAAACGCTTTTATTAAAATGCAATGAAAAGTAAAAAATTTTTTAAGGCACCAGGATTTTCTTACAATTAATCAAGTCTACAAAAGTAAAAGCGTGGATGCCACACTTGGAAGGAAATACTACAAGAATTTTTTTTTTTTTTTTTTTAATTTCTTGTAGCATTTCCTTCCAAGTTTGGCACCCACGCTTTTATTTTTGTAGACTTGATTAATTGTAAGAAAATCCAGGTGCCTCAAAAAATTTGTTGAAACTTCAAAAAGAGAGATTGTACTTTGCTGCAAGTCGCAATGTATCTTTTATGTAAGTGGAAATGCTTATTGTATGAAAGGAATAGTATAGTATGTTTTGTTACATTTGTATTTGGTTAGGAAAAAGGGGGGGGGGGGGGCTGGTATGCATCCCCCGCGAATAGTGGGGGACCACTGTATGTGTAACAGCTCTTAATTACCAGCTGTCGGTTTGTTTTGCTGTTTGGGTAGTGGGCTGAATGTTTTGGTGGTGGACAATGATGGTCAGTCAGGCAGTATAGTCACAGTCGAATTGTGTAAGCTCAAATCAAGTGGTCATATGGATAAGATCTAGTCCAGCGATCTCCAAGAAGTTATCAGGATCTCCGTATCGTAATCACTTACCAAGTATTCCTATATTAAAGTTCATTTAGGGAAATTCCTTTTTGGGATATGAACGTGTGATAGGGAAGTGTTTCCTATAATGTTCTTTGGATGAAAATAGTGAAAGGGAGACCGTGCTAACACCAGATCTCAAACCATCTAAGCTAGGAATAACTAATCCATCATTCACAATTACAGTAGATGTCACTTAAAATAAATATAGTAATCTGGGTATCATATTTTACAACTTAGGCTACAATTTGGTTCTTCATGTTTCAACTCACTATGGGCTATACATACTACTACAATCCCTTGCTCTACTTCTTACTAAGAGAGTAGTAATAAAATGGTGCCGTGACCAGGATTACTATGATTAATTATTACATCAGTAATTTATGCAGTTTGTGTGTGAAATTTCGAGGATACAACATTGTGATGTTTGGTGATAAATGCAAGACGTGACTGGCTGATGGTGGCGGCCATATTTAAATAGACATGCGCTAGCCTAGCTGAAATGAACAAACCACATATATATATAGATATATATATATTATATATATATATATATAGATCCTATATAATATATATATATATATATATATAACCAGAAGTGATATACAATTGGTTGTTTTAAAGAGGTATAGCCAAATACATACGTATATACATTTGCCAGTGTGTTATATATATCTTTGTATTGGCTGACAGTTTGTATAATTTGGAGTAGGTAAAAAATAGTTCATGATGTCTGACATAGAGGAAGTAAAGAGGAGACAAGCGGGTTTAAGTCTGTGATAACTAGTTGGACAAAGAAAATTGAAGCCACAATTGGAGGAGATATCAATAGTATTTCTTCATTGAGAGACTCCTTGATGGAGTATTTGCAGAAGGTCCAGCAATTGGAGTGTTATATTGGATCTAACGGATCCCACAGGACAGCCTGATGAATCATGATTCCAGCAGAATACTAGCCTAAAGGTAGGTACTGAAATTCATACACTAAATTCCTCTATTAAGAGTCTTCTAATTGTATGAAGTAAACATAGTTCACTGAATTGCCTGTCAAAGCTAGTGTAAAATATATAGCCAAAACACATACATAAAAACATGACCAGAGGCACATGCGTCCCAAGTTAAAACCTTGACTAGCAGTAATCTTGAAAAACAGCAGCCATTTTGGAATTTTGAGTGGACACTGTAAATTTCAAAATAAAAAAAGTGGCGAATGTCGATGGAGAAGATATACATGTAGCAAATGTCATGTTTGTATCATTGACTAAGTATTTTTGGGAAAAATTTATTCTATCTGCTGCACTAGAAATCTTTCATTCATAACAATGACCCATGGAAGATTTGCAAATCAAAATTCTGTGGGAAAAATAAACACATGTACTATTATGAAGTTTCAATATCGAAGTTCACCATAAATAATATAATCTAAAACAAACCGGTGCAAATAGAGAACATCAAATGTGAAGCAACAGAATTTTTGACTAAGAATCATATTAACAGTAAATATATACTAAGAAATCTTTTCTCAATTATACAAAGTGCAAAGTAAAGGTGGCCCATCTAAAAAGAGACTTTCAATTATGTAATTATTGGCAACAGTTGTGGACCGAAAATTCGTACCAAACTTTACACAGAGATTTTCGATATCTCATCCCCCATTCTAAAACCTGAAATATTTTGTGAACAGTGATCATTTGCAAAAGTTAAACAGTCCAGCTATATATCTGAATATCGATGATTTAAATAAAGGTTGTTTTGCTTGCTGTATCCAATTACAGTATATTGAGAGTTTTATTATTATAGTGCTACTGTATTACAGAATATAAACATTGTCATCGTACTGCATTTTCTTTCTCAAAATCTCGGCTGATTGTGTGCGATTACCTACATTGCCATTGGCTGCTAGTAGAGATATAATTCGGAGATACTTTTTCTTATAAATTAACAAAGCTGCGTTTAAAAAGTGCAAATTTCTTCACTATATATGCAATAAGAATGTGTTTTCGCCAGTTCCGGGCGTCGCTTTCACCTGCCCGCTATTCGTTTTTATTCAGCCTCTGCTGTAACTTGCAGCTTTAATTTACTGGTATTCTTTCTTAAGATCTCCATTGCGAGAAGGATAAATAAGGATGTCATTTATTTTTACTGACGGAAGCTACCTTTGAGAATCGGCAGGGTTTAATAACCTGACAATTTTATTGCCATCCTTAAGATTGTGATGTCGGAAATCGGCTTTCTCTCGATTCGGTTGTTGGCGCCGGAGGATGGAGCATCATCATAAATATTAAGGTTGGAGAGAGAGACTTTGACTGGTACACTAACAGATCTTCAGTTGCAAAAGTCGAATAATAGATGTATTGAGAATAATGACATTTTAAAAGAATTGTTCGTTTACTATATCTAATCATCATGCATGACTTATTACCATATTATGGTATTACATAATAGGAACAGAGCGATCATGCGCCATTTGCATACTGGTTTTTTGCATTTCTTAAAGTAATCAGCTGATTGCATTTTACCTACATCATCATCGTTTTTAGTTGCAGAGTGGCTCTTATTTCAGAGAAGCGTTTCTTTCGTAAATTATCAAAGCTGGGTTTTAAAATAGCAGCTACTTTATTCATAACTGCAGTAGATGAAGTATACATGTGTGATTTAGCCAGTTTCAGACGTTGCTTTTGCCTCTAAAGCATTTTGCAGTCTGCTCATTATTCGCTTCTTCAGACACAGGCAAAACCTGATGCTTAAATTTGGTGGCATACTTTCTTAACATCTTTTCCGTTGCGAGAAGGATGAATACAAACTTTTTATTTTCATTCGTGGAATTACAATGAAAATAAGCAAGTTTCTGACAAGTTGACAACTGTAACGCAACTCCTAATAAACGTGTTAGTTATGGTAACTAACCTCGGTAAACCCCGTAGGGGCGTAGCGCCCGTCAGTGCACGTAGGCATTACTTAAGGTTCATTGCAGCGCCCCATTGGCCCCTAGCTGCAACCACTTTCATTCCCTTTACTGTACCTCCAATCATATTATCTTTCTTCCATCTTGGTGTCCACCATCTCCTAACAATTGTTTCATAGTGCAACTGCGACGTTTTCCTCCTGTTACACCTTTCAAACCTTTTACTCTGTTTTCCTTTCAGCGCTGAATGACCTCATGGGTCCCAGCGCTTGGCCTTTGGCCTAAACTCTATATTCCTAAATCCGATGCTAACCTTGGTCAACAGATGTTTCTCTATTAGGTTGTTATGTCGGTACTACTGTTGTTTATTCAAGTGATTTGCACGCAGTAACAAGTGGTTGTCAATGGAAGAAATAGTATATGAATTCTACACATTCCAGAAGTTTGGTTGTCGTGGTTGGATGATTGATGATTCGCCTTTAACCGACTGAACTTTGACGCCTAAGCCTGTGAGTTTAAAGCTAACTTACATAACCTTTATCGGTGAAATCTACCGAAACTGAGACAAGCATAGGAAGCCTAAACTTGCACAATGCGTAGGAAGCTCAGCCTTGGATCATCTACCAAAAGATTGAAGCCTGCACATGAAGAATATCATCATGCAATCTACAGAAATGGCATCTCACTACACACGATATTATATGTGATGAAATCATGTTTTGGGTCAATATTTTAAGGATCAGATGGTAGATGATACATGGGCATATACGAAAATTACGGGTCTCATTGACGCTGTATATTTTGTAGTTTTACGGAATGTAATGGTTGAAAACGAAATGTGCTTCTGTATCAAGGAGCAAAATTCAATTCTGAAAAATATTAAAAACAGAAATGACTTTCCCCCAAGGTTTCGAATTAGAGATTGTGGACATAATATGTTACTCACAAACACATATATATTATATGTGTGTGATAAAAATTACGTTAAAACACACAATATATATATATATATATATATATATATATATATATATATATATATATATATATATATATATATTGTGTGTGTGTGTCTATGCAGTCATTCATGTGTGAGAAAGGTGGGCAGGTGTGTGTGCATGTACATAAGTAATTTATAATCGCAATATGTGTCTTTCACCCTCTCTCCTTTTCCAAACAAATAACTTCAGTAAAAGAAATTTCCAGTACTACACGATCTTTGAAAAGGAAAATCTCTGAAAAATTCCAAAGCATGATACCCAATGTATGTGTCCATTGCCCATAATATCTGTTATTACAGGGAATATATATTTATAATTAAACTATGGGTCAATATAGCCAAATAGGAAGTTACTTCCCCCATTCGTTGCTCACGTCATTTTAGAAAAGCGGACCGTGACCAAACGAAACGTGGGTTTCACGACGCGTAGAGTGCTCTGACTCGCTCTGCGACGATTTGCCCATAGAGACGAGACCCCCGTCGGGGGGGGGGGTTGTGCCGCAGGCACTATTTAAGTTCTTTGCAGCATTCCTTTGACTGCACTTTCTCCATTCATACTCCCTTTCTAGTTCTATCTCGCTATCCACTATCTCCTTACAACTGTTTCATGGTGCAACCGCGAGGTTTTCCTCCCGTGTCATCTTTCAAACCCTTCTGCTCTTCATTCCCTTTTCAGCCCTGAATGGCCTCATGGGTCACAGCGCTTGGCCTTTGGCCTAAATTCTATATTCCACAAAGGCTGGACAGCCAAATGACATGAGTGTTTGAAGCCCATAAAGGAGGGACAGCCCAATGACAGAGTACAGGGATATATCAACACGATTTTTTTTACGTAACACGTATACATACATGCAAAAACCATGGAGGAAACACTAAATAATAAACAAAAGGTAGATATCACGATTATTTTTGAAGGAACAGGGACAGAGAAATGTAGCCAGGCAATGACATGTAGCATTAGATCCAGCATTGCATTAACCAAAAACCACAGAAAGAATTATTCATCTGAAAATACCAAGACCCAATTTCATTGAGGCATTTGGCTTGCTTACTAAATAATAGCACACGACAAGCATGACAGCTTGAATGAAGCCACTGATACTAGCCATGCTGCTTGTAATTGCGACACGAGATGAAAGAAAACGCCGGGCGATACGACACTAGGCAGGCTGCTCTTAAATCATGACAAGCAATCGACAAAACTCCTTCACTTTCATAACTCCTAAGAGTTGGAACCAGTCTCTTCAGGCTTTCCAAAGCATCGTCCACACGACCCCTTCCATGCCTCGTATGTCTTGGCTTCTACGGAGGAAAGGCACTCGTGGTAATCGGTCGGAAAATATGGAGCGGTAATCTCTGTTTTACATATCGTCAGCAGATAGAGTCTGTGTCGTTTTCACATGCTACAATAAAATCATTTTGCTAAAAAAAAAAGCAAGTGCTATAATAAAATAATTTTGCTAAAAACAATCAAGAACACATATCGAAAGTAACTGGCAACACAATGCAAACTAAAGATAGCTACTTAAAAAAAATTGCTAAAAGAAACTAAAGGAACATCAAGAAAACTTAGCAACATTTCAAAGGCGTTTAGTGCGAAGTAGCGTCTACACGTTATATATTACTGCACCGTATTGGCAAATTAACAAAATCTTAACACTGTCATGAAATAATCCTCATTTCTTCTTGTAATTCAGCCAGAACAAAGAACTATTTCCAACTCGAAACAAGGTAGAAGAAATATACGAAGTCAAAGATGTGGCCACCAGCACACGAGAACACAAACTGAGGTGGAGCTACTACAACGGACCAAGGATCAGACAAAACAGGAACTCGCAAACACAATACGTAGCCATGATTAAAGATGAATAAAGTAGACCCGAAACATATACACACTGACTATGGAAGGTAGGCATTTGAAAGGTAAATAACAAAATTTGTAGACAATTGCTACGGGGTCATCGGGGAAGAAATAAGAGATGTCAAGAGTCCAAAAATACAGAGAATGCTCCTAGTTCCAACGTTGCCACAGCCTCCCTCTCTGTCTCTAATCGAGTTCCTTGCCCCAGATAGCAAGACACCAGTCCCAAAATGTATTCACACACACGCACGCACGTGTCCAACTCTGGGAAGATATCTTGGGAAGTTTCCTTTCTGCGAAGCTTAGTACAGTGAAAACATACCGAACGACGCAGGTGAATATGCAATCTAGATTTAAATACAATGGATAATATTAGAAATGTGATCCATAATCTAATATCAATGTATATCTGTTGACTAAAACAGCTGCTTACCAGTAACAATGAGAAAATGGCGTCCTTGGCTGAAATCGCCAGGAGATGGAGGGGGGGGGGGGGTTAAATGCCACGAGTTCTTGAACGAACGAGTGAGAGAGAGAAAAAAATCCGTGATTCACTACAATTATTGTGTAAGAACCACTGCGAAAACTACAAGAAACAACAATGTAATCTCTGGAAAATTTATGACAAGAACAAACATATATCAACACGTATATCTATTTACAGCATAAACTAATGCTAAAGTTTATTTAAATGTAAATATCTGATTTATGCAGCTGTGCATTAAAACTATTGATATGGTATTCTACACACACCCACACAATATAAATATATATAATATATATATATATATATATATATATATATATATATATATAAATGAACTAACCGATGAAAGTATTTCGGAAAAACCCACAATCGAAATCATGCACTGAAACACACGTAAATAGTCGTCAGTAGAGCAGTAGAGATTAACAAATTGCTATTTATAGTTTTTCTGTGAAACGTAGTACCAAACGGAAGTGCGCAATATCATGTCAGATATTTCAGAGCGCTTAATTATTAGTATTTCTGATTCATTTATACAACACACTGCCATTCGTGAATGCCACTACTTCCGTGAAGGATGTCATGCTTTTGTAAGCTTTTCAGCTTTTGAGCTCCATTACACAAAACGATATTCGTTATTTATATGTAGCCTACAGCTGGTCAAGGTTGGCCTTTTTATTTTCAGCAAGTGATTAGCTCTTGAGAAAGACAGAGGTGTCAAGTCTCAGATTTAGAGAACCTTTTATAGTCTTCTATCGAATGATCCGTTTTTCTTATATCGGACTTTAGAACGGTTGACAATGTACATTAATTCAAGAACACTGCTGAAAAAATCAATATTGTCCTCGATGCACATTTCCCCCCTGCCAATGCAGTTGATCACAGGTTTATTTTATTTGTCTCTTTATCTATCAGTTCGAATACTTGAAAACTACTGGTCAGATTTTTAAAGAGTTCTCGTTTTAAGAATCACAATATTCCCTGCAATAAATGATTAGGCTTGAAGTGTAATAATAATAGTTATAATACATATAATAATAAGGACCAAAGGCAGAGGGAGACGTCCATAATAACATTTCTTTATTTGCAACTGCTGACGTTTCAAGTCACCATGAAGTACGAAACCAGAGTGACATAAACAAAGAATTCCAGGCCGGGGTAAACTCACGTCAGGTAAGAGTTGTTGCGGTAGTTTGGTTATTCAATCTTGGTACTAGTAGTTTAATGAAAAAGTGATTCAAAGATAGGAAGCGAAGAATTGGGGACTTTGAAAAGTATTTTCATATTTTTCTGATCAATTTCTGTTTTACATCCTTTGGCGTGTTCTCGAATATTTGAAAACTCTGGATTCGATAGTGTGACTCCAGTTCTATAACTGAACCCCCTATGCCAATCAATTCGTACTTTCAGTAGGCGGTGTGAGGCACCCACGTATCTCCCCTGACTACATCGGGGGTAGAAAATAAATAGACGATGCTTGATGTCATAAGAGGGGTAATTTTGTCTTTGTACTGGAATGTTGATTTAATATTAAGAGGATTAACCAGAATCAATTTACAGTTAATGGTATGTGCATACTGTTAACAGGAATTAGGTTATTCGAAGTGTAGTAAAATGACTTATCAAGAATCATAGGGACACTGGCGAAAAACGGCATAGTAGGATCTGTAGTTATCTGTAATTTGGGTATATTTTTATTATTCAGAAATTTATTTAAACATGTATTAAAAAAAGTCTGGAACGGTTATTTCATTATTGAAACCAGACCAGCTGGAAGTTCCAGTAAAAGCCATGTGGAAGACGGTAACCAATAAGTTTAATTTAAAGTTAAAACAGCAATAACTTTTTTAAAAATTCAAACCTTCGCCGGTAAAAAGTCATTTTCCTAAACACTGTCGAATTAAAACGGTCGTTTTCTCGAGTGACTAAAACGTCTAGAAAGGGTAACTTCTTGTAGTTTTCATGTTCAATAGTAAACCTTATAATTGGATGTGCTGTGTTAGCATACTGGAGAAACATTTCAACCCTTTGTTTGTCTCTAAAAAGTAGCAACGCATCATCTACATATCTACAGTAGAAGAGGGGATGGAAGGCCAGAGGGCAATTGTCCAGCAATTGCTCCTCTAGTGAACACATAAAAATATTGGCAAAGGTCGGGCCGAGTGGAAATCCCACTGCCATTCCTTCTACTTCTATTTTAATTATTCCAGCTTTGATAATGAGACAGATGTCTTGAAACGTCAGCAGTTGCAAATAAAAGATATGTCGTTACTATGGACATCTTCCTCTGCCCTTGGTCCTGTTTGCCTCGGCTGATAGCAGGTGCCTTCCCCCTCAGCTGTAATAACAACAATCAATGAGTTATAGTTTCTTCTTGATTTTGTCAATCAAACGAGAAGAAAGTATCACTCATTGATGTCGCAATACCAGGGAACACCAGAGTAGATGAGAAAGAAAGAGACAAAACTGATATGTATCAAGACCTGAAAATAGAAATAAGAAGAATATGGGATATGCCCGTGGAAATTGTACCCTTAATAATAGGGATTCCAAGATCCCTGACAAGGAACCTGGAAAAACTAGATGCAGAAGTAACTCCAGAACTCATGCAGAAGAGTGTGCTCCTAGAAACAGTGTACATTAAAAGAAAAGTGATGGACTCCAGGAGGGGGATGCAACCCGGAAACCCACACTATAAAAAACACCCAGTCTGTGATAGACAAAATAAAAATAAATAAAAACATTGATTTAAGTTTTATAAATTATTCCTGGATCCAGGATTTAAATATTCATTCGATTATTATGACTGTCACAGAGACATGTACAGAAAAATTAAGCATATCTTAGTTTAACCAGACCACTGAGCTGATTAACAGCTCTCTTAGGGTTGGCCCCAAGGATTAGATATTTTTACGTGGCTAGGAACCAATTGGTTATCTAGCAACAGGACCTACAGCTTATTTTGGGATCTGAACCACATTATATCGAGAAATAAATTTCTAATCACCAGAAATGAATTCCTCTGAATTTTATCGAAACCAGATAAGATCCAGAATATTTTGGTGACTATGGGAATCGACTCACTGACTTTGTGAAATAACGTCAATGACGAAGCACATTTTGCTAACTATGATAATTGCAGAGGTGGAGGTGTGCAATCTCTGATAGGATTGTCACGTTTACAGTGTGGAACTTTCATTGCTTCCTTAAATATTCAACCTGCCTCTTTCAATGTACAATATACATGTTACAGTATTCGAATCTGAATTGTATATTCATGCCAATCTCGTTTTTGTTATGATATATATATATATATATCTATATATATATATATATATATAATATACAGTATATATTCAGCCTACACTTATCAGAGTGCTCCTGATTCACAGACTTACACACACCTTTCTCCTCTAAGATTCCACAAATGGAAGCCGTAGCTAAGTGGGCAAATAAACTGTGACTAACAAAATTAAGCAACAAGAACCGATTTGAAAATGAAAATCAAGAGTCTCAGTCCAAGAAGAAGATGACCATGTTGTTGATTAGCCCATCGTTGGAGACCAAAAAGGACTAACCCTTACCCTGGGTGGCTAATGACCTGAATTCAAGCAGAAGGAAGACAAAGAAAGGAAGAAATAAATGGATGGAATAAGGAGGAAAGGAAACAACTCCAGAACTAAAGCAGATAGCGAGAAATAGATAAGACATAAGTCCACTACCTCCGAAGTCTTAGTCAAATGATAAAAGGACGCTGTTTCTAAAAGGATTCCCTCTCAGATTACAATAAAGATTTACCTGATGTTTAACTGATAATTCTGGAGAACACAGCTATTACTGACTTAACCTTGGTTAAAGGAGTGCAGTCCTTTGCATAACTGAGCACTTGAACTAGTCGAAAAGACAGCCAACTTCTTGACAAAACCTTAGCCTTCTTCCTACCCGTCTCATGGTACAAAGTCAGAAAAGCATGTAATACTATTTGTTCTTATCTTTCGCTAACTGAATTTGCATAAAGTATATTATATAGGCTGATAGACGGATCATTCTCTTGAGATTCATGATGTTTTAGTTCTCTTGAAGTCCAAGGAAAGTTAGGCCCGGGCACACCAAAACTGGTCATCAGAATAACGTTTCTAAATCATTTTTAAACTAAACAAACAAAACAGGGATTTATGAGTGTACTCAGCCATGTGACAGATGCCAATACAAAACATAATAGACTAGAAGAAAGAAATAAGTGTCACTTAAAAAATACTTGGTTGATATTTTCCCTTGAAGTCTTGAAGCATTTTTAAATTAGAAAATGTTGCATTTTTGCCAAACACTCGGTAAAACGGCTGAATGTGATGAAAAATAAAAGGATTTCCTATCACTACGTAAAATAGCACGTTATCCTGAAATGGAGAATGAAAGATCCTAGAGAAAACTGCAAACATGTTCCTACAAACATGTTTCAGACTCCAAAATAAGACTTGTTTCTCAGAGGAAAGGAAAAACGAAACATAAACTACATCTAACATAAGAATGTTTAAACTGGAAAAACTTGCTGCTTAAAAAGTAATTCCTCACTTTTTTTTTCTCCAAACCAAGAACATCACTTCAGCATCACTCGCATTTTACTGTAACAGATCTTTTCATCTTTAAAGTGCAAGTCCCAATTTTTAGCTCAATATGAAAATACAAAATACATATCTACATAACTCCACATATTCACAAAATAAAACTAAATAATCCTACGTAAATGCAGATGTCAAATGTCAAAGGCTTTCTTATATCAACACGGACTAAGAAATCATCGTCACTCCATGAAATTAGAGAGATCTTGTGAACTCAATGTTTTTGGATATTAACGTAGACAAACACCTATTTCCCACTTGTGCCTTTTCCAGCCAACAAGATGGTGTTTTTAACTTCAAAAGCGGACAAAAACATCATAAAATTCTGAACTAGTCCCGGAAACAATAAGGCCTTTTAAAAAAGACAGAAGAGAGAAAGGAGCAGGCGAGGAGAATGTCGCTCAGATGAACTTCTAAAAATACCATCCATCACAGAAAATCAAGATACTGCATCAAATAAGAAGAAGTAGTGGAAGATGATGCGGAGCAAAGATAGAGTGACGGAGGGAAAAAAAGTGCAAGGAAGGAGACTATCAAGGGAGAGCTATTTTTGCCAAGACCTTCTCACATTTTACTCATCGCCTGAGTAGAAGATTGCTCTCTACCATCGCTGGCGCTTCCGAGAACAAACTACAGCGCACGATAGCCAAGAGTAGCCACAAACTGATGACAAGACACTTATTAGCAGGAGGCCATACGCCATAAATGAACCAGGGATGGTTAACAAACGAATGAAAAATTTCCACTCGCGTCAAACCATATATGTAGCACTGTGATATTTAAATAGACTGATGGGAAATAATGATTGTATATGTTATTATGACCTCAGCAATTCCCAAACAAATAAAGAAACATTTAATCACTATGGAAAAAATGAAGGCAATGAATGAATCACCACCTGACCGAACCTAGAGTGTCATTTTACTAGATTAATGTGGCCGCGCAGTTTCACGATTCGGGTCGTAACTTACACGTGGAAGAAAACATCGCTACAACATAGCATCCAATAAAGCTATCCACGGAGTCAGCTAAGAAATAACTGTATTGGTTTCTGAAACACTTTTTAAGACCATTCGGGCCCCAGATTATAGTTCCACCTTCGGTATTATACACAATATTGGGCAAAACGTTTCTGAACTTTTGAGTGATCGTACACGCTCGAGGTGTAGCTTGGATAATGAATACACAATTATATTAGTGTTCATGGATTGATAAACACAGACGAAGACATGGATAAAAAAGTACATACGTACATATTAAAATATTTGCATAACATTTAAAACTTTGTGTGTGAGAGAGAGAGAGAGAGAGAGAGAGAGAGAGAGAGAGAGAGAGAGAGAGAGAAATATTTGACACCCTGCCAACCTTTTGAATCCGACCTTACTTCAGACAACTTGCCTTTCTCTTCTGACATAATCACTTTTTCCTTCTCCGTCTTCCCCGTATATACACGTGATATGTATATAAATATTTATATATATATATATATATATATCATTATATATAATAATATATATAATATAATATAATATAATATATCTATATATATTATATTAATGATATATCATATTATATCTATCTATATATAGATATTATATATATATATATAACTACTCATTCCACATCTCCCTATCCGAAGCATCAATTCAAAGTTAAATGAAAAACCAATTTGTTGTGGTTCTTGAAATCACTATAGATATAAAGTGTACTTATTGCCCAAACATAAATGTCACTAGATGTGACATAACACCATTAAGCTATTTATAAATTATGCAAACAGGAAAAATTTTTCGACACAGTTTATCAAATTATAAACTACAATGAACTTTCCGAAGCACAACTGCCTTCATGGATGACATGAAGATCCCATAATGTCTGTACACAGGCAATTCATTTGTATGAAGAACTGGCGTCACTTTGCAACACATCATTGTGCAATGACCGTGACCCAAATGAGCAACGCCTGCCATTCTCTCAGAAGGCAAAGGTGCACTTAGACGTCAGGGCTGGAATGCTTCAAGATGTCTAATTCATTGACAGATAAGAATTCACTCACGTATGGGATGGCGTATGGTACTCCTCCTTACTTACGTACTACGTGAATGTTGATATATAAAGATCAATAGCAGAGACATTATTTTCGAGAAGAAATATGTCCCATCTCTCAACTTTTTAACACAATGGTACATTCATAAAGAACATATCAGCATGCTTAAATTTAAAAGCAAAAAAAGCCTAAGAGACAACGTGGCAGTGACCTATATTGACATGACAAATTTTACACTATATTTACGTAACTTTTGTCATATTTTAACATACATAAAAATATGATTTCTCAATGAACTTTGTCAAAGAAAATTTTACGTTATGAAAGGACCCACTTTTACAGTACAATTATGCAATAAATATACGTCATCAATGAAGTCTGCCAGGCTATGATTCAAGAAAATGTCTCAATATTGAAGTTCGTTAGTCAACAAAATCAAAAGAAACTAAGTTTGTTAGATGATGTATAACTACAAGGAAATCCATAGTTCACCAATTACGCTTTCACGAGGAAATGTGGATCACCAACATAGTACCTCAAGAAAAATGATAAAAGTACACTCTGGACTTTCAAAAGAAACATAATAGTGTGCCATCTGGTGAGCAACGACAAAGTCTGATAACCCCATTGATTCAAATAAGAAAATCTTTTCTGTCCGGGATCGTAAGAACAACCAATGAATCATATATAAAGGGAAATGCATTTCCTCACTAAACAATACAGTAATGCACAAGGTTCACAATATAAATCAAATGAGACACAACTTCTTTTGTTCACCATCTTCATCAGTAACAGACCGGATGAATACAGTCGCTCTCAGCTGATTCTCGACTGCAGTCAGAGCAAGGGAATGGTCTTCCTGGTTACACTTTGCTAAAACAGTTCCAATCCTATTTGGATTTACATCAAAACATGGCAATTTTAGTTCTCAGCATCAATCCACAAACCACTCCAACTATGAGTATGTAAGTTCCTTTGATTAATGACTAGTTAACTCATCAAACGTTTATCCATTCAACAGGCCAGATCGCTATACAATGTCCTGATTTTTCGTAATATTAGGCTATACAAAAGTCTGATATAAGTGGATATCAATATGATCTGCAAAACTTCCTTATATCCGTCTTACCTCTTGATAGCTATATACAAATATAACCCTCACATCTTAAAGACATGACTTCATCAAAGCGAACTGTGATCAAAACACTTCAGATTCTAGGAAGGCGCCAAAAACACCTTTGGAGTAAAATGTAAAACTGCAGCAGAGGTGTTCAAGATGTCTGTAAGTAAAAGATCCCTGAGAGAACAAAGAACTCCCTTCAAGATCTCTCCCTGGCAATCGATAACAACGAAGCCAGGCAGAGATGACGTCCTTTATAATTATATTTATTTAACTACTGCATCAATAGCAGGCACTGTACAAATATATCAATTAATGAAAGCATCCTTCAGCTAAACCACAGTCAATCTGAACCAAAACCAACAGTCGGCAACGACTGACATCATCTCAGCATATCGTGAGCAACGTTTCAACATAAAGAACTACCCAGACAAAACAACGAGCCGACGATGTTCACCACTTGAAAAACCAGTCTGAGTCGAGATTCTATAATAATAACAGGGTGAAAATGGGGGAGATCAGGAGAAATGATGCCAAGAGCACAAGGACTCACCTGAAAAAAGAACCCTCTCTACTAATT
This sequence comes from Macrobrachium nipponense, assembly GCF_015104395.2. NCBI lineage: Eukaryota > Metazoa > Arthropoda > Malacostraca > Decapoda > Palaemonidae > Macrobrachium > Macrobrachium nipponense. The sequence goes on along the minus strand of NC_061100.1, from coordinate 77,297,119 downwards.
TGCAGCCGCACCTGCAAAGTGCAACTCCTAAAGCAACTCTAAAACAGGCTATTCTCTCCGACAAAAATGTCTGGTGATATTCTGAGGTAGGTACCAGACTTCGGTCGGAATTTGGTTGTTACAATTCGAATACATTTTTATTTTCTATACCAGAATTCCGCAGAAAATGTGTATCTAGTCCCTTCCAATCAGAAGTCAACTCATAGTTGCAGTGTAAACAAAGATTTGCAATCATAATTTATTTCTAATGAGATAATTTAGTATCCTGCTAGAAGTGGTCCCTTTTCTTGCGTTGCTCTGCAAACTCAGTGTTCTTGGGGATTGTTATGCTAAGAGAAATTGTCTCAAGTATTAAGAACCACTCTTACTTCTCTTAGCATAACAATCCCAAAGAATAGTACTGACAGTCTGCAGAGCAACGCAAAAAAAGGGACCACTTTTAGCAGGATACTAAATTATCTCATTAGAAATAAATTATGATTGCAAATCTTTGTTTACATTGCAACTATGAGTTGACTTCTGACTGGAAGGGACTAGATACACATTTTCTGCAGTTTCCATCTAAAGTAACAATCAAAATAAATGACCAAAAAATAAAAGAAAAAATAAAAGGTGTAGGATATGTGTAAAAGTGCCATTATCCAGACACATCATCAGTCTTTGAAAAATAAAACAACTCAATTAGAAGATAGATTAAACAACACCTACCTGGTCGATATACGTCTAATAGATTAAACACCTACCTGATCGATATACGTCTACTGGAAGCAGGACCTAAAGCTCCTATTTCCGAAAACAAAAATATTGCAGAATTCAGCTTTTTAAAGGATAGCTGGGACCCAGGCCAACTCAGTATATACAATTCTGTATATAAAAGCTCATATCTTACATGAATAGCCGACAGCAACTTTGTCACTTGTATGTTTTAGAGATTTCGAGTTTTCCTTTTCTTTCTACTACGTTCGTTGTTTTAATGCAAAAAAAAAAAAAAGGTGACCTAGAGAGATTTTGGATTGCACATACCTAATCTCTCTCTCTCTCTCTCTCTCTCTCTCTCTCTCTCTCTCTCTCTCTCTCTCTCTCTCATATTTATAATTTTTTTAGACAAAAACAAATGAAAATTTTTTTTCATGCATAAAAGATCGATATGTATATTTTATCATCCCACCAATATGTTCAACTCTGCAATGACATAAAACCCCCCTTAACGTGGTATAATCACCAACAGCATTAGAGAAACAAAATATCAGTATAAATCTTACCACCTAAGCGAACTCACTTGAAGCCAAGCGTCACTATATTATCCATTTAAGTGGTAGTAAAAACGCCTTTTCTGAAGTCGTGCTTTTTCGTGTGCTAGTGAATGGCTATCTCTAGAGTTGCACTTATCTTGAAGTGAGGGCGAATAATCACCTTCAAGTGATAGTGAAAAAACGTCTTCGAGTGATAGTGCGCGTATATACTGACGTGACAGCTAAAGCCTATCTTAGTAAGGAAAGGCGAGTGATAGTGACCCCACTAACTAAGCCTATCTTGCTGTGCAACTGAACCCAAGCCTTCAAATGATAATCATTAATGCATCTGCACATCATATACAGAACTGACATGTGGAGACACCTGCAAAGCAATAGCCAGAATGATAATACTACATCTACACAGGCGACAGTATAGATAAAACTAAGACAAAACACGAAGTCTCAATTTCATTTCTATCTTCCTTAAACAAGCAATATTGTATCTTCCGATTTAACTCACATTTAATGACGAAGAAAAAAAGGAATATATATTTTCATCCCTCGTCACAACAGTCAAAATGTTCCCGGAGAACTCCTTTAACAAAGGACTAGTCTGAGATCTGGTAAAATGACTTGGGTGCATACCTTCTACCGCCGCAGTATTTCCTTCTTGGTTACTCCTTTCGGTCCAAGCTGTGCTAAATAAAATTCAACTGCCTTTGTATAAACGAGAAACT